>NC_083628.1:26366185-26710209 GCF_963584025.1 Labrus mixtus
TTGAAGCCCAAATACTTCATGAAAATTTTCAACTTTTTTGAAGCCGAATTTCTTCATGAATACTTTCAATTGACCCACCCCCCTCATGAAAAAGTTGAAAAAAGAAGAAACACCCCCCTCTTACGAAAAAGTTGAAAAAAGACGAAACATCCCCCCCTTGCGAAAACTTTTTTGAAGCCGAATTTCTTCATGAAAATTTTCAACTTTTTTGAAGCCGAATTTCTTCATGAATATTTTCAACTTTTTTGAAGCCCAAATACTTCATGAAAATTTTCAACTTTTTTGAAGCCGAATTTTTTCATGAAAATTTTCAACTTTTTTGAAGCCCAAATACTTCATGAAAATTTTCATCTTTTTTGAAGCCGAATTTCTTCATGAAAATTTTAAACTTTTTTGAAGCCGAATTTCTTCATGAAAATTTAAAACATTTTTGAAGCCCAAATACTTCATGAAAATTTTCAACCTTTTTGAAGCCGAATTTCTTCATGAAATTTTTAAACTTTTTTGAAGCCCAAATACTTCATGAAAATTTTCAACTTTTTTGAAGCCGAATTTCTCCATGAATATTTTCAATTGACCCACCCCCCCTCAAGAAAAAGTTGAAAAAAGACGAAACACCCCCATCTTACGAAAAAGTTGAAAAAAGACGAAACACCCCCCCCCTTGGGAAAACTTTTTTGAAGCCGAATTTCTTCATGAAAATTTTCAACTTTTTTGAAGCCCAAATACTTCATGAAAATTTTCATCTTTTTTGAAGCCGAATTTCTTCATGAATACTTTCAATTGACCCACCCCCCTCACGAAAAAGTTGAAAATAGACGATACACCCCCCCCTTACGAAAAAGTTGAAAAAAGACGAAACACCCCCCCTTACGAAAAAGTTGAAAAAAGACGAAACACCCCCCCTCACAAAAAAGTTGAAAAAAGACGAAACACCTCCCCCTTACGAAAACTTTTTTGAAGCCGAATTTCGTCATGAAAATTTTCAACTTTTTTGAAGCCTAAATACTTCATGAAAATTTTCAACTTTTTTGAAGCCGAATTTCTTCATGAATACTTTCAATTGACCCACCCCCCTCACGAAAAAGTTGAAAAAAGACGAAACACCCCCCCTTACGAAAAAGTTGAAAAAAGACGAAACACCCCCCCTCACGAAAAAGTTGAAAAAAGATGAAACACCTCCCCCTTACGAAAACTTTTTTGAAGCCGAATTTCTTCATGAAAATTTTCAACTTTTTTGAAGCCGAAATACTTCATCAAAATTTTAAACTTTTTTGAAGCCGAATTTCTTCATGAATATTTTCAACCTTTTTGAAGCCGAATTTCTTCATGAAAATTTTAAACTTTTTTGAAGCCCAAATAGTTCGTGAAAATTTTCAACTTTTTTGAAGCCGAATTTCTTCATGAATACTTTCAATTGACCCACCCCCCTCACGAAAAAGTTGAAAAAAGACGAAACACCCCCCCCTTACGAAAAAGTTGAAAAAAGACGAAACACCCCCTCCTTGCGAAAACTTTTTTGAAGCCGAATTTCTTCATGAAAATTTTCAACTTTTTTGAAGCCCAAATACTTCATGAAAATTTTCAACTTTTTTGAAGCCGAATTTCTTCATGAATATTTTCAATTGACCCACCCCCCTCACGACAAAGTTGAAAAAAGACGAAACACCCCCCTCTTACGAAAAAGTTGAAAAAAGACGAAACACCCCCCCCTTACGAAAAAGTTGAAAAAGGACGAAACACCCCCCCCTTACGAAAAAGTTGAAAAAAGACGAAACACCCCCCCCTTGCGAAAACTTTTTTGAATCCGAATTTCTTCATGAAAATTTTCAACTTTTTTGAAGCCCAAATACTTCATGAAAATTTTAAACTTTTTTGAATCCGAATTTCTTCATGAATACTTTCAATTGACCCACCCCCCTCATGAAAAAGTTGAAAAAAGAAGAAACACCCCCCTCTTACGAAAAAGTTGAAAAAAGACGAAACATCCCCCCCTTGCGAAAACTTTTTTGAAGCCGAATTTCTTCATGAAAATTTTCAACTTTTTTGAAGCCGAATTTCTTCATGAATATTTTCAACTTTTTTGAAGCCCAAATACTTCATGAAAATTTTCAACTTTTTTGAAGCCGAATTTTTTCATGAAAATTTTCAACTTTTTTGAAGCCCAAATACTTCATGAAAATTTTCATCTTTTTTGAAGCCGAATTTCTTCATGAAAATTTTAAACTTTTTTGAAGCCGAATTTCTTCATGAAAATTTAAAACATTTTTGAAGCCCAAATACTTCATGAAAATTTTCAACCTTTTTGAAGCCGAATTTCTTCATGAAATTTTTAAACTTTTTTGAAGCCCAAATACTTCATGAAAATTTTCAACTTTTTTGAAGCCGAATTTCTCCATGAATATTTTCAATTGACCCACCCCCCCTCAAGAAAAAGTTGAAAAAAGACGAAACACCCCCATCTTACGAAAAAGTTGAAAAAAGACGAAACACCCCCCCCCTTGGGAAAACTTTTTTGAAGCCGAATTTCTTCATGAAAATTTTCAACTTTTTTGAAGCCCAAATACTTCATGAAAATTTTCATCTTTTTTGAAGCCGAATTTCTTCATGAATACTTTCAATTGACCCACCCCCCTCACGAAAAAGTTGAAAATAGACGATACACCCCCCCCTTACGAAAAAGTTGAAAAAAGACGAAACACCCCCCCTTACGAAAAAGTTGAAAAAAGACGAAACACCCCCCCTCACAAAAAAGTTGAAAAAAGACGAAACACCTCCCCCTTACGAAAACTTTTTTGAAGCCGAATTTCGTCATGAAAATTTTCAACTTTTTTGAAGCCTAAATACTTCATGAAAATTTTCAACTTTTTTGAAGCCGAATTTCTTCATGAATACTTTCAATTGACCCACCCCCCTCACGAAAAAGTTGAAAAAAGACGAAACACCCCCCCTTACGAAAAAGTTGAAAAAAGACGAAACACCCCCCCTCACGAAAAAGTTGAAAAAAGATGAAACACCTCCCCCTTACGAAAACTTTTTTGAAGCCGAATTTCTTCATGAAAATTTTCAACTTTTTTGAAGCCGAAATACTTCATCAAAATTTTAAACTTTTTTGAAGCCGAATTTCTTCATGAATATTTTCAACCTTTTTGAAGCCGAATTTCTTCATGAAAATTTTAAACTTTTTTGAAGCCCAAATAGTTCGTGAAAATTTTCAACTTTTTTGAAGCCGAATTTCTTCATGAATACTTTCAATTGACCCACCCCCCTCACGAAAAAGTTGAAAAAAGACGAAACACCCCCCCCTTACGAAAAAGTTGAAAAAAGACGAAACACCCCCTCCTTGCGAAAACTTTTTTGAAGCCGAATTTCTTCATGAAAATTTTCAACTTTTTTGAAGCCCAAATACTTCATGAAAATTTTCAACTTTTTTGAAGCCGAATTTCTTCATGAATATTTTCAATTGACCCACCCCCCTCACGACAAAGTTGAAAAAAGACGAAACACCCCCCTCTTACGAAAAAGTTGAAAAAAGACGAAACACCCCCCCCTTACGAAAAAGTTGAAAAAGGACGAAACACCCCCCCCTTACGAAAAAGTTGAAAAAAGACGAAACACCCCCCCCTTGCGAAAACTTTTTTGAATCCGAATTTCTTCATGAAAATTTTCAACTTTTTTGAAGCCCAAATACTTCATGAAAATTTTAAACTTTTTTGAATCCGAATTTCTTCATGAATACTTTCAATTGACCCACCCCCCTCACGGAAAAGTTGAAAAAAGACGAAACACCCCCCCCTTGCGAAAAAGTTGAAAAAAGACGAAACACCCCCCCTTACGAAAAAGTTGAAAAAAGACGAAACACCCCCCCTCACAAAAAAGTTGAAAAAAGACGAAACACCTCCCCCTCACGAAAACTTTTTTGAAGCCGAATTTCTTCATGAAAATTTTCAACTTTTTTGAAGCACAAATACTTCATGAAAATTTTCAACTTTTTGAAGCCGAATTTCTTCATGAAAATTTTCAACTTTTTTGAAGCCCAAATATTTCATGAAAATTTTCAACTTTTTTGAAGCCAAATTTCTTCATGAATATTTTCAACTTTTTTGAAGCCCATATACTTCCTGAAAATTTTCAACTTTTTTGAAGCCCAAATACTTCATGAAAACGTTCAACTTTTTTGAAGCCCAATTTCTTCATGAAAATTTTCATCTTTTTTGAAGCCGAATTTCTTCATCAAAATTTAAAACATTTTTGAAGTCCAAATACTTCATGAAAATTTTAAACTTTTTTGAAGCCGAATTTCTTCATGAAAATTTAAAACATTTTTGAAACCCAAATACTTCATGAAAATTTTCAACTTTTTTGAAGCCGAATTTCTTCATGAATATTTTCAACTTTTTTGAAGCCCAAATACTTCATGAAAATTTTCAACTTTTTTGAAGCCGAATTTTTTCATGAAAATTTTCAACTTTTTTGAAGCCCAAATACTTCATGAAAATTTTCATCTTTTTTGAAGCCGAATTTCTTCATGAAAATTTTAAACTTTTTTGAAGCCGAATTTCTTCATGAAAATTTAAAACATTTTTGAAGCCCAAATACTTCATGAAAATTTTCAACCTTTTTGAAGCCGAATTTCTTCATGAAATTTTTAAACTTTTTTGAAGCCCAAATACTTCATGAAAATTTTCAACTTTTTTGAAGCCGAATTTCTCCATGAATATTTTCAATTGACCCACCCCCCCTCAAGAAAAAGTTGAAAAAAGACGAAACACCCCCATCTTACGAAAAAGTTGAAAAAAGACGAAACACCCCCCCCCTTGCGAAAACTTTTTTGAAGCCGAATTTCTTCATGAAAATTTTCAACTTTTTTGAAGCCCAAATACTTCATGAAAATTTTCATCTTTTTTGAAGCCGAATTTCTTCATGAATACTTTCAATTGACCCACCCCCCTCACGAAAAAGTTGAAAAAAGACGATACACCCCCCCCTTACGAAAAAGTTGAAAAAAGACGAAACACCCCCCCTTACGAAAAAGTTGAAAAAAGACGAAACACCCCCCCTCACAAAAAAGTTGAAAAAAGACGAAACACCTCCCCCTTACGAAAACTTTTTTGAAGCCGAATTTCGTCATGAAAATTTTCAACTTTTTTGAAGCCTAAATACTTCATGAAAATTTTCAACTTTTTTGAAGCCGAATTTCTTCATTAATACTTTCAATTGACCCACCCCCCTCATGAAAAAGTTGAAAAAAGAAGAAACACCCCCCTTTTACGAAAAAGTTGAAAAAAGACGAAACATCCCCCCCTTGCGAAAACTTTTTTGAAGCCGAATTTCTTCATGAAAATTTTCAACTTTTTTGAAGCCGAATTTCTTCATGAATATTTTCAACTTTTTTGAAGCCCAAATACTTCATGAAAATTTTCAACTTTTTTGAAGCCGAATTTTTTCATGAAAATTTTCAACTTTTTTGAAGCCCAAATACTTCATGAAAATTTTCATCTTTTTTGAAGCCGAATTTCTTCATGAAAATTTTAAACTTTTTTGAAGCCGAATTTCTTCATGAAAATTTAAAACATTTTTGAAGCCCAAATACTTCATGAAAATTTTCAACCTTTTTGAAGCCGAATTTCTTCATGAAATTTTTAAACTTTTTTGAAGCCCAAATACTTCATGAAAATTTTCAACTTTTTTGAAGCCGAATTTCTCCATGAATATTTTCAATTGACCCACCCCCCCTCAAGAAAAAGTTGAAAAAAGACGAAACACCCCCATCTTACGAAAAAGTTGAAAAAAGACGAAACACCCCCCCCCCTTGCGAAAACTTTTTTGAAGCCGAATTTCTTCATGAAAATTTTCAACTTTTTTGAAGCCCAAATACTTCATGAAAATTTTCATCTTTTTTGAAGTCGAATTTCTTCATGAATACTTTCAATTGACCCACCCCCCTCACGAAAAAGTTGAAAAAAGACGAAACACCCCCCCTTACGAAAAAGTTGAAAAAAGACGAAACACCCCCCCTCACAAAAAAGTTGAAAAAAGACGAAACACCTCCCCCTTACGAAAACTTTTTTGAAGCCGAATTTCGTCATGAAAATTTTCAACTTTTTTGAAGCCTAAATACTTCATGAAAATTTTCAACTTTTTTGAAGCCGAATTTCTTCATGAATACTTTCAATTGACCCACCCCCCTCACGAAAAAGTTGAAAAAAGACGAAACACCCCCCCTTACGAAAAAGTTGAAAAAAGACGAAACACCCCCCCTCACGAAAAAGTTGAAAAAAGATGAAACACCTCCCCCTTACGAAAACTTTTTTGAAGCCGAATTTCTTCATGAAAATTTTCAACTTTTTTGAAGCCGAAATACTTCATCAAAATTTTAAACTTTTTTGAAGCCGAATTTCTTCATGAATATTTTCAACCTTTTTGAAGCCGAATTTCTTCATGAAAATTTTAAACTTTTTTGAAGCCCAAATACTTCATGAAAATTTTCAACTTTTTTGAAGCCGAATTTCTTCATGAATACTTTCAATTGACCCACCCCCCTTACGAAAAAGTTGAAAAAAGACGAAACACCCCCCCCTTACGAAAAAGTTGAAAAAAGACGAAACACCCCCCCTTGCGAAAACTTTTTTGAAAGCCGAATTTCTTCATGAAAATTTTCAACTTTTTTGAAGCCCAAATACTTCATGAAAATTTTCAACTTTTTTGAAGCCGAATTTCTTCATGAATACTTTCAATTGACCCACTCCCCTCACGAAAAAGTTGAAAAAAGACGAAACTCCCCCCTCTTACGAAAAAGTTGAAAAAAGACGAAACACCCCCCACTTACGAAAAAGTTGAAAAAAGACGAAACACCCCCCCCTTGCGAAAACTTTTTTGAAGCCGAATTTCTTCATGAAAATTTTCAACTGTTTTGAAGCCGAATTTCTTCATGAATATTTTCAACTTTTTTGAAGCCCAAATACTTCATGAATATTTTCAATTGACCCACCCCCCCTCACGAAAAAGTTGAAAAAAGACGAAACACCCCCCCCTCACGAAAAAGTTGAAAAAAGACGAAACACCCCCCCTTGCGAAAACTTTTTTGAAGCCGAATTTCTTCATGAAAATTTTCAACTTTTTTGAAGCCCAAATACTTCATGAAAATTTTCAAATTTTTTGAAGCCGAATTTCTTCATGAATACTTTCAATTGACCCACCCCCCTCACGAAAAAGTTGAAAAAAGACGAAACACCCCCCCTTACGAAAAAGTTGAAAAAAGACGAAACACCCCCCCTTGCGAAAACTTTTTTGAAGCCGAATTTCTTCATGAAAATTTTCAACTTTTTTGAAGCCCAAATACTTCATGAAAATTTTCAACTTTTTTGAAGCCCAATTTCTTCATGAAAATTTAAAAAATTTTTGAAGCCCAAATACTTCTTGAAAATTTTCAACTTTTTTGAAGCCGAATTTCTTCATGAATATTTTCAACTTTTTTGAAGCCCAAATACTTCATGAAAATTTTCAACTTTTTTGAAGCCCAAATACTTCATGAAAAATTTCAATTGACCAACCCCCCCATATGAAAAAGTTGAAAAAAGAGGAAACACCCCCCCTTACGAAAAAGTTGAAAAAAGACGAAACACCCCCCCCAATGAAAAAGTTGAAAAAAGACGAAACACCCCCCCCTTGCGAAAACTTTTTTGAAGCCGAATTTCTTCATGAAAATTTTCAACTGTTTTGAAGCCGAATTTCTTCATGAATATTTTCAACTTTTTTGAAGCCCAAATAATTCATGAAAATTTTGAACTTTTTTGAAGCCCAAATACTTCATGAAAATTTTCAACTTTTTTGAAGCCCAAATACTTCATGAAAACGTTCATCTTTTTTGAAGCCGAATTTCTTCATGAAAATTTTCAACTTTTTTGAAGCCCAAATACTTCATGAAAATTTTCAACTTTTTTGAAGCCCAAATACTTCATGAAAATTTTCAACTTTTTTGAAGCCGAATTTCTTCATGAATACTTTCAATTGACCCACCCCCCTCACGAAAAAGTTGAAAAAAGACGAAACTCCCCCCTCTTACGAAAAAGTTGAAAAAAGACGAAACACCCCCCCCTTACGAAAAAGTTGAAAAAAGACGAAACACCCCCCCCTTGCGAAAACTTTTTTGAAGCCGAATTTCTTCATGAAAATTTTCAACTGTTTTGAAGCCGAATTTCTTCATGAATATTTTCAACTTTTTTGAAGCCCAAATACTTCATGAATATTTTCAATTGACCCACCCCCCCTCACGAAAAAGTTGAAAAAAGACGAAACACCCCCCCCTTACGAAAAAGTTGAAAAAAGACGAAACACCCCCCCTTGCGAAAACTTTTTTGAAGCCGAATTTCTTCATGAAAATTTTCAACTTTTTTGAAGCCCAAATACTTCATGAAAATTTTCAAATTTTTTGAAGCCGAATTTCTTCATGAATACTTTCAATTGACCCACCCCCCTCACGAAAAAGTTGAAAAAAGACGAAACACCCCCCCTTACGAAAAAGTTGAAAAAAGACGAAACACCCCCCCTTGCGAAAAATTTTTTGAAGCCGAATTTCTTCATGAAAATTTTCAACTTTTTTGAAGCCCAAATACTTCATGAAAATTTTCAACTTTTTTGAAGCCGAATTTCTTCATGAATACTTTCAATTGACCCACCCCCTCACGAAAAAGTTGAAAAAAGACGAAACACCCCCCTCTTAAGAAAAAGTTGAAAAAAGACGAAACACCCCCCCTTACGAAAAAGTTGAAAAAAGACGAAACACCCCCCCCTTGCGAAAACTTTTTTGAAGCCGAATTTCTTCATGAAAATTTTCAACTTTTTTGAAGCCCAAATACTTCATGAAAATTTTCAACTTTTTTGAAGCCGAATTTCTTCATGAAAATTTAAAAAATTTTTGAAGCCCAAATACTTCATGAAAATTTTCAACTTTTTTGATGCCGAATTTCTTCATGAATATTTTCAACTTTTTTGAAGCCCAAATACTTCATGAAAATTTTCAACTTTTTTGAAGCCCAAATACTTCATGAAAAATTTCAATTGACCAACCCCCCCATATGAAAAAGTTGAAAAAAGAGGAAACACCCCCCCTTACGAAAAAGTTGAAAAAAGACGAAACACCCCCCCCTAATGAAAAAGTTGAAAAAAGACGAAACACCCCTCCTTGCGAAAACTTTTTTGAAGCCGAATTTCTTCATGAAAATTTTCAACTGTTTTGAAGCCGAATTTCTTCATGAATATTTTCAACTTTTTTGAAGCCCAAATACTTCATGAAAATTTTGAACTTTTTTGAAGCCCAAATACTTCATGAAAATTTTCAACTTTTTTGAAGCCCAAATACTTCATGAAAACGTTCATCTTTTTTGAAGCCGAATTTCTTCATGAAAATTTTCAACTTTTTTGAAGCCCAAATACTTCATGAAAATTTTCATCTTTTTTGAAGCCGAATTTCTTCATGAAAATTTTCAACTTTTTTGAAGCCCAAATACTTCATGAAAATTTTCAACTTTTTTGAAGCCCAAATACTTCATGAAAAATTTCAATTGACCAACCCCCCCATATGAAAAAGTTGAAAAAAGAGGAAACACCCCCCCTTACGAAAAAGTTGAAAAAAGACGAAACACCCCCCCTTGCGAAAACCTTTTTGAAGACGAATTTCTTCATTAAAATTTTCAACTTTTTCGAAGCCCAAATACTTCATGAAAATTTTCATCTTTTTTGAAGCCGAATTTCTTCATGAAAATTTTAAACTTTTTTGAAGCCGAATTTCTTCATGAAAATTTTCAACTTTTTTGAAGCCGAATATCTTCATGAATATTTTCAATTGACCCACCCCCCCTCACGAAAAAGTTGAAAAAAGACGAAACACCCCCCTCTTACGAAAAAAGTTGAAAAAAGACGAAACACCCCCCCTTACGAAAAAGTTGAAAAAAGACGAAACACCCCCCCCTTACGAAAAAGTTGAAAAAAGACGAAACACCCCCCCTTGCAAAAACCTTTTTGAAGACGAATTTCTTCATTAAAATTTTCAACTTTTTCGAAGCCCAAATACTTCATGAAAATTTTCATCTTTTTTGAAGCCGAATTTCTTCATGAAAATTTTAAACATTTTTGAAGCCCAAATACTTCATGAAAATTTTTCAACTTTTTTGAATCCGAATATCTTCATGAATATTTTCAATTGACCCACCCCCCCTCACGAAAAAGTTGAAAAAAGACGAAACACCCCCCCCTTGCGAAAACTTTTTTGAAGCCGAATTTCTTCATGAAAATTTTCAACTTTTTTGAAGCCCAAATACTTCATGAAAATTTTCAACTTTTTTGAAGCCGAATTTCTTCATGAATACTTTCAATTGACCCACCCCCCTCACGAAAAAGTTGAAAAAAGACGAAACACCCCCCCTCACGAAAAAGTTGAAAAAAGACGAAACACCCCCCCCTTACGAAAAAGTTGAAAAAAGACGAAACACCCCCCCCTTACGAAAAAGTTGAAAAAACACGAAACACCCCCCCTTGCGAAAACTTTTTTGAAGCCGAATTTCTTCATGAAAATTTTCAACTTTTTTGAAGCCCAAATACTTCATGAAAATTTTCAACTTTTTTGAATCCGAATTTCTTCATGAATACTTTCAATTGACCCACCCCCTCACTTAAAAGTTGAAAAAAGACGAAACACCCCCCTCTTACGAAAAAGTTGAAAAAAGACGAAACACCCCCCCTTACGAAAAAGTTGAAAAAAGACGAAACACCCCCCCCCCTTGCGAAAACTTTTTTGAAGCCGAATTTCTACATGAAAATTTTCAACTTTTTTGAAGCCCAAATACTTCATGAAAATTTTCAACTTTTTTGAAGCCGAATTTCTTCATGAAAATTTAAAAAAATTTTGAAGCCCAAATACTTCATGAAAATTTTCAACTTTTTTGAAGCCGAATTTCTTCATGAAAATTTAAAAAAAATTTGAAGCCCAAATACTTCATGAAAATTTTCAACTTTTTTGAAGCCGAATTTCTTCATGAATATTTTCAACTTTTTTGAAGCCCAAATACTTCATGAAAATTTTCAACTTTTTTGAAGCCCAAATACTTCATGAAAACGTTCAACTTTTTTGAAGCCGAATTTCTTCATGAAAATTGTCAACTTTTTTGAAGCCCAAATACTTCATGAAAATTTTCAACTTTTTTGAAGCCCAAATACTTCATGAAAAATTTCAATTGACCAACCCCCCCATATGAAAAAGTTGAAAAAAGAGGAAACACCCCCCCTTACGAAAAAGTTGAAAAAAGACGAAACACCCCCCCTTGCGAAAACCTTTTTGAAGACGAATTTCTTCATTAAAATTTTCAACTTTTTCGAAGCCCAAATACTTCATGAAAATTTTCATCTTTTTTGAAGCCGAATTTCTTCATGAAAATTTTAAACTTTTTTGAAGCCGAATTTCTTCATGAAAATTTTCAACTTTTTTGAAGCCGAATATCTTCATGAATATTTTCAATTGACCCACCCCCCCTCACGAAAAAGTTTAAAAAAGACGAAACACCCCCCTCTTACGAAAAAGTTGAAAAAAGACGAAACACCCCCCCCTTACGAAAAAGTTGAAAAAAGACGAAACACCCCCCCCCTTGCGAAAACTTTTTTGAAGCCGAATTTCTTCATGAAAATTTTCAACTTTTTTGAAGCCCAAATACTTCATGAAAATTTTCAACTTTTTTGAAGCCCAAATACTTCATGAAAATTTTCAACTTTTTTGAAGCCGAATTTCTTCATGAAAATTTTAAACTTTTTTGAAGCCGAATTTCTTCATGAAAATTTTCAACTTTTTTGAAGCCCAAATACTTCATGAAAATTTTCATCTTTTTTGAAGCCAAATTTCTTCATGAATATTTTCAATTGACCCACCCCCACTAACGAAAAAGTTGAAAAAAGACGAAACACCCCCCCCCTTGCGAAAACTTTTTTGAAGCCGAATTTCTTCATGAATACTTTCAATTGACCCACCCCCCTCACGAAAAAGTTGAAAAAAGACGAAATACCCCCCTCTTACGAAAAAGTTGAAAAAAGACGATACAACCCTTACGAAAAAGTTGAAAAAAGACGAAACACCCCCCCCTTGCGAAAACTTTTTTGAAGCCGAATTTCTTCATGAAAATTTTCAACTTTTTTGAAGCCCAAATACTTCATGAAAATTTTCATCTTTTTTGATCCAAATTTCTTCATGAATATTTTCAATTGACCCACCCCCGCTAACGAAAAAGTTGAAAAAAGACGAAACACCCCCCCCTTACGAAAAAGTTGAAAAAAGACGAAACACCCCCCCCCTTGCGAAAACTTTTTTGAAGCCGAATTTCTTCATGAATATTTTCAATTGACCCACCCTCCTCACGAAAAAGTTGAAAAAAGACGAAACACACCCCTCTTACGAAAAAGTTGAAAAAAGACGAAACACCCCCCCCTTACGAAAAAGTTGAAAAAAGACGAAACACCCCCCCCTTGCGAAAACTTTTTTGAAGCCGAATTTCTTCATGAAAATTTTCAACTTTTTTGAAGCCCAAATACTTCATGAAAATTTTCAACTTTTTTGAAGCCGAATTTCTTCATGAATACTTTCAATTGACCCACCCCCCTCACGAAAAAGTTGAAAAAAGACGAAACACCCCCCCTTACGAAAAAGTTGAAAAAAGACGAAACACCCCCCCCTTACGAAAAAGTTGAAAAAAGACGAAACACCCCCCCCTTACGAAAAAGTTGAAAAAAGACGAAACACCCCCCCTTGCGAAAACTTTTTTGAAGCCGAATTTCTTCATGAAAATTTTCAACTTTTTTGAAGCCCAAATAGTTCATGAAAATTTTCAACTTTTTTGAAGCCGAATTTCTTCATGAATACTTTCAATTGACCCACCCCCTCACGAAAAAGTTGAAAAAAGACGAAACACCCCCCTCTTACAAAAAAGTTGAAAAAAGACGAAACACCCCCCCTTACGAAAAATTTGAAAAAGAAGAAAACCCCCCCCCTTGCGAAAACTTTTTTGAAGCCGAATTTCTTCATGAAAATTTTCAACTTTTTTGAAGCCCAAATACTTCATGAAAATTTTCAACTTTTTTGAAGCCGAATTTCTTCATGAAAATTTAAAAAATTTTTGAAGCCCAAATACTTCATGAAAATTTTCAACTTTTTTGAAGCCGAATTTCTTCATGAATATTTTCAACTTTTTTGAAGCCCAAATACTTCATGAAAATTTTCAACTTTTTTGAAGCCCAAATACTTCATGAAAATTTTCAACTTTTTTAAGCCGAATTTCTTCATGAAAATTTTAAACTTTTTTGAAGCTGAATTTCTTCATGAAAATTTTCAACTTTTTTGAAGCCCAAATACTTCATGAAAATTTTCATCTTTTTTGAAGCCAAATTTCTTCATGAATATTTTCAATTGACCCACCCCCGCTAACGAAAAAGTTGAAAAAAGACGAAACACCCCCCCCCCTTGCGAAAACTTTTTTGAAGCCGAATTTCTTCATGAATACTTTCAATTGACCCACCCCCTCACGAAAAAGTTGAAAAAAGACGAAACACCCCCCTCTTACGAAAAAGTTGAAAAAAGACGAAACACCCCCCCTTACGAAAAAGTTGAAAAAAGACGAAACACCCCCCCCTTGCGAAAACTTTTTTGAAGCCGAATTTCTTCATGAAAATTTTGAACTTTTTTGAAGCCCAAATACTTCATGAAAATTTTCAACTTTTTTGAAGCCGAATTTCTTCATGAAAATTTAAAAAAAATTTGAAGCCCAAATACTTCATGAAAATTTTCAACTTTTTTGAAGCCGAATTTCTTCATGAATATTTTCAACTTTTTTGAAGCCCAAATACTTCATGAAAATTTTCAACTTTTTTGAAGCCCAAATACTTCATGAAAACGTTCAACTTTTTTGAAGCCGAATTTCTTCATGAAAATTTTCAACTTTTTTGAAGCCGAATTTCTTCATTAAAATTTTCAACTTTTTTGAAGCCCAAATACTTCATGAAAATTTTCAACTTTTTTGAAGCCGAATTTCTTCATGAAAATTTTAAACTTTTTTGAAGCCGAATTTCTTCATGAAAATTTTCAACTTTTTTGAAGCCGAATATCTTCATGAATATTTTCAATTGACCCACCCCCCCTCACGAAAAAGTTTAAAAAAGACGAAACACCCCCCTCTTACGAAAAAGTTGAAAAAAGACGAAACACCCCCCCCCTTGCGAAAACTTTTTTGAAGCCGAATTTCTTCATGAAAATTTTCAACTTTTTTGAAGCCCAAATACTTCATGAAAATTTTCAACTTTTTTGAAGCCCAAATACTTCATGAAAATTTTCAACTTTTTTGAAGCCGAATTTCTTCATGAAAATTTTAAACTTTTTTGAAGCCGAATTTCTTCATGAAAATTTTCAACTTTTTTGAAGCCCAAATACTTCATGAAAATTTTCATCTTTTTTGAAGCCAAATTTCTTCATGAATATTTTCAATTGACCCACCCCCACTAACGAAAAAGTTGAAAAAAGACGAAACACCCCCCCCTTGCGAAAACTTTTTTGAAGCCGAATTTCTTCATGAATACTTTCAATTGACCCACCCCCCTCACGAAAAAGTTGAAAAAAGACGAAATACCCCCCTCTTACGAAAAAGTTGAAAAAAGACGATACAACCCTTACGAAAAAGTTGAAAAAAGACGAAACACCCCCCCCTTGCGAAAACTTTTTTGAAGCCGAATTTCTTCATGAAAATTTTCAACTTTTTTGAAGCCCAAATACTTCATGAAAATTTTCATCTTTTTTGAAGCCAAATTTCTTCATGAATATTTTCAATTGACCCACCCCCGCTAACGAAAAAGTTGAAAAAAGACGAAACACCCCCCCCTTACGAAAAAGTTGAAAAAAGACGAAACACCCCCCCCCTTGCGAAAACTTTTTTGAAGCCGAATTTCTTCATGAATATTTTCAATTGACCCACCCCCCTCACGAAAAAGTTGAAAAAAGACGAAACACACCCCTCTTACGAAAAGTTGAAAAAAGACGAAACACCCCCCCCTTACGAAAAAGTTGAAAAAAGACGAAACACCCCCCCCTTGCGAATACTTTTTTGAAGCCGAATTTCTTCATGAAAATTTTCAACTTTTTTGAAGCCCAAATACTTCATGAAAATTTTCAACTTTTTTGAAGCCGAATTTCTTCATGAATACTTTCAATTGACCCACCCCCCTCACGAAAAAGTTGAAAAAAGACGAAACACCCCCCCTTACGAAAAAGTTGAAAAAAGACGAAACACCCCCCCCTTACGAAAAAGTTGAAAAAAGACGAAACACCCCCCCCTTGCAAAAAATTTTTTTAAGCCGAATTTCTTCATGAAAATTTTCAACTTTTTTGAAGCCCAAATACTTCATGAAAATTTTCAATTGACCCACCCCCCCTCACGAAAAAGTTGAAAAAAGACGAAACACCCCCCTCTTACGAAAAAGTTGAAAAAAGACGAAACACCCCCCCCTTGCAAAAAATTTTTTTAAGCCGAATTTCTTCATGAAAATTTTCAACTTTTTTGAAGCCCAAATACTTCATGAAAATTTTCATCTTTTTTGAAGCCAAATTTCTTCATGAATATTTTCAATTGACCCACCCCCGCTAACGAAAAAGTTGAAAAAAAATGAAACACCCCCCCTTACGAAAAAGTTGAAAAAAGACGAAACACCCCCCCCCTTGCGAAAACTTTTTTGAAGCCGAATTTCTTCATGAATATTTTCAATTGACCCACCCCCTCACGAAAAAGTTGAAAAAAGACGAAACACACCCCTCTTACGAAAAAGTTGAAAAAAGACGAAACACCCCCCCCTTACGAAAAAGTTGAAAAAAGACGAAACACCCCCCCCCTTGCGAAAACTTTTTTGAAGCCGAATTTCTTCATGAAAATTTTCAACTTTTTTGAAGCCCAAATACTTCATGAAAATTTTCAACTTTTTTGAAGCCGAATTTCTTCATGAAAATTTTAAACTTTTTTGAAGCCGAATTTCTTCATGAAAATTTAAAAAAATTTTCAAGCCCAAATACTTCATGAAAATTTTCAACTTTTTTGAAGCCGAATTTCTTCATGAAAATTTTAAACTTTTTTGAAGCCGAATTTCTTAATGAAAATTTTCAACTTTTTTGAAGCCCAAATACTTCATGAAAATTTTCAACTTTTTTGAAGCCGAATTTCTTCATGAAAATTTTCAACTTTTTTGAAGCCCAAATACTTCATGAAAATTTTCAACTTTTTTGAAGCCGAATTTCTTCATGAAAATTTTCAACTTTTTTGTAGCCGAATTTCTTCATGAATATTTTCAACTTTTTTGAAGCCCAAATACTTCATGAAAATTTTCAACTTTTTTGAAGCCGAATTTCTTCATGAATATTTTCAATTGACCCACCCCCCCTCACGAAAAAGTTGAAAAAAGACGAAACACCCCCCCCCTTGCGAAAACTTTTTTGAAGCCGAATTTCTTAATCAACATTTTCAACTTTTTTGAAGCCCAAATACTTCATGAAAATTTTCATCTTTTTTGAAGCCGAATTTCTTCATGAAAATTTTAAACTTTTTTGAAGCCGAATTTCTTCATGAAAATTTTCAATTGACCCACCCCCCTCACGAAAAAGTTGAAAAAAGACGAAACACCCCCCTCTTGCGAAAACTTTTTTGAAGCCGAATTTCTTCATGAAAATTTTCAACTTTTTTGAAGCCCAAATACTTCATGAAAATTTTCATCTTTTTTGAAGCCAAATTTCTTCATGAATATTTTCAATTGACCCACCCCCGCTAACGGAAAAGTTGAAAAAAAACGAAACACCCCCCCCTCACGAAAAAGTTGAAAAAAGACGAAACACCCCCCCCCTTGCGAAAACTTTTTTGAAGCCGAATTTCTTCATGAATATTTTCAATTGACCCACCCCCTCACGAAAAAGTTGAAAAAAGACGAAACACCCCCCCCTTAGGAAAAAGTTGAAAAAATACGAAACACCCCCCCCTTGCGAAAACTTTTTTGAAGCCGAATTTCTTCATGAAAATTTTCAACTTTTTTGAAGCCCAAATACTTCATGAAATTTTTCAACTTTTTTGAAGCCGAATTTCTTCATGAATATTTTCAATTGACCCACCCCCCTCACGAAAAAGTTGAAAAAAGACGAAACACCCCCCTCTTACGAAAAAGTTGAAAAAAGACGAAACACCCCCCCTTGCGAAAACTTTTTTGAAGCCGAATTACTTCATGAAAATTTTCAACTTTTTTGAAGCTGAATTTCTTCATGAATATTTTCAATTGACCCACCCCCCCTCACGAAAAAGTTGAAAAAACACGAAACACCCCCCTCTTACGAAAAAGTTGAAAAAAGACGAAACACCCCCCCTTACGAAAAAGTTGAAAAAAGACGAAACACCACCCCCTTGCGAAAACATTTTTGAAGCCGAATTTCTTCATGAAAATTTTCAACTTTTTTGAAGCCCAAATACTTCATGAAAATTTTCAACTTTTTTGAAGCCGAATTTCTTCATGAATACTTTCAATTGACCCACCCCCTCACGAAAAAGTTGAAAAAAGACGATACAACCCTTACGAAAAAGTTGAAAAAAGACGAAACACCCCCCCCTTGCGAAAACTTTTTTGAAGCCGAATTTCTTCATGAAAATTTTAAACTTTTTTGAAGCCGAATTTCTTCATGAAAATTTAAAAAAATTTTCAAGCCCAAATACTTCATGAAAATTTTCAACTTTTTTGAAGCCGAATTTCTTCATGAAAATTTTAAACTTTTTTGAAGCCGAATTTCTTAATGAAAATTTTCAACTTTTTTGAAGCCCAAATACTTCATGAAAATTTTCAACTTTTTTGAAGCCGAATTTCTTCATGAAAATTTTCAATTGACCCACCCCCCTCACGAAAAAGTTGAAAAAAGACGAAACACACCCCTCTTACGAAAAGTTGAAAAAAGACGAAACACCCCCCCCTTACGAAAAAGTTGAAAAAAGACGAAACACCCCCCCCTTGCGAATACTTTTTTGAAGCCGAATTTCTTCATGAAAATTTTCAACTTTTTTGAAGCCCAAATACTTCATGAAAATTTTCAACTTTTTTGAAGCCGAATTTCTTCATGAATACTTTCAATTGACCCACCCCCCTCACGAAAAAGTTGAAAAAAGACGAAACACCCCCCCTTACGAAAAAGTTGAAAAAAGACGAAACACCCCCCCCTTACGAAAAAGTTGAAAAAAGACGAAACACCCCCCCCTTGCAAAAAATTTTTTTAAGCCGAATTTCTTCATGAAAATTTTCAACTTTTTTGAAGCCCAAATACTTCATGAAAATTTTCAATTGACCCACCCCCCCTCACGAAAAAGTTGAAAAAAGACGAAACACCCCCCTCTTACGAAAAAGTTGAAAAAAGACGAAACACCCCCCCCTTGCAAAAAATTTTTTTAAGCCGAATTTCTTCATGAAAATTTTCAACTTTTTTGAAGCCCAAATACTTCATGAAAATTTTCATCTTTTTTGAAGCCAAATTTCTTCATGAATATTTTCAATTGACCCACCCCCGCTAACGAAAAAGTTGAAAAAAAATGAAACACCCCCCCTTACGAAAAAGTTGAAAAAAGACGAAACACCCCCCCCCTTGCGAAAACTTTTTTGAAGCCGAATTTCTTCATGAATATTTTCAATTGACCCACCCCCTCACGAAAAAGTTGAAAAAAGACGAAACACACCCCTCTTACGAAAAAGTTGAAAAAAGACGAAACACCCCCCCCTTACGAAAAAGTTGAAAAAAGACGAAACACCCCCCCCCTTGCGAAAACTTTTTTGAAGCCGAATTTCTTCATGAAAATTTTCAACTTTTTTGAAGCCCAAATACTTCATGAAAATTTTCAACTTTTTTGAAGCCGAATTTCTTCATGAAAATTTTAAACTTTTTTGAAGCCGAATTTCTTCATGAAAATTTAAAAAAATTTTCAAGCCCAAATACTTCATGAAAATTTTCAACTTTTTTGAAGCCGAATTTCTTCATGAAAATTTTAAACTTTTTTGAAGCCGAATTTCTTAATGAAAATTTTCAACTTTTTTGAAGCCCAAATACTTCATGAAAATTTTCAACTTTTTTGAAGCCGAATTTCTTCATGAAAATTTTCAACTTTTTTGAAGCCCAAATACTTCATGAAAATTTTCAACTTTTTTGAAGCCGAATTTCTTCATGAAAATTTTCAACTTTTTTGTAGCCGAATTTCTTCATGAATATTTTCAACTTTTTTGAAGCCCAAATACTTCATGAAAATTTTCAACTTTTTTGAAGCCGAATTTCTTCATGAATATTTTCAATTGACCCACCCCCCCTCACGAAAAAGTTGAAAAAAGACGAAACACCCCCCCCCTTGCGAAAACTTTTTTGAAGCCGAATTTCTTAATCAACATTTTCAACTTTTTTGAAGCCCAAATACTTCATGAAAATTTTCATCTTTTTTGAAGCCGAATTTCTTCATGAAAATTTTAAACTTTTTTGAAGCCGAATTTCTTCATGAAAATTTTCAATTGACCCACCCCCCTCACGAAAAAGTTGAAAAAAGACGAAACACCCCCCTCTTGCGAAAACTTTTTTGAAGCCGAATTTCTTCATGAAAATTTTCAACTTTTTTGAAGCCCAAATACTTCATGAAAATTTTCATCTTTTTTGAAGCCAAATTTCTTCATGAATATTTTCAATTGACCCACCCCCGCTAACGGAAAAGTTGAAAAAAAACGAAACACCCCCCCCTCACGAAAAAGTTGAAAAAAGACGAAACACCCCCCCCCTTGCGAAAACTTTTTTGAAGCCGAATTTCTTCATGAATATTTTCAATTGACCCACCCCCTCACGAAAAAGTTGAAAAAAGACGAAACACCCCCCCCTTAGGAAAAAGTTGAAAAAATACGAAACACCCCCCCCTTGCGAAAACTTTTTTGAAGCCGAATTTCTTCATGAAAATTTTCAACTTTTTTGAAGCCCAAATACTTCATGAAATTTTTCAACTTTTTTGAAGCCGAATTTCTTCATGAATATTTTCAATTGACCCACCCCCCTCACGAAAAAGTTGAAAAAAGACGAAACACCCCCCTCTTACGAAAAAGTTGAAAAAAGACGAAACACCCCCCCTTGCGAAAACTTTTTTGAAGCCGAATTACTTCATGAAAATTTTCAACTTTTTTGAAGCTGAATTTCTTCATGAATATTTTCAATTGACCCACCCCCCCTCACGAAAAAGTTGAAAAAACACGAAACACCCCCCTCTTACGAAAAAGTTGAAAAAAGACGAAACACCCCCCCTTACGAAAAAGTTGAAAAAAGACGAAACACCACCCCCTTGCGAAAACATTTTTGAAGCCGAATTTCTTCATGAAAATTTTCAACTTTTTTGAAGCCCAAATACTTCATGAAAATTTTCAACTTTTTTGAAGCCGAATTTCTTCATGAATACTTTCAATTGACCCACCCCCTCACGAAAAAGTTGAAAAAAGACGATACAACCCTTACGAAAAAGTTGAAAAAAGACGAAACACCCCCCCCTTGCGAAAACTTTTTTGAAGCCGAATTTCTTCATGAAAATTTTAAACTTTTTTGAAGCCGAATTTCTTCATGAAAATTTAAAAAAATTTTCAAGCCCAAATACTTCATGAAAATTTTCAACTTTTTTGAAGCCGAATTTCTTCATGAAAATTTTAAACTTTTTTGAAGCCGAATTTCTTAATGAAAATTTTCAACTTTTTTGAAGCCCAAATACTTCATGAAAATTTTCAACTTTTTTGAAGCCGAATTTCTTCATGAAAATTTTCAACTTTTTTGAAGCTGAATTTCTTCATGAAAATTTAAAAAAAATTTCAAGCCCAAATACTTCATGAAAATGTTCAACTTTTTTGAAGCCGAATTTCTTCATGAAAATTTTAAACTTTTTTGAAGCCGAATTTCTTAATGAAAATTTTCAACTTTTTTGAAACCCAAATACTTCATGAAAATTTTCATCTTTTTTGAAGCCGAATTTCTTCATGAAAATTTTAAACTTTTTTGAAGCCGAATTTCTTCATGAAAATTTAAAACATTTTTGAAGCCCAAATACTTCATGAAAATTTTCAACTTTTTTGAAGCCGAATATCTTCATGAATATTTTCAATTGACCCACCCCCCCTCACGAAAAAGTTGAAAAAAGACGAAACACCCCCCTCTTACGAAAAAGTTGAAAAAAGACGAAACACCCCCCCTTACGAAAAAGTTGAAAAAAGACGAAACACCCCCCCCTTACGAAAAAGTTGAAAAAAGACTAAAGACCCCCCCCTCGCGAAAACTTTTTTGAAGCCGAATTTCTTCATGAAAATTTTCAACTTTTTTGAAGCCCAAATACTTCATGAAAATTTTCAACTTTTTTGAAGCCGAATTTCTTCATGAAAATTTTCAACTTTTTTGAAGCTGAATTTCTTCATGAAAATTTAAAAAAAATTTCAAGCCCAAATACTTCATGAAAATGTTCAACTTTTTTGAAGCCGAATTTCTTCATGAAAATTTTCAACTTTTTTGAAGCCGAATTTCTTAATGAAAATTTTCAACTTTTTTGAAGCCCAAATACTTCATGAAAATTTTCAACTTTTTTGAAGCCGAATTTCTTCATGAATACTTTCAATTGACCCACCCCCTCACGAAAAAGTTGAAAAAAGACGAAACACCCCCCCCTTACGAAAAAGTTGAAAAAAGACTAAAGACCCCCACCTCGCGAAAACTTTTTTGAAGCCGAATTTCTTCATGAAAAATTTCAACTTTTTTGAAGCCCAAATACTTCATGAAAATTTTCAACTTTTTTGAAGCCGAATTTCTTCATGAATACTTTCAATTGACCCACCCCCTCACGAAAAAGTTGAAAAAAGACGATACAACCCTTACGAAAAAGTTGAAAAAAGACGAAACACCCCCCCCTTGCGAAAACTTTTTTGAAGCCGAATTTCTTCATGAATATTTTCAATTGACCCACCCCCCCTCACGAAAAAGTTGAAAAAAGACGAAACACCCCCCTCTTACGAAAAAGTTGAAAAAAGACGAAACACCCCCCCTTACGAAAAAGTTGAAAAAAGACTAAAGACCCCCCCCTCGCGAAAACTTTTTTGAAGCCGAATTTCTTCATGAAAATTTTCAACTTTTTTGAAGCCCAAATACTTCATGAAAATTTTCAACTTTTTTGAAGCCGAATTTCTTCATGAATACTTTCAATTGACCCACCCCCTCACGAAAAAGTTGAAAAAAGACGATACAACCCTTACGAAAAAGTTGAAAAAAGACGAAACACCCCCCCCTTGCGAAAACTTTTTTGAAGCCGAATTTCTTCATGAAAATTTTCAACTTTTTTGAAGCCCAAATACTTCATGAAAATTTTCATCTTTTTTGAAGCCAAATTTCTTCATGAATATTTTCAATTGACCCACCCCCGCTAACGAAAAAGTTGAAAAAAGACGAAACACCCCCCCCTTACGAAAAAGTTGAAAAAAGACGAAACACCCCCCCCTTGCGAAAACTTTTTTGAAGCCGAATTTCTTCATGAATATTTTCAATTGACCCACCCCCTCACGAAAAAGTTGAAAAAAGACGAAACACACCCCTCTTACGAAAAAGTTGAAAAAAGACGAAACACACCCCTCTTACGAAAAAGTTGAAAAAAGAAGAAACACCCCCCCTAACGAAAAAGTTGAAAAAAGACGAAACACCCCCCCCTTGCGAAAACTTTTTTGAAGCCGAATTTCTTCATGAAAATTTTCAACTTTTTTGAAGGCCAAATACTTCATGAAAATTTTCAACTGTTTTGAAGCCGAATTTCTTCATGAAAATTTTAAACTTTTTTGAAGCCGAATTTCTTCATGAAAAATTTCAACTTTTTTGAAGCCCAAATACTTCATGAAAATTTTCAACTTTTTTGAAGCCGAATTTCTTCATGAATACTTTCAATTGACCCACCCCCTCACGAAAAAGTTGAAAAAAGACGATACAACCCTTACGAAAAAGTTGAAAAAAGACGAAACACCCCCCCCTTGCGAAAACTTTTTTGAAGCCGAATTTCTTCATGAATATTTTCAATTGACCCACCCCCCCTCACGAAAAAGTTGAAAAAAGACGAAACACCCCCCTCTTACGAAAAAGTTGAAAAAAGACGAAACACCCCCCCTTACGAAAAAGTTGAAAAAAGACTAAAGACCCCCCCCTCGCGAAAACTTTTTTGAAGCCGAATTTCTTCATGAAAATTTTCAACTTTTTTGAAGCCCAAATACTTCATGAAAATTTTCAACTTTTTTGAAGCCGAATTTCTTCATGAATACTTTCAATTGACCCACCCCCTCACGAAAAAGTTGAAAAAAGACGATACAACCCTTACGAAAAAGTTGAAAAAAGACGAAACACCCCCCCCTTGCGAAAACTTTTTTGAAGCCGAATTTCTTCATGAAAATTTTCAACTTTTTTGAAGCCCAAATACTTCATGAAAATTTTCATCTTTTTTGAAGCCAAATTTCTTCATGAATATTTTCAATTGACCCACCCCCGCTAACGAAAAAGTTGAAAAAAGACGAAACACCCCCCCCTTACGAAAAAGTTGAAAAAAGACGAAACACCCCCCCCTTGCGAAAACTTTTTTGAAGCCGAATTTCTTCATGAATATTTTCAATTGACCCACCCCCTCACGAAAAAGTTGAAAAAAGACGAAACACACCCCTCTTACGAAAAAGTTGAAAAAAGACGAAACACACCCCTCTTACGAAAAAGTTGAAAAAAGAAGAAACACCCCCCCTAACGAAAAAGTTGAAAAAAGACGAAACACCCCCCCCTTGCGAAAACTTTTTTGAAGCCGAATTTCTTCATGAAAATTTTCAACTTTTTTGAAGGCCAAATACTTCATGAAAATTTTCAACTGTTTTGAAGCCGAATTTCTTCATGAAAATTTTAAACTTTTTTGAAGCCGAATTTCTTCATGAAAATTTAAAAAAATTTTCAAGCCCAAATACTTCATGAAAATTTTCAACTTTTTTGAAGCCGAATTTCTTCATGAAAATTTTAAACTTTTTTGAAGCCGAATTTCTTAATGAAAATTTTCAACTTTTTTGAAGCCCAAATACTTCATGAAAATTTTCAACTTTTTTGAAGCCGAATTTCTTCATGAAAATTTTCAACTTTTTTGAAGCTGAATTTCTCCATGAAAATTTAAAAAAAATTTCAAGCCCAAATACTTCATGAAAATTTTCAACTTTTTTGAAGCCGAATTTCTTAATGAAAATTTTCAACTTTTTTGAAGCCCAAATACTTCATGAAAATTTTCAACTTTTTTGAAGCCGAATTTCTTCATGAAAATTTTCAACTTTTTTGAAGCCCAAATACTTCATGAAAATTTTCATCTTTTTTGAAGCCAAATTTCTTCATGAATATTTTCAATTGACCCACCCCCGCTAACGAAAAAGTTGAAAAAAGACGACACACCCCCCCCTTACGAAAAAGTTGAAAAAAGACGAAACACCCCCCCCCTTGCGAAAACTTTTTTGAAGCCGAATTTCTTCATGAATATTTTCAATTGACCCACCCCCTCACGAAAAAGTTGAAAAAAGACGAAACACACCCCTCTTACGAAAAAGTTGAAAAAAGACGAAACACCCCCCCTTACGAAAAAGTTGAAAAAAGACGAAACACCCCCCCCTTGCGAAAACTTTTTTGAAGCCGAATTTCTTCATGAAAATTTTCAACTTTTTTGAAGCCCAAATACTTCATGAAAATGTTCAACTTTTTTGAAGCCGAATTTCTTCATGAAAATTTTCAACTTTTTTGAAGCCGAATTTCTTAATGAAAATTTTCAACTTTTTTGAAGCCCAAATACTTCATGAAAATTTTCAACTTTTTTGAAGCCGAATTTCTTCATGAAAATTTTCAATTGACCCACCCCCGCTAACGAAAAAGTTGAAAAAAGACGACACACCCCCCCCTTACGAAAAAGTTGAAAAAAGACGAAACACCCCCCCCCTTGCGAAAACTTTTTTGAAGCCGAATTTCTTCATGAATATTTTCAATTGACCCACCCCCTCACGAAAAAGTTGAAAAAAGACGAAACACACCCCTCTTACGAAAAAGTTGAAAAAAGACGAAACACCCCCCCTTACGAAAAAGTTGAAAAAAGACGAAACACCCCCCCCTTGCGAAAACTTTTTTGAAGCCGAATTTCTTCATGAAAATTTTCAACTTTTTTGAAGCCCAAATACTTCATGAAAATGTTCA
Source organism: Labrus mixtus (assembly GCF_963584025.1). Classification (NCBI taxonomy): domain Eukaryota; kingdom Metazoa; phylum Chordata; class Actinopteri; order Labriformes; family Labridae; genus Labrus; species Labrus mixtus. Next base: position 26,391,501 of record NC_083628.1, read on the forward strand.
ACTTTTTTGAAGCCGAATTTCTTCATGAATATTTTCAATTGACCCACCCCCCCTCACGAAAAAGTTAAAAAAAGACGAAACACCCCCCTCTTACGAAAAGTTGAAAAAAGACGAAACACCCCCCCTTACGAAAAAGTTGAAAAAAGACGAAACACCCCCCCCTTACGAAAAAGTTGAAAAAAGACGAAACACCCCCCCCTCGCGAAAACTTTTTTGAAGCCGAATTTCTTCATGAAAATGTTCAACTTTTTTGAAGCCCAAATACTTCATGAAAATTTTCAACTTTTTTGAAGCCGAATTTCTTCATGAATACTTTCAATTGACCCACCCCCCTCACGAAAAAGTTGAAAAAAGACGAAACTCCCCCCTCTTACGAAAAAGTTGAAAAAAGACGAAACACCCCCCCCTTACGAAAAAGTTGAAAAAAGACGAAACACCCCCCCCTTGCGAAAACTTTTTTGAAGCCGAATTTCTTCATGAAAATTTTCAACTGTTTTGAAGCCGAATTTCTTAATGAAAATTTTCAACTTTTTTGAAGCCCAAATACTTCATGAAAATTTTCAACTTTTTTGAAGCCGAATTTCTTCATGAAAATTTTCAACTTTTTTGAAGCTGAATTTCTTCATGAAAATTAAAAAAAAATTTCAAGCCCAAATACTTCATGAAAATTTTAAACTTTTTTGAAGCCGAATTTCTTCATGAAAATTTTAAACTTTTTTGAAGCCGAATTTCTTAATGAAAATTTTCAACTTTTTTGAAGCCCAAATACTTCATGAAAATTTTCAACTTTTTTGAAGCCGAATTTCTTCATGAAAATTTTCAACTTTTTTGAAGCCCAAATACTTCATGAAAATTTTCATCTTTTTTGAAGCCAAATTTCTTCATGAATATTTTCAATTGACCCACCCCCGCTAACGAAAAAGTTGAAAAAAGACGACACACCCCCCCCTTACGAAAAAGTTGAAAAAAGACGAAACACCCCCCCCTTGCGAAAACTTTTTTGAAGCCGAATTTCTTCATGAATATTTTCAATTGACCCACCCCCTCACGAAAAAGTTGAAAAAAGACGAAACACACCCCTCTTACGAAAAAGTTGAAAAAAGACGAAACACCCCCCCTTACGAAAAAGTTGAAAAAAGACGAAACACCCCCCCCTTGCGAAAACTTTTTTGAAGCCGAATTTCTTCATGAAAATTTTCAACTTTTTTGAAGCCCAAATACTTCATGAAAATGTTCAACTTTTTTGAAGCCGAATTTCTTCATGAATATTTTCAATTGACCCACCCCCCCTCACGAAAAAGTTGAAAAAAGACGAAACACCCCCCTCTTACGAAAAGTTGAAAAAAGACGAAACACCCCCCCTTACGAAAAAGTTGAAAAAAGACGAAACACCCCCCCCTTACGAAAAAGTTGAAAAAAGACGAAACACCCCCCCCTCGCGAAAAATTTTTTGAAGCCGAATTTCTTCATGAAAATGTTCAACTTTTTTGAAGCCCAAATACTTCATGAAAATTTTCAACTTTTTTGAAGCCGAATTTCTTCATGAATACTTTCAATTGACCTACCCCCCTCACGAAAAAGTTGAAAAAAGACGAAACTCCCCCCTCTTACGAAAAAGTTGAAAAAAGATGAAACACCCCCCCCTTACGAAAAAGTTGAAAAAAGACGAAACACCCCCCCCTTGCGAAAACTTTTTTGAAGCCGAATTTCTTCATGAAAATTTTCAACTGTTTTGAAGCCGAATTTCTTCATGAATATTTTCAACTTTTTTGAAGCCCAAATACTTCATGAAAATTTTCAACTTTTTTGAAGCCCAAATACTTCATGAAAATTTTCAACTTTTTTGAAGCCCAAATACTTCATGAAAACGTTCATCTTTTTTGAAGCCGAATTTCTTCATGAAAATTTTCAACTTTTTTGAAGCCCAAATACTTCATGAAAATTTTCAACTTTTTTGAAGCCGAATTTCTTCATGAATACTTTCAATTGACCCACCCCCTCACGAAAAAGTTGAAAAAAGACGAAACTCCCCCCTTACGAAAAAGTTGAAAAAAGACGAAACACCCCCCCCTTGCGAAAACTTTTTTGAAGCCGAATTTCTTCATGAATATTTTCAATTGACCCACCCCCTCACGAAAAAGTTGAAAAAAGACGAAACACACCCCTCTTACGAAAAAGTTGAAAAAAGACGAAACACCCCCCCCTTACGAAAAAGTTGAAAAAAGACGAAACACCCCCCCCTTGCGAAAACTTTTTTGAAGCCGAATTTCTTCATGAAAATTTTCAACTTTTTTGAAGCCCAAATACTTCATGAAAATTTTCAACTGTTTTGAAGCCGAATTTCTTCATGAAAATTTTAAACTTTTTTGAAGCCGAATTTCTTCATGAAAATTTAAAAAAATTTTCAAGCCCAAATACTTCATGAAAATTTTCAACTTTTTTGAAGCAGAATTTCTTCATGAAAATTTTAAACTTTTTTGAAGCCGAATTTCTTAATGAAAATTTTCAACTTTTTTGAAGCCCAAATACTTCATGAAAATTTTCAACTTTTTTGAAGCCGAATTTCTTCATGAAAATTTAAAAAAAATTTCAAGCCCAAATACTTCATGAAAATGTTCAACTTTTTTGAAGCCGAATTTCTTCATGAAAATTTTAAACTTTTTTGAAGCCGAATTTCTTAATGAAAATTTTCAACTTTTTTGAAGCCCAAATACTTCATGAAAATTTTCATCTTTTTTGAAGCCGAATTTCTTCATGAAAATTTTCAACTTTTTTGAAGCCGAATTTCTTCATGAAAATTTTCAACTTTTTTGAAGCCCAAATACTTCATGAAAATTTTCATCTTTTTTGAAGCCAAATTTCTTCATGAATATTTTCAATTGACCCACCCCCGCTAACGAAAAAGTTGAAAAAAGACGACACACCCCCCCCTTACGAAAAAGTTGAAAAAAGACGAAACACCCCCCCCTTGCGAAAACTTTTTTGAAGCCGAATTTCTTCATGAATATTTTCAATTGACCCACCCCCTCACGAAAAAGTTGAAAAAAGACGAAACACACCCCTCTTACGAAAAAGTTGAAAAAAGACGAAACACCCCCCCTTACGAAAAAGTTGAAAAAAGACGAAACACCCCCCCCTTGCGAAAACTTTTTTGAAGCCGAATTTCTTCATGAAAATTTTCAACTTTTTTGAAGCCCAAATACTTCATGAAAATGTTCAACTTTTTTGAAGCCGAATTTCTTCATGAATATTTTCAATTGACCCACCCCCCCTCACGAAAAAGTTGAAAAAAGACGAAACACCCCCCTCTTACGAAAAGTTGAAAAAAGACGAAACACCCCCCCTTACGAAAAAGTTGAAAAAAGACGAAACACCCCCCCCTTGCGAAAACTTTTTTGAAGCCGAATTTCTTCATGAATATTTTCAATTGACCCACCCCCTCACGAAAAAGTTGAAAAAAGACGAAACACACCCCTCTTACGAAAAAGTTGAAAAAAGACGAAACACCCCCCCTTACGAAAAAGTTGAAAAAAGACGAAACACCCCCCCCTTGCGAAAACTTTTTTGAAGCCGAATTTCTTCATGAAAATTTTCAACTTTTTTGAAGCCCAAATACTTCATGAAAATGTTCAACTTTTTTGAAGCCGAATTTCTTCATGAATATTTTCAATTGACCCACCCCCCCTCACGAAAAAGTTGAAAAAAGACGAAACACCCCCCTCTTACGAAAAGTTGAAAAAAGACGAAACACCCCCCCTTACGAAAAAGTTGAAAAAAGACGAAACACCCCCCCCTTACGAAAAAGTTGAAAAAAGACGAAACACCCCCCCCTCGCGAAAAATTTTTTGAAGCCGAATTTCTTCATGAAAATGTTCAACTTTTTTGAAGCCCAAATACTTCATGAAAATTTTCAACTTTTTTGAAGCCGAATTTCTTCATGAATACTTTCAATTGACCTACCCCCCTCACGAAAAAGTTGAAAAAAGACGAAACTCCCCCCTCTTACGAAAAAGTTGAAAAAAGATGAAACACCCCCCCCTTACGAAAAAGTTGAAAAAAGACGAAACACCCCCCCCTTGCGAAAACTTTTTTGAAGCCGAATTTCTTCATGAAAATTTTCAACTGTTTTGAAGCCGAATTTCTTCATGAATATTTTCAACTTTTTTGAAGCCCAAATACTTCATGAAAATTTTCAACTTTTTTGAAGCCCAAATACTTCATGAAAATTTTCAACTTTTTTGAAGCCCAAATACTTCATGAAAACGTTCATCTTTTTTGAAGCCGAATTTCTTCATGAAAATTTTCAACTTTTTTGAAGCCCAAATACTTCATGAAAATTTTCAACTTTTTTGAAGCCGAATTTCTTCATGAATACTTTCAATTGACCCACCCCCTCACGAAAAAGTTGAAAAAAGACGAAACTCCCCCCTTACGAAAAAGTTGAAAAAAGACGAAACACCCCCCCCTTGCGAAAACTTTTTTGAAGCCGAATTTCTTCATGAATATTTTCAATTGACCCACCCCCTCACGAAAAAGTTGAAAAAAGACGAAACACACCCCTCTTACGAAAAAGTTGAAAAAAGACGAAACACCCCCCCCTTACGAAAAAGTTGAAAAAAGACGAAACACCCCCCCCTTGCGAAAACTTTTTTGAAGCCGAATTTCTTCATGAAAATTTTCAACTTTTTTGAAGCCCAAATACTTCATGAAAATTTTCAACTGTTTTGAAGCCGAATTTCTTCATGAATACTTTCAATTGACCTACCCCCCTCACGAAAAAGTTGAAAAAAGACGAAACTCCCCCCTCTTACGAAAAAGTTGAAAAAAGATGAAACACCCCCCCCTTACGAAAAAGTTGAAAAAAGACGAAACACCCCCCCCTTGCGAAAACTTTTTTGAAGCCGAATTTCTTCATGAAAATTTTCAACTGTTTTGAAGCCGAATTTCTTCATGAATATTTTCAACTTTTTTGAAGCCCAAATACTTCATGAAAATTTTCAACTTTTTTGAAGCCCAAATACTTCATGAAAATTTTCAACTTTTTTGAAGCCCAAATACTTCATGAAAACGTTCATCTTTTTTGAAGCCGAATTTCTTCATGAAAATTTTCAACTTTTTTGAAGCCCAAATACTTCATGAAAATTTTCAACTTTTTTGAAGCCGAATTTCTTCATGAATACTTTCAATTGACCCACCCCCTCACGAAAAAGTTGAAAAAAGACGAAACTCCCCCCTTACGAAAAAGTTGAAAAAAGACGAAACACCCCCCCCTTGCGAAAACTTTTTTGAAGCCGAATTTCTTCATGAATATTTTCAATTGACCCACCCCCTCACGAAAAAGTTGAAAAAAGACGAAACACACCCCTCTTACGAAAAAGTTGAAAAAAGACGAAACACCCCCCCCTTACGAAAAAGTTGAAAAAAGACGAAACACCCCCCCCTTGCGAAAACTTTTTTGAAGCCGAATTTCTTCATGAAAATTTTCAACTTTTTTGAAGCCCAAATACTTCATGAAAATTTTCAACTGTTTTGAAGCCGAATTTCTTCATGAAAATTTTAAACTTTTTTGAAGCCGAATTTCTTCATGAAAATTTAAAAAAATTTTCAAGCCCAAATACTTCATGAAAATTTTCAACTTTTTTGAAGCAGAATTTCTTCATGAAAATTTTAAACTTTTTTGAAGCCGAATTTCTTAATGAAAATTTTCAACTTTTTTGAAGCCCAAATACTTCATGAAAATTTTCAACTTTTTTGAAGCCGAATTTCTTCATGAAAATTTTCAACTTTTTTGAAGCCGAATTTCTTCATGAAAATTTAAAAAAAATTTCAAGCCCAAATACGTCATGAAAATGTTCAACTTTTTTGAAGCCGAATTTCTTCATGAAAATTTTAAACTTTTTTGAAGCCGAATTTCTTAATGAAAATTTTCAACTTTTTTGAAGCCCAAATACTTCATGAAAATTTTCATCTTTTTTGAAGCCGAATTTCTTCATGAAAATTTTCAACTTTTTTGAAGCCGAATTTCTTCATGAAAATTTTCAACTTTTTTGAAGCCCAAATACTTCATGAAAATTTTCATCTTTTTTGAAGCCAAATTTCTTCATGAATATTTTCAATTGACCCACCCCCGCAAACGAAAAAGTTGAAAAAAGACGACACACCCCCCCCTTACGAAAAAGTTGAAAAAAGACGAAACACCCCCCCCTTGCGAAAACTTTTTTGAAGCCGAATTTCTTCATGAATATTTTCAATTGACCCACCCCCTCACGAAAAAGTTGAAAAAAGACGAAACACACCCCTCTTACGAAAAAGTTGAAAAAAGACGAAACACCCCCCCTTACGAAAAAGTTGAAAAAAGACGAAACACCCCCCCCTTGCGAAAACTTTTTTGAAGCCGAATTTCTTCATGAAAATTTTCAACTTTTTTGAAGCCCAAATACTTCATGAAAATGTTCAACTTTTTTGAAGCCGAATTTCTTCATGAATATTTTCAATTGACCCACCCCCCCTCACGAAAAAGTTGAAAAAAGACGAAACACCCCCCTCTTACGAAAAGTTGAAAAAAGACGAAACACCCCCCCTTACGAAAAAGTTGAAAAAAGACGAAACACCCCCCCCTTAGGAAAAAGTTGAAAAAATACGAAACACCCCCCCCTTGCGAAAACTTTTTTGAAGCCGAATTTCTTCATGAAAATTTTCAACTTTTTTGAAGCCCAAATACTTCATGAAAATTTTCAACTGTTTTGAAGCCGAATTTCTTCATGAAAATTTTAAACTTTTTTGAAGCCGAATTTCTTCATGAAAATTTAAAAAAATTTTCAAGCCCAAATACTTCATGAAAATTTTCAACTTTTTTGAAGCCGAATTTCTTCATGAAAATTTTAAACTTTTTTGAAGCCGAATTTCTTAATGAAAATTTTCAACTTTTTTGAAGCCCAAATACTCCATGAAAATTTTCAACTTTTTTGAAGCCGAATTTCTTCATGAAAATTTTCAACTTTTTTGAAGACGAATTTCTTCATGAAAATTTAAAAACATTTTCAAGCCCAAATAGTTCATGAAAATTTTGAACTTTTTTGAAGACGAATTTCTTCATGAAAATTTTAAACTTTTTTGAAGCCGAATTTCTTAATGAAAATTTTAAACTTTTTTGAAGCCGAATTTCTTCATGAATATTTTCAATTGACCCACCCCCCCTCACGAAAAAGTTGAAAAAAGACGAAACACTCCCCTCTTACGAAAAAGTTGAAAAAAGACGAAACACCCCCCTCTTACGAAAAAGTTGAAAAAAGACGAAACACCCCCACCTTACGAAAAAGTTGAAAAAAGACGAAACACCCCCCCTTACGAAAAAGTTGAAAAAAGACGAAACACCCCCCCTCACGAAAAAGTTGAAAAAAGACGAAACACCTCCCCCTTACGAAAACTTTTTTGAAGCCGAATTTCTTCATGAAAATTTTCAACTTTTTTGAAGCCTAAATACTTCATGAAAATTTTAAACTTTTTTGAAGCCGAATTTCTTCATGAATATTTTCAACCTTTTTGAAGCCGAATTTCTTCATGAAAATTTTAAACTTTTTTGAAGCCCAAATACTTCATGAAAATTTTCAACTTTTTTGAAGCCGAATTTCTTCATGAATATTTTCAATTGACCCACCCCCCTCACGAAAAAGTTGAAAAAAGACGAAACACCCCCCTCTTACGAAAAAGTTGAAAAAAGACAAAACACCCCCCCCTCACGAAAAAGTTGAAAAAAGACGAAACACCCCCCCCTTAGGAAAAAGTTGAAAAAATACGAAACACCCCCCCCTTGCGAAAACTTTTTTGAAGCCGAATTTCTTCATGAAAATTTTCAACTTTTTTGAAGCCCAAATACTTCCTGAAAATTTTCAACTGTTTTGAAGCCGAATTTCTTCATGAATACTTTCAATTGACCCACCCCCTCACGAAAAAGTTGAAAAAAGACGAAACACCCCCCTCTTACGAAAAAGTTGAAAAAAGACGAAACACCTCCCCCTTACAAAAACTTTTTTGAAGCCGAATTTCTTCATGAAAATTTTCAACTTTTTTGAAGCCTAAATACTTCATGAAAATTTTCAACTTTTTTGAAGCCGAATTTCTTCATGAATATTTTCAATTGACCCACCCCCCTCATGAAAAAGTTGAAAAAAGACGAAAAACCCCCCTCTTACGAAAAAGTTGAAAAAAGACGAAACACCCCCCCCTTACGAAAGAGTTGAAAAAAGACGAAACACCCCCCCCCTTGCGAAAACTTTTTTGAAGCCGAATTACTTCATGAAAATTTTTAACTTTTTTGAAGCCCAAATACTTCATCAAAATTTTCAACTTTTTTGAAGCCGAATTTCTTCATGAATATTTTCAACCTTTTTGAAGCCGAATTTCTTCATGAAAATTTTAAACTTTTTTGAAGCCCAAATACTTCATGAAAATGTTAAACTTTTTTGAAGCCGAATTTCTTCATGAATACTTTCAATTGACCCACCCCCTCACGAAAAAGTTGAAAAAAGACGAAACACCCCCCCTCACGAAAAAGTTGAAAAAAGACGAAACACCTCCCCCTTACGAAAACTTTTTTGAAGCCGAATTTCTTCATGAAAATTTTCAACTTTTTTGAAGCCTAAATACTTCATGAAAATTTTAAACTTTTTTGAAGCAGAATTTCTTCATGAATATTTTCAACCTTTTTGAAGCCGAATTTCTTCATGAAACTTTTAAACTTTTTTGAAGCCCAAATACTTCATGAAAATTTTCAACTTTTTTGAAGCCGAATTTCTTCATGAATATTTTCAGTTGACCCACCCCCCTCACGAAAAAGTTGAAAAAAAACGAAACACCCCCCTCTTACGAAAAAGTTGAAAAAAGACGAAACACCCCCCCCTCACGAAAAAGTTGAAAAAAGACGAAACACCCCCCCCTTAGGAAAAAGTTGAAAAAATACGAAACACCCCCCCCTTGCGAAAACTTTTTTGAAGCCGAATTTCTTCATGAAAATTTTCAACTTTTTTGAAGCCCAAATACTTCATGAAAATTTTCAACTTTTTTGAAGCCGAATTTCTTCATGAATACTTTCAATTGACCCACCCCCTCACGAAAAAGTTGAAAAAAGAAGAAACACCCCCCTCTTACGAAAAAGTTGAAAAAAGACGAAACACCCCCCCCTTACGAAAAAGTTGAAAAAAGACGAAACACCCCCCCTTACGAAAAAGTTGAAAAAAGACGAAACACCCCCCCTCACGAAAAAGTTGAAAAAAGATGAAACACCTCCCCCTTACGAAAACTTTTTTGAAGCCGAATTTCTTCATGAAAATTTTCAACTTTTTTGAAGCCCAAATACTTCATGAAAATTTTCAACTTTTTTGAAGCCGAATTTCTTCAGGAATACTTTCAACTGACCCACCCCCCTCACGAAAAAGTTGAAAAAAGACGAAACACCCCCCCTTACGAAAAAGTTGAAAAAAGACGAAACACCCCCCCCTTACGAAAAAGTTGAAAAAAGACGAAACACCCCCCCCTTACGAAAAAGTTGAAAAAAGACGAAATACCCCCCTCTTACGAAAAAGTTGAAAAAAGACGATACAACCCTTACGAAAAAGTTGAAAAAAGACGAAACACCCCCCCCTTGCGAAAACTTTTTTGAAGCCGAATTTCTTCATGAAAATTTTCAACTTTTTTGAAGCCCAAATACTTCATGAAAATTTTCATCTTTTTTGAAGCCAATTTTCTTCATGAATATTTTCAATTGACCCACCCCCGCTAACGAAAAAGTTGAAAAAAGACGAAACACCCCCCCCTTACGAAAAAGTTGAAAAAAGACGAAACACCCTTGCGAAAACTTTTTTGAAGCCGAATTTCTTCATGAATACTTTCAATTGACCCACCCCCCTCACGAAAAAGTTGAAAAAAGACGAAATACCCCCCTCTTACGAAAAAGTTGAAAAAAGACGAAACACCCCCCCTTACGAAAAAGTTGAAAAAAGACGAAACACCCCCCCCTTGCGAAAACTTTTTTGAAGCCGAATTTCTTCATGAAAATTTTCAACTTTTTTGAAGCCCAAATACTTAATGAAAATTTTCAACTTTTTTGAAGCCGAATTTCGTCATGAAAATTTAAAAAATTTTTGAAGCCCAAATACTTCATGAAAATTTTCAACTTTTTTGAAGCCGAATTTCTTCATGAAAATTTTCAACTTTTTTGAAGCCGAATTTCTTCATGAAAATTTTCAACTTTTTTGAAGCCCAAATACTTCATGAAAATTTTCACCTTTTTTGAAGCCGAATTTCTTCATGAATACTTTCAATTGACCCACCCCCTCACGAAAAAGTTGAAAAAAGACGAAACACCCCCCTCTTACAAAAAATTTGAAAAAAGACGAAACACCCCCCCTTACGAAAAATTTGAAAAAGAAGAAAAACCCCCCCCTTGCGAAAACTTTTTTGAAGCCGAATTTCTTCATGAAAATTTTCAACTTTTTTGAAGCCCAAATACTTCATGAAAATTTAAAAAATTTTTGAAGCCCAAATACTTCATGAAAATTTTCATCTTTTTTGAAGCCAAATTTCTTCATGAATATTTTCAATTGACCCACCCCCGCTAACGAAAAAGTTGAAAAAAGACGAAACACCCCCCCCCTTGCGAAAACTTTTTTGAAGCCGAATTTCTTCATGAATACTTTCAATTGACCCACCCCCTCACGAAAAAGTTGAAAAAAGACGAAACACCCCCCTCTTACGAAAAAGTTGAAAAAAGACGAAACACCCCCCCTTACGAAAAAGTTGAAAAAAGACGAAACACCCCCCCCTTGCGAAAACTTTTTTGAAGCCGAATTTCTTCATGAAAATTTTCAACTTTTTTGAAGCCCAAATACTTCATGAAAATTTTCAACTTTTTTGAAGCCGAATTTCTTCATGAAAATTTAAAAAAATTTTGAAGCCCAAATACTTCATGAAAATTTTCAACTTTTTTGAAGCCGAATTTCTTCATGAAAATTTTAAACTTTTTTGAAGCCGAATTTCTTCATGAAAATTTAAAAAAAATTTCAAGCCCAAATACTTCATGAAAATTTTCAACTTTTTTGAAGCCGAATTTCTTCATGAATATTTTCAATTGACCCACCCCCCCTCACGAAAAAGTTGAAAAAAGACGAAACACCCCCCTCTTACGAAAAAGTTGAAAAAAGACGAAACACCCCCCCTTGCGAAAACTTTTTTGAAGCCGAATTTCTTCATGAAAATTTTCAACTTTTTTGAAGCCCAAATACTTCATGAAAATTTTCAACTTTTTTGAAGCCGAATTTCTTCATGAAAATTTTCAACTTTTTTGAAGCCCAAATACTTCATGAAAATTTTCAACTTTTTTGAAGCCCAAATACTTCATGAAAAATTTCAATTGACCAACCCCCCCATATGAAAAAGTTGAAAAAAGAGGAAACACCCCCCCTTACGAAAAAGTTGAAAAAAGACGAAACACCCCCCCTTGCGAAAACTTTTTTGAAGACGAATTTCTTCATTAAAATTTTCATCTTTTTTGAAGCCGAATTTCTTCATGAAAATTTTAAACTTTTTTGAAGCCGAATTTCTTCATGAAAATTTTCAATTGACCCACCCCCCCTCACGAAAAAGTTGAAAAAAGACGAAACACCCCCCTCTTACGAAAAAGTTGAAAAAAGACGAAACACCTCCCCCTTGCGAAAACTTTTTTGAAGCCGAATTTCTTCATGAAAATTTTCAACTTTTTTGAAGCCCAAATACTTCATGAAAATTTTCATCTTTTTTGAAGCCAAATTTCTTCATGAATATTTTCAATTAACCCACCCCCGCTAACGAAAAAGTTGAAAAAAAACGAAACACCCCCCCTTACGAAAAAGTTGAAAAAAGACGAAACACCCCCCCCCTTGTGAAAACTTTTTTGAAGCCGAATTTCTTCATGAATATTTTCAATTGACCCACCCCCTCACGAAAAAGTTGAAAAAAGACGAAACACACCCCTCTTAGGAAAAAGTTGAAAAAATACGAAACACCCCCCCCTTGCGAAAACTTTTTTGAAGCCGAATTTCTTCATGAAAATTTTCAACTTTTTTGAAGCCCAAATACTTCATGAAAATTTTCAACTGTTTTGAAGCCGAATTTCTTCATGAAAATTTTAAACTTTTTTGAAGCCGAATTTCTTCATGAAAATTTAAAAAAATTTTCAAGCCCAAATACTTCATGAAAATTTTCAACTTTTTTGAAGCCGAATTTCTTCATGAAAATTTTAAACTTTTTTGAAGCCGAATTTCTTAATGAAAATTTTCAACTTTTTTGAAGCCCAAATACTCCATGAAAATTTTCAACTTTTTTGAAGCCGAATTTCTTCATGAAAATTTTCAACTTTTTTGAAGACGAATTTCTTCATGAAAATTTAAAAACATTTTCAAGCCCAAATAGTTCATGAAAATTTTGAACTTTTTTGAAGACGAATTTCTTCATGAAAATTTTAAACTTTTTTGAAGCCGAATTTCTTAATGAAAATTTTAAACTTTTTTGAAGCCGAATTTCTTCATGAATATTTTCAATTGACCCACCCCCCCTCACGAAAAAGTTGAAAAAAGACGAAACACTCCCCTCTTACGAAAAAGTTGAAAAAAGACGAAACACCCCCCTCTTACGAAAAAGTTGAAAAAAGACGAAACACCCCCACCTTACGAAAAAGTTGAAAAAAGACGAAACACCCCCCCTTACGAAAAAGTTGAAAAAAGACGAAACACCCCCCCTCACGAAAAAGTTGAAAAAAGACGAAACACCTCCCCCTTACGAAAACTTTTTTGAAGCCGAATTTCTTCATGAAAATTTTCAACTTTTTTGAAGCCTAAATACTTCATGAAAATTTTAAACTTTTTTGAAGCCGAATTTCTTCATGAATATTTTCAACCTTTTTGAAGCCGAATTTCTTCATGAAAATTTTAAACTTTTTTGAAGCCCAAATACTTCATGAAAATTTTCAACTTTTTTGAAGCCGAATTTCTTCATGAATATTTTCAATTGACCCACCCCCCTCACGAAAAAGTTGAAAAAAGACGAAACACCCCCCTCTTACGAAAAAGTTGAAAAAAGACAAAACACCCCCCCCTCACGAAAAAGTTGAAAAAAGACGAAACACCCCCCCCTTAGGAAAAAGTTGAAAAAATACGAAACACCCCCCCCTTGCGAAAACTTTTTTGAAGCCGAATTTCTTCATGAAAATTTTCAACTTTTTTGAAGCCCAAATACTTCCTGAAAATTTTCAACTGTTTTGAAGCCGAATTTCTTCATGAATACTTTCAATTGACCCACCCCCTCACGAAAAAGTTGAAAAAAGACGAAACACCCCCCTCTTACGAAAAAGTTGAAAAAAGACGAAACACCTCCCCCTTACAAAAACTTTTTTGAAGCCGAATTTCTTCATGAAAATTTTCAACTTTTTTGAAGCCTAAATACTTCATGAAAATTTTCAACTTTTTTGAAGCCGAATTTCTTCATGAATATTTTCAATTGACCCACCCCCCTCATGAAAAAGTTGAAAAAAGACGAAAAACCCCCCTCTTACGAAAAAGTTGAAAAAAGACGAAACACCCCCCCCTTACGAAAGAGTTGAAAAAAGACGAAACACCCCCCCCCTTGCGAAAACTTTTTTGAAGCCGAATTACTTCATGAAAATTTTTAACTTTTTTGAAGCCCAAATACTTCATCAAAATTTTCAACTTTTTTGAAGCCGAATTTCTTCATGAATATTTTCAACCTTTTTGAAGCCGAATTTCTTCATGAAAATTTTAAACTTTTTTGAAGCCCAAATACTTCATGAAAATGTTAAACTTTTTTGAAGCCGAATTTCTTCATGAATACTTTCAATTGACCCACCCCCTCACGAAAAAGTTGAAAAAAGACGAAACACCCCCCCTCACGAAAAAGTTGAAAAAAGACGAAACACCTCCCCCTTACGAAAACTTTTTTGAAGCCGAATTTCTTCATGAAAATTTTCAACTTTTTTGAAGCCTAAATACTTCATGAAAATTTTAAACTTTTTTGAAGCAGAATTTCTTCATGAATATTTTCAACCTTTTTGAAGCCGAATTTCTTCATGAAACTTTTAAACTTTTTTGAAGCCCAAATACTTCATGAAAATTTTCAACTTTTTTGAAGCCGAATTTCTTCATGAATATTTTCAGTTGACCCACCCCCCTCACGAAAAAGTTGAAAAAAAACGAAACACCCCCCTCTTACGAAAAAGTTGAAAAAAGACGAAACACCCCCCCCTCACGAAAAAGTTGAAAAAAGACGAAACACCCCCCCCTTAGGAAAAAGTTGAAAAAATACGAAACACCCCCCCCTTGCGAAAACTTTTTTGAAGCCGAATTTCTTCATGAAAATTTTCAACTTTTTTGAAGCCCAAATACTTCATGAAAATTTTCAACTTTTTTGAAGCCGAATTTCTTCATGAATACTTTCAATTGACCCACCCCCTCACGAAAAAGTTGAAAAAAGAAGAAACACCCCCCTCTTACGAAAAAGTTGAAAAAAGACGAAACACCCCCCCTTACGAAAAAGTTGAAAAAAGACGAAACACCCCCCCTCACGAAAAAGTTGAAAAAAGATGAAACACCTCCCCCTTACGAAAACTTTTTTGAAGCCGAATTTCTTCATGAAAATTTTCAACTTTTTTGAAGCCCAAATACTTCATGAAAATTTTCAACTTTTTTGAAGCCGAATTTCTTCAGGAATACTTTCAACTGACCCACCCCCCTCACGAAAAAGTTGAAAAAAGACGAAACACCCCCCCTTACGAAAAAGTTGAAAAAAGACGAAACACCCCCCCCTTACGAAAAAGTTGAAAAAAGACGAAACACCCCCCCCTTACGAAAAAGTTGAAAAAAGACGAAATACCCCCCTCTTACGAAAAAGTTGAAAAAAGACGATACAACCCTTACGAAAAAGTTGAAAAAAGACGAAACACCCCCCCCTTGCGAAAACTTTTTTGAAGCCGAATTTCTTCATGAAAATTTTCAACTTTTTTGAAGCCCAAATACTTCATGAAAATTTTCATCTTTTTTGAAGCCAATTTTCTTCATGAATATTTTCAATTGACCCACCCCCGCTAACGAAAAAGTTGAAAAAAGACGAAACACCCCCCCCTTACGAAAAAGTTGAAAAAAGACGAAACACCCTTGCGAAAACTTTTTTGAAGCCGAATTTCTTCATGAATACTTTCAATTGACCCACCCCCCTCACGAAAAAGTTGAAAAAAGACGAAATACCCCCCTCTTACGAAAAAGTTGAAAAAAGACGAAACACCCCCCCTTACGAAAAAGTTGAAAAAAGACGAAACACCCCCCCCTTGCGAAAACTTTTTTGAAGCCGAATTTCTTCATGAAAATTTTCAACTTTTTTGAAGCCCAAATACTTAATGAAAATTTTCAACTTTTTTGAAGCCGAATTTCGTCATGAAAATTTAAAAAATTTTTGAAGCCCAAATACTTCATGAAAATTTTCAACTTTTTTGAAGCCGAATTTCTTCATGAAAATTTTCAACTTTTTTGAAGCCGAATTTCTTCATGAAAATTTTCAACTTTTTTGAAGCCCAAATACTTCATGAAAATTTTCACCTTTTTTGAAGCCGAATTTCTTCATGAATACTTTCAATTGACCCACCCCCTCACGAAAAAGTTGAAAAAAGACGAAACACCCCCCTCTTACAAAAAATTTGAAAAAAGACGAAACACCCCCCCTTACGAAAAATTTGAAAAAGAAGAAAAACCCCCCCCTTGCGAAAACTTTTTTGAAGCCGAATTTCTTCATGAAAATTTTCAACTTTTTTGAAGCCCAAATACTTCATGAAAATTTAAAAAATTTTTGAAGCCCAAATACTTCATGAAAATTTTCATCTTTTTTGAAGCCAAATTTCTTCATGAATATTTTCAATTGACCCACCCCCGCTAACGAAAAAGTTGAAAAAAGACGAAACACCCCCCCCCTTGCGAAAACTTTTTTGAAGCCGAATTTCTTCATGAATACTTTCAATTGACCCACCCCCTCACGAAAAAGTTGAAAAAAGACGAAACACCCCCCTCTTACGAAAAAGTTGAAAAAAGACGAAACACCCCCCCTTACGAAAAAGTTGAAAAAAGACGAAACACCCCCCCCTTGCGAAAACTTTTTTGAAGCCGAATTTCTTCATGAAAATTTTCAACTTTTTTGAAGCCCAAATACTTCATGAAAATTTTCAACTTTTTTGAAGCCGAATTTCTTCATGAAAATTTAAAAAAATTTTGAAGCCCAAATACTTCATGAAAATTTTCAACTTTTTTGAAGCCGAATTTCTTCATGAAAATTTTAAACTTTTTTGAAGCCGAATTTCTTCATGAAAATTTAAAAAAAATTTCAAGCCCAAATACTTCATGAAAATTTTCAACTTTTTTGAAGCCGAATTTCTTCATGAATATTTTCAATTGACCCACCCCCCCTCACGAAAAAGTTGAAAAAAGACGAAACACCCCCCTCTTACGAAAAAGTTGAAAAAAGACGAAACACCCCCCCTTGCGAAAACTTTTTTGAAGCCGAATTTCTTCATGAAAATTTTCAACTTTTTTGAAGCCCAAATACTTCATGAAAATTTTCAACTTTTTTGAAGCCGAATTTCTTCATGAAAATTTTCAACTTTTTTGAAGCCCAAATACTTCATGAAAATTTTCAACTTTTTTGAAGCCCAAATACTTCATGAAAAATTTCAATTGACCAACCCCCCCATATGAAAAAGTTGAAAAAAGAGGAAACACCCCCCCTTACGAAAAAGTTGAAAAAAGACGAAACACCCCCCCTTGCGAAAACTTTTTTGAAGACGAATTTCTTCATTAAAATTTTCATCTTTTTTGAAGCCGAATTTCTTCATGAAAATTTTAAACTTTTTTGAAGCCGAATTTCTTCATGAAAATTTTCAATTGACCCACCCCCCCTCACGAAAAAGTTGAAAAAAGACGAAACACCCCCCTCTTACGAAAAAGTTGAAAAAAGACGAAACACCTCCCCCTTGCGAAAACTTTTTTGAAGCCGAATTTCTTCATGAAAATTTTCAACTTTTTTGAAGCCCAAATACTTCATGAAAATTTTCATCTTTTTTGAAGCCAAATTTCTTCATGAATATTTTCAATTAACCCACCCCCGCTAACGAAAAAGTTGAAAAAAAACGAAACACCCCCCCTTACGAAAAAGTTGAAAAAAGACGAAACACCCCCCCCCTTGTGAAAACTTTTTTGAAGCCGAATTTCTTCATGAATATTTTCAATTGACCCACCCCCTCACGAAAAAGTTGAAAAAAGACGAAACACACCCCTCTTACGAAAAAGTTGAAAAAAGACGAAACACCCCCCCCTTACGAAAAAGTTGAAAAAAGACGAAACACCCCCCCCCCCTTGCGAAAACTTTTTTGAAGCCGAATTTCTTCATGAAAATTTTCAACTGTTTTGAAGCCCAAATACTTCATGAAAATTTTCAACTTTTTTGAAGCCGAATTTCTTCATGAAAATTTTCATCTTTTTTGAAGCCAAATTTCTTCATGAATATTTTCAATTGACCCACCCCCGCTAACGAAAAAGTTGAAAAAAGACGACACACCCCCCCCTTACGAAAAAGTTGAAAAAAGACGAAACACCCCCCCCTTGCGAAAACTTTTTTGAAGCCGAATTTCTTCATGAATATTTTCAATTGACCCACCCCCTCACGAAAAAGTTGAAAAAAGACGAAACACACCCCTCTTACGAAAAAGTTGAAAAAAGACGAAACACCCCCCCCCCTTACGAAAAAGTTGAAAAAAGACGAAACACCCCCCCCTTGCGAAAACTTTTTTGAAGCCGAATTTCTTCATGAAAATTTTCAACTTTTTTGAAGCCCAAATACTTCATGAAAATTTTCAACTTTTTTGAAGCCGAATTTCTTCATGAAAATTTTCAACTTTTTTGAAGCCCAAATACTTCATGAAAATTTTCAACTTTTTTGAAGCCCAAATACTTCATGAAAAATTTCAATTGACCAACCCCCCCATATGAAAAAGTTGAAAAAAGAGGAAACACCCCCCCTTACGAAAAAGTTGAAAAAAGACGAAACACCCCCCCTTGCGAAAACTTTTTTGAAGACGAATTTCTTCATTAAAATTTTCATCTTTTTTGAAGCCGAATTTCTTCATGAAAATTTTAAACTTTTTTGAAGCCGAATTTCTTCATGAAAATTTTCAATTGACCCACCCCCCCTCACGAAAAAGTTGAAAAAAGACGAAACACCCCCCTCTTACGAAAAAGTTGAAAAAAGACGAAACACCCCCCCCTTACGAAAAAGTTGAAAAAAGACGAAACACCCCCCCCCTTGCGAAAACTTTTTTGAAGCCGAATTTCTTCATGAAAATTTTGAACTTTTTTGAAGCCCAAATACTTCATGAAAATTTTCATCTTTTTTGAAGCCAAATTTCTTCATGAATATTTTCAATTAACCCACCCCCGCTAACGAAAAAGTTGAAAAAAAACGAAACACCCCCCCTTACGAAAAAGTTGAAAAAAGACGAAACACCCCCCCCCTTGCGAAAACTTTTTTGAAGCCGAATTTCTTCATGAAAATTTTCAACTGTTTTGAAGCCCAAATACTTCATGAAAATTTTCAACTTTTTTGAAGCCGAATTTCTTCATGATTATTTTCAATTGACCCACCCCCTCACGAAAAAGTTGAAAAAAGACGAAACACACCCCTCTTACGAAAAAGTTGAAAAAAGACGAAACACCCCCCCCTTACGAAAAAGTTGAAAAAAGACGAAACACCCCCCCCCTTGCGAAAACTTTTTTGAAGCCGAATTTCTTCATGAAAATTTTCAACTGTTTTGAAGCCCAAATACTTCATGAAAATTTTCAACTTTTTTGAAGCCGAATTTCTTCATGAAAATTTTAAACTTTTTTGAAGCCGAATTTCTTCATGAAAATTTAAAAAAATTTTCAAGCCCAAATACTTCATGAAAATTTTCAACTTTTTTGAAGCCGAATTTCTTCATGAAAATTTTAAACTTTTTTAAAGCCGAATTTCTTAATGAAAATTTTCAACTTTTTTGAAGCCCAAATACTTCATGAAAATTTTCAACTTTTTTGAAGCCGAATTTCTTCATGAAAATTTTCATTTTTTTTGAAGCCAAATTTCTTCATGAATATTTTCAATTGACCCACCCCCGCTAACGAAAAAGTTGAAAAAAGACGACACACCCCCCCCTTACGAAAAAGTTGAAAAAAGACGAAACACCCCCCCCTTGCGAAAACTTTTTTGAAGCCGAATTTCTTCATGAATATTTTCAATTGACCCACCCCCTCACGAAAAAGTTGAAAAAAGACGAAACACACCCCTCTTACGAAAAAGTTGAAAAAAGACGAAACACCCCCCCCCTTACGAAAAAGTTGAAAAAAGACGAAACACCCCCCCCTTGCGAAAACTTTTTTGAAGCGGAATTTCATCATGAAAATTTTCAACTTTTTTGAAGCCCAAATACTTCATGAAAATTTTCAACTTTTTTGAAGCCGAATTTCTTCATGAAAATTTTCAACTTTTTTGTAGCCGAATTTCTTCATGAATATTTTCAACATTTTTTAAGCCCAAATACTTCATGAAAATTTTCAACTTTTTTGAAGCCGAATTTCTTCATGAATATTTTCAATTGACCCACCCCCCTCACGAAAAAGTTGAAAAAAGACGAAACACCCCCCTCTTTCGAAAAAGTTGAAAAAAGACGAAACACCCCCCCCTTGCGAAAACTTTTTTGAAGCCGAATTTCTTAATGAAAATTTTCAACTTTTTTGAAGCCCAAATACTTCATGAAAATTTTCATCTTTTTTAAAGCCGAATTTCTTCATGAAAATTTTAAACTTTTTTGAAGCCGAATTTCTTCATGAAAATTTTCAATTGACCCACCCCCCTCACGAAAAAGTTGAAAAAAGACGAAACACCCCCCTCTTGCGAAAACTTTTTTGAAGCCGAATTTCTTCATGAAAATTTTCAACTTTTTTGAAGCCCAAATACTTCATGAAAATTTTCATCTTTTTTGAAGCCAAATTTCTTCATGAATATTTTCAATTGACCCACCCCCGCTAACGGAAAAGTTGAAAAAAAACGAAACACCCCCCCCTTACGAAAAAGTTGAAAAAAGACGAAACACCCCCCCCCTTGCGAAAACTTTTTTGAAGCCGAATTTCTTCATGAATATTTTCAATTGACCCACCCCCTCACGAAAAAGTTGAAAAAAGACGAAACACCCCCCCTTACGAAAAAGTTGAAAAAAGACGAAACACCCCCCCCTTGCGAAAACTTTTTTGAAGCCGAATTTCTTCATGAAAATTTTAAACTTTTTTGAAGCCCAAATACTTCATAAAAATTTTAAACTTTTTTGAAGCCGAATTTCTTCATGAAAATTTTAAACTTTTTTGAAGCCCAAATACTTCATGAAAATTTTCAACTTTTTTGAAGCCCAAATACTTCATGAAAATTTTCAACTTTTTTGAAGCCGAATTTCTTCATGAATATTTTCAATTGACCCACCCCCCCTCACGAAAAAGTTGAAAAAAGACGAAACACCCCCCTCTTACGAAAAAGTTGAAAAAAGACGAAACACCCCCCCCTTGCGAAAACTTTTTTGAAGCCGAATTTCTTCATGAAAATTTTCAACTTTTTTGAAGCCCAAATACTTCATGAAAATTTTCAACTTTTTTGAAGCCCAAATACTTCATGAAAAATTTCAATTGACCAACCCCCCCATATGAAAAAGTTGAAAAAAGAGGAAACACCCCCCCTTACGAAAAAGTTGAAAAAAGACGAAACACCCCCCCTTGCGAAAACTTTTTTGAAGACGAATTTCTTCATTAAAATTTTCATCTTTTTTGAAGCCGAATTTCTTCATGAAAATTTTAAACTTTTTTGAAGCCGAATTTCTTCATGAAAATTTTCAATTGACCCACCCCCCCTCACGAAAAAGTTGAAAAAAGACGAAACACCCCCCTCTTACGAAAAAGTTGAAAAAAGACGAAACACCCCCCCCTTGCGAAAACTTTTTTGAAGCCGAATTTCTTCATGAAAATTTTGAACTTTTTTGAAGCCCAAATACTTCATGAAAATTTTCATCTTTTTTGAAGCCAAATTTCTTCATGAATATTTTCAATTAACCCACCCCCGCTAACGAAAAAGTTGAAAAAAAACGAAACACCCCCCCTTACGAAAAAGTTGAAAAAAGACGAAACACCCCCCCCCTTGTGAAAACTTTTTTGAAGCCGAATTTCTTCATGAATATTTTCAATTGACCCACCCCCTCACGAAAAAGTTGAAAAAAGACGAAACACACCCCTCTCACGAAAAAGTTGAAAAAAGACGAAACACCCCCCCCCTTGCGAAAACTTTTTTGAAGCCGAATTTCTTCATGAAAATTTTCAACTGTTTTGAAGCCCAAATACTTCATGAAAATTTTCAACTTTTTTGAAGCCGAATTTCTTCATGAAAATTTTAAACTTTTTTGAAGCCGAATTTCTTCATGAAAATTTAAAAAAATTTTCAAGCCCAAATACTTCATGAAAATTTTCAACTTTTTTGAAGCCGAATTTCTTCATGAAAATTTTAAACTTTTTTAAAGCCGAATTTCTTAATGAAAATTTTCAACTTTTTTGAAGCCCAAATACTTCATGAAAATTTTCAACTTTTTTGAAGCCGAATTTCTTCATGAAAATTTTCATCTTTTTTGAAGCCAAATTTCTTCATGAATATTTTCAATTGACCCACCCCCGCTAACGAAAAAGTTGAAAAAAGACGACACACCCCCCCCTTACGAAAAAGTTGATAAAAGACGAAACACCCCCCCCTTGCGAAAACTTTTTTGAAGCCGAATTTCTTCATGAATATTTTCAATTGACCCACCCCCTCACGAAAAAGTTGAAAAAAGACGAAACACACGCCTCTTACGAAAAAGTTGAAAAAAGACGAAACACCCCCCCCCCTTACGAAAAAGTTGAAAAAAGACGAAACACCCCCCCCTTGCGAAAACTTTTTTGAAGCGGAATTTCATCATGAAAATTTTCAACTTTTTTGAAGCCCAAATACTTCATGAAAATTTTCAACTTTTTTGAAGCCGAATTTCTTCATGAAAATTTTCAACTTTTTTGTAGCCGAATTTCTTCATGAATATTTTCAACATTTTTTAAGCCCAAATACTTCATGAAAATTTTCAACTTTTTTGAAGCCGAATTTCTTCATGAATATTTTCAATTGACCCACCCCCCTCACGAAAAAGTTGAAAAAAGACGAAACACCCCCCTCTTTCGAAAAAGTTGAAAAAAGACGAAACACCCCCCCCTTGCGAAAACTTTTTTGAAGCCGAATTTCTTAATGAAAATTTTCAACTTTTTTGAAGCCCAAATACTTCATGAAAATTTTCATCTTTTTTAAAGCCGAATTTCTTCATGAAAATTTTAAACTTTTTTGAAGCCGAATTTCTTCATGAAAATTTTCAATTGACCCACCCCCCTCACGAAAAAGTTGAAAAAAGACGAAACACCCCCCTCTTGCGAAAACTTTTTTGAAGCCGAATTTCTTCATGAAAATTTTCAACTTTTTTGAAGCCCAAATACTTCATGAAAATTTTCATCTTTTTTGAAGCCAAATTTCTTCATGAATATTTTCAATTGACCCACCCCCGCTAACGGAAAAGTTGAAAAAAAACGAAACACCCCCCCCTTACGAAAAAGTTGAAAAAAGACGAAACACCCCCCCCCTTGCGAAAACTTTTTTGAAGCCGAATTTCTTCATGAATATTTTCAATTGACCCACCCCCTCACGAAAAAGTTGAAAAAAGACGAAACACCCCCCCTTACGAAAAAGTTGAAAAAAGACGAAACACCCCCCCCTTGCGAAAACTTTTTTGAAGCCGAATTTCTTCATGAAAATTTTAAACTTTTTTGAAGCCCAAATACTTCATAAAAATTTTAAACTTTTTTGAAGCCGAATTTCTTCATGAAAATTTTAAACTTTTTTGAAGCCCAAATACTTCATGAAAATTTTCAACTTTTTTGAAGCCCAAATACTTCATGAAAATTTTCAACTTTTTTGAAGCCGAATTTCTTCATGAATATTTTCAATTGACCCACCCCCCCTCACGAAAAAGTTGAAAAAAGACGAAACACCCCCCTCTTACGAAAAAGTTGAAAAAAGACGAAACACCCCCCCCTTGCGAAAACTTTTTTGAAGCCGAATTTCTTCATGAAAATTTTCAACTTTTTTGAAGCCCAAATACTTCACGAAAATTTTCAACTTTTTTGAAGCCCAAATACTTCATGAAAAATTTCAATTGACCAACCCCCCCATATGAAAAAGTTGAAAAAAGAGGAAACACCCCCCCTTACGAAAAAGTTGAAAAAAGACGAAACACCCCCCCTTGCGAAAACTTTTTTGAAGACGAATTTCTTCATTAAAATTTTCATCTTTTTTGAAGCCGAATTTCTTCATGAAAATTTTAAACTTTTTTGAAGCCGAATTTCTTCATGAAAATTTTCAATTGACCCACCCCCCCTCACGAAAAAGTTGAAAAAAGACGAAACACCCCCCTCTTACGAAAAAGTTGAAAAAAGACGAAACACCCCCCCCTTGCGAAAACTTTTTTGAAGCCGAATTTCTTCATGAAAATTTTGAACTTTTTTGAAGCCCAAATACTTCATGAAAATTTTCATCTTTTTTGAAGCCAAATTTCTTCATGAATATTTTCAATTAACCCACCCCCGCTAACGAAAAAGTTGAAAAAAGACGAAACACCCCCCCTTACGAAAAAGTTGAAAAAAGACGAAACACCCCCCCCTTGCGAAAACTTTTTTGAAGCCGAATTTCTTCATGAAAATTTTAAACTTTTTTGAAGCCCAAATACTTCATAAAAATTTTAAACTTTTTTGAAGCCGAATTTCTTCATGAAAATTTTAAACTTTTTTGAAGCCGAATTTCTTCATGAAAATTTAAAAAAAATTTCAAGCCCAAATACTTCATGAAAATTTTCAACTTTTTTGAAGCCGAATTTCTTCATGAAAATTTTAAACTTTTTTGAAGCCCAAATACTTCATGAAAATTTTCAACTTTTTTGAAGCCCAAATACTTCATGAAAATTTTCAACTTTTTTGAAGCCGAATTTCTTCATGAATATTTTCAATTGACCCACCCCCCCTCACGAAAAAGTTGAAAAAAGACGAAACACCCCCCTCTTACGAAAAAGTTGAAAAAAGACGAAACACCCCCCCCTTGCGAAAACTTTTTTGAAGCCGAATTTCTTATTGAAAATTTTCAACTTTTTTGAAGCCCAAATACTTCATGAAAATTTTCATCTTTTTTGAAGCCGAATTTCTTCATGAAAATTTTAAACTTTTTTGAAGCCGAATTTCTTCATGAAAATTTTCAATTGACCCACCCCCCTCACGAAAAAGTTGAAAAAAGACGAAACACCCCCCTCTTGCGAAAACTTTTTTGAAGCCGAATTTCTTCATGAAAATTTTCAACTTTTTTGAAGCCCAAATACTTCATGAAAATTTTCAACTTTTTTGAAGCCAAATTTCTTCATGAATATTTTCAATTGACCCACCCCCGCTAACGGAAAAGTTGAAAAAAAACGAAACACCCCCCCCTTACGAAAA
The DNA here is from genome assembly GCF_963584025.1 of Labrus mixtus. Taxonomy (NCBI): domain Eukaryota; kingdom Metazoa; phylum Chordata; class Actinopteri; order Labriformes; family Labridae; genus Labrus; species Labrus mixtus. The sequence goes on from NC_083628.1 coordinate 26,416,199, forward strand.
AGTTGAAAAAAGACGAAACACCCCCCCCTTGCGAAAACTTTTTTGAAGCCGAATTTCTTCATGAAAATTTTAAACTTTTTTGAAGCCCAAATACTTCATAAAAATTTGAAACTTTTTTGAAGCCGAATTTCTTCATGAAAATTTTAAACTTTTTTGAAGCCGAATTTCTTCATGAAAATTTAAAAAAAATTTCAAGCCCAAATACTTCATGAAAATTTTCAACTTTTTTGAAGCCGAATTTCTTCATGAAAATTTTCAACTTTTTTGAAGCCCAAATACTTCATGAAAATTTTCAACTTTTTTGAAGCCCAAATACTTCATGAAAATTTTCAACTTTTTTGAAGCCAAATTTCTTCATGAATATTTTCAATTGACCCACCCCCCCTCACGAAAAAGTTGAAAAAAGACGAAACACCCCCCTCTTACGAAAAAGTTGAAAAAAGACGAAACACCCCCCCCTTGCGAAAACTTTTTTGAAGCCGAATTTCTTCATGAAAATTTTCAACTGTTTTGAAGTCGAATTTCTTCATGAAAATTTTCAACTTTTTTGAAGCCCAAATAATTCATGAAAATTTTCATCTTTTTTGAAGCCAAATTTCTTCATGAATATTTTCAATTGACCCACCCCCTCACGAAAAAGTTGAAAAAAGACGAAACACACCCCTCTTACGAAAAAGTTGAAAAAAGACGAAACACCCCCCCCTTGCGAAAACTTTTTTGAAGCCGAATTTCTTCATGAAAATTTTCAACTTTTTTGAAGCCCAAATACTTCATGAAAATTTTCAACTGTTTTGAAGCCGAATTTCTTCATGAAAATTTTAATCTTTTTTGAAGCCGAATTTCTTCATGAAAATTTAAAAAAATTTTCAAGCCCAAATACTTCATGAAAATTTTCAACTTTTTTGAAGCCGAATTTCTTCATGAAAATTTTAAACTTTTTTGAAGCCGAATTTCTTAATGAAAATTTTAAACTTTTTTGAAGCCCAAATACTTCATGAAAATTTTCAACTTTTTTGAAGCCGAATTTCTTCATGAAAATTTTCAACTTTTTTGAAGCCGAATTTCTTCATGAAAATTTATAAAAAATTTCAAGCCCAAATACTTCATGAAAATTTTCAACTTTTTTGAAGCCGAATTTCTTCATGAATACTTTCAATTGACCCACCCCCCTCACGAAAAAGTTGAAAAAAGACGAAACACCCCCCCCTTACGAAAAAGTTGAAAAAAGACGAAACACCCCCCCCTTGCGAAAACTTTTTTGAAGCCGAATTTCTTCATGAAAATTTTCAACTGTTTTGAAGCCAAATTTCTTCATGAATATTTTCAACTTTTTTGAAGCCCAAATACTTCATGAAAATTTTCAACTTTTTTGAAGCCCAAATACTTCATGAAAATTTTCAACTTTTTTGAAGCCGAATTTCTTCATGAAAATTTAAAAAAATTTTGAAGCCCAAATACTTCATGAAAATTTTCAACTTTTTTGAAGCCGAATTTCTTCATGAATATTTTCAACTTTTTTGAAGCCCAAATACTTCATGAAAATTTTCAACTTTTTTGAAGCCCAAATACTTCATGAAAACGTTCAACTTTTTTGAAGCCGAATTTCTTCATGAAAATTTTCAACTTTTTTGAAGCCCAAATACTTCATGAAAATTTTCAACTTTTTTGAAGCCCAAATACTTCATGAAAAATTTCAATTGACCAAGTCCCCCATATGAAAAAGTTGAAAAAAGAGGAAACACCCCCCCTCACGAAAAAGTTGAAAAAAGACGAAACACCCCCCCTTGCGAAAACTTTTTTGAAGACGAATTTCTTCATTAAAATTTTCAACTTTTTCGAAGCCCAAATACTTCATGAAAATTTTCATCTGTTTTGAAGCCGAATTTCTTCATGAAAATTTTCAACTGTTTTGAAGCCGAATTTCTTCATGAAAATTTTAAACTTTTTTGAAGCCGAATTTCTTCATGAAAATTTAAAAAAATTTTCAAGCCCAAATACTTCATGAAAATTTTCAACTTTTTTGAAGCCGAATTTCTTCATGAAAATTTTAAACTTTTTTGAAGCCGAATTTCTTAATGAAAATTTTCAACTTTTTTGAAGCCCAAATACTTCATGAAAATTTTCAACTTTTTTGAAGCCGAATTTCTTCATGAAAATTTTCAACTTTTTTGAAGCCGAATTTCTTCATGAAAATTTAAAAACAATTTCAAGCCCAAATACTTCATGAAAATTTTCAACTTTTTTGAAGCCGAATTTCTTCATGAATACTTTCAATTGACCCACCCCCCTCACGAAAAAGTTGAAAAAAGACGAAACACCCCCCCCTTACGAAAAAGTTGAAAAAAGATGAAACACCCCCCCCTTGCGAAAACTTTTTTGAAGCCGAATTTCTTCATGAAAATTTTCAACTGTTTTGAAGCCAAATTTCTTCATGAATATTTTCAACTTTTTTGAAGCCCAAATACTTCATGAAAATTTTCAACTTTTTTGAAGCCCAAATACTTCATGAAAATTTTCAACTTTTTTGAAGCCGAATTTCTTCATGAAAATTTAAAAAAATTTTGAAGCCCAAATACTTCATGAAAATTTTCAACTTTTTTGAAGCCGAATTTCTTCATGAATATTTTCAACTTTTTTGAAGCCCAAATACTTCATGAAAATTTTCAACTTTTTTGAAGCCCAAATACTTCATGAAAACGTTCAACTTTTTTGAAGCCGAATTTCTTCATGAAAATTTTCAACTTTTTTGAAGCCCAAATACTTCATGAAAATTTTCAACTTTTTTGAAGCCCAAATACTTCATGAAAAATTTCGATTGACCAACCCCCCCATATGAAAAAGTTGAAAAAAGAGGAAACACCCCCCCTCACGAAAAAGTTGAAAAAAGAGGAAACACCCCCCCTCACGAAAAAGTTGAAAAAAGACGAAACACCCCCCCTTGCGAAAACTTTTTTGAAGACGAATTTCTTCATTAAAATTTTCAACTTTTTCGAAGCCCAAATACTTCATGAAAATTTTCATCTGTTTTGAAGCCGAATTTCTTCATGAAAATTTTAAACTTTTTTGAAGATTAATTTCTTCATGAAAATTTAAAACATTTTTGAAGCCCAAATACTTCATGAAAATTTTCAACTTTTTTGAAGCCGAATATCTTCATGAATATTTTCAATTGACCCACCCCCCCTCACGAAAAAGTTGAAAAAAGATGAAACACCCCCCTCTTACGAAAAAGTTGAAAAAAGACGAAACACCCCCCCTTACGAAAAAGTTGAAAAAAGACGAAACACCCCCCCCTTACGAAAAAGTTGAAAAAAGACGAAACACCCCCCCCCTCGCGAAAACTTTTTTGAAGTCGAATTTCTTCATGAAAATTTTCAACTTTTTTGAAGCCCAAATACTTCATGAAAATTTTCAACTTTTTTGACGCCGAATTTCTTCATGAATACTTTCAATTGACCCACCCCCCTCACGAAAAAGTTGAAAAAAGACGAAACTCCCCCCTCTTACGAAAAAGTTGAAAAAAGACGATACAACCCTTACGAAAAAGTTGAAAAAAGACGAAACACCCCCCCCTTGCGAAAACTTTTTTGAAGCCGAATTTCTTCATGAAAATTTTCAACTTTTTTGAAACCCAAATACTTCATGAAAATTTTCATCTTTTTTGAAGCCAAATTTCTTCATGAATATTTTCAATTGACCCACCCCCTTACGAAAAAGTTGAAAAAAGACGAAACACCCCCCCCCTTGCGAAAACTTTTTTGAAGCCGAATTTCTTCATGAATATTTTCAATTGACCCACCCCCTCACGAAAAAGTTGAAAAAAGACGAAACACACCCCTCTTAGGAAAAAGTTGAAAAATGACGAAACACCCCCCCTTGCGAAAAAGTTGAAAAAAGACGAAACACCACCCCCTTGCGAAAACTTTTTTGAAGCCGAATTTCTTCATGAAAATTTTCAACTTTTTTGAAGCCCAAATACTTCATGAAAATTTTCAACTGTTTTGAAGCCGAATTTCTCCATGAAAATTTTAAACTTTTTTGAAGCCGAATTTCTTCATGAAAATTTAAAAAAAATTTCAAGCCCAAATACTTCATGAAAATTTTCAACTTTTTTGAAGCCGAATTTCTTCATGAAAATTTTAAACTTTTTTGAAGCCGAATTTCTTAATGAAAATTTTCAACTTTTTTGAAGCCCAAATACTTCATGAAAATTTTCAACTTTTTTGAAGCCGAATTTCTTCATGAAAATTTTCAACTTTTTTGAAGCCGAATTTCTTCATGAAAATTTAAAAAAAATTTCAAGCCCAAATACTTCATGAAAATTTTCAACTTTTTTGAAGCCGAATTTCTTCATGAATACTTTCAATTGACCCACCCCCCTCACGAAAAAGTTGAAAAAAGACGAAACTCCCCCCTCTTACGAAAAAGTTGAAAAAAGACGAAACACCCCACTCTCACGAAAAAGTTGAAAAAAGACGAAACACCCCCCCTTACGAAAAAGTTGAAAAAAGACGAAACACCCTCCCTTACGAAAAAGTTGAAAAAAGACGAAACACCCCCCCCTTGCGAAAACTTTTTTGAAGCCGAATTTCTTCATGAAAATTTTCAACTGTTTTGAAGCCGAATTTCTTCATGAATATTTTCAACTTTTTTGAAGCCCAAATACTTCATGAAAATTTACAACTTTTTTGAAGCCCAAATACTTCATGAAAATTTTCAACTTTTTTGAAGCCCAAATACTTCATGAAAACGTTCATCTTTTTTGAAGCCGAATTTCTTCATGAAAATTTTCAACTTTTTTGAAGCCCAAATACTTCATGAAAATTTTCAACTTTTTTGAAGCCCAAATACTTCATGAAAATTTTCATCTTTTTTGAAGCCAAATTTCTTCATGAATATTTTCAATTGACCCACCCCCTTACGAAAAAGTTGAAAAAAGACGAAACACACCCCCCTTACGAAAAAGTTGAAAAAAGACGAAACACCCCCCCCCTTGCGAAAACTTTTTTGAAGCCGGATTTCTTCATGAATATTTTCAATTGACCCACCCCCTCACGAAAAAGTTGAAAAAAGACGAAACACACCCCTCTTAGGAAAAAGTTGAAAAATGACGAAACACCCCCCCTTGCGAAAAAGTTGAAAAAAGACGAAACACCACCCCCTTGCGAAAACTTTTTTGAAGCCGAATTTCTTCATGAAAATTTTCAACTTTTTTGAAGCCCAAATACTTCATGAAAATTTTCAACTGTTTTGAAGCCGAATTTCTCCATGAAAATTTTAAACTTTTTTGAAGCCGAATTTCTTCATGAAAATTTAAAAAAAATTTCAAGCCCAAATACTTCATGAAAATTTTCAACTTTTTTGAAGCCGAATTTCTTCATGAAAATTTTAAACTTTTTTGAAGCCGAATTTCTTAATGAAAATTTTCAACTTTTTTGAAGCCCAAATACTTCATGAAAATTTTCAACTTTTTTGAAGCCGAATTTCTTCATGAAAATTTTCAACTTTTTTGAAGCCGAATTTCTTCATGAAAATTTAAAAAAAATTTCAAGCCCAAATACTTCATGAAAATTTTCAACTTTTTTGAAGCCGAATTTCTTCATGAATACTTTCAATTGACCCACCCCCCTCACGAAAAAGTTGAAAAAAGACGAAACTCCCCCCTCTTACGAAAAAGTTGAAAAAAGACGAAACACCCCACTCTCACGAAAAAGTTGAAAAAAGACGAAACACCCCCCCTTACGAAAAAGTTGAAAAAAGACGAAACACCCTCCCTTACGAAAAAGTTGAAAAAAGACGAAACACCCCCCCCTTGCGAAAACTTTTTTGAAGCCGAATTTCTTCATGAAAATTTTCAACTGTTTTGAAGCCGAATTTCTTCATGAATATTTTCAACTTTTTTGAAGCCCAAATACTTCATGAAAATTTACAACTTTTTTGAAGCCCAAATACTTCATGAAAATTTTCAACTTTTTTGAAGCCCAAATACTTCATGAAAACGTTCATCTTTTTTGAAGCCGAATTTCTTCATGAAAATTTTCAACTTTTTTGAAGCCCAAATACTTCATGAAAATTTTCAACTTTTTTGAAGCCGAATTTCTTCATGAATATTTTCAATTGACCCACCCCCCCTCAAGAAAAAGTTGAAAAAAGACGAAACACCCCCCTCTTACGAAAAAGTTGAAAAAAGACGAAACACCCCCCCTTACGAAAAAGTTGAAAAAAGACGAAACACCCCCCCCTTACGAAAAAGTTGAAAAAAGACGAAACACCCCCCCCTTACGAAAAAGTTGAAAAAAGACGAAACACCCCCCCCTTGCGAAAACTTTTTTGAAGCCGAATTTCTTCATGAATATTTTCAATTGACCCACCCCCTCACGAAAAAGTTGAAAAAAGACGAAACACACCCCTCTTACGAAAAAGTTGAAAAAAGACGAAACACCCCCCCCTTACGAAAAAGTTGAAAAAAGACGAAACACCCCCCCCTTGCGAAAACTTTTTTGAAGCCGAATTTCTTCATGAAAATTTTCAACTGTTTTGAAGCCGAATTTCTTCATGAAAATATTAAACTTTTTGGAAGCCGAATTTCTTCATGAAAATTTAAAAAAAATTTCAAGCCCAAATACTTCATGAAAATTTTCAACTTTTTTGAAGCCGAATTTCTTCATGAAAATTTTCAACTTTTTTGAAGCCGAATTTCTTCATGAAAATTTAAAAAAAATTTCAAGCCCAAATACTTCATGAAAATTTTCAACTTTTTTGAAGCCGAATTTCTTCATGAAAATTTTTAACTTTTTTGAAGCCGAATTTCTTAATGAAAATTTTCAACTTTTTTGAAGCCCAAATACTTCATGAAAATTTTCAACTTTTTTGAAGCCGAATTTCTTCATGAAAATTTTCAACTTTTTTGAAGCCCAAATACTTCATGAAAATTTTCATCTTTTTTGAAGCCAAATTTCTTCATGAAAATTTTCAATTGACCCACCCCCGCTAACGAAAAAGTTGAAAAAAGACGACACACCCCCCCCCCTTGCGAAACCTTTTTTGAAGCCGAATTTCTTCATGAATATTTTCAATTGACCCACCCCCCCTCACGAAAAAGTTGAAAAAAGACGAAACACCCCCCTCTTACGAAAAAGTTGAAAAAAGACGAAACACCCCCCCTTACGAAAAAGTTGAAAAAAGACGAAACACCCCCCCCTTACGAAAAAATTGAAAAAAGACGAAACACCCCCCCTCGCGAAAACTTTTTTGAAGCCGAATTTCTTCATGAAAATGTTCAACTTTTTTGAAGCCCAAATACTTCATGAAAATTTTCAACTTTTTTGAAGCCGAATTTCTTCATGAATACTTTCAATTGACCCACCCCCCTCACGAAAAAGTTGAAAAAAGACGAAACTCCCCCCTCTTACGAAAAAGTTGAAAAAAGACGAAACACCCCCCTCTCACGAAAAAGTTGAAAAAAGACGAAACACCCCCCCTTACGAAAAAGTTGAAAAAAGACGAAACACCCTCCCTTACGAAAAAGTTGAAAAAAGACGAAACACCCCCCCCTTGCGAAAACTTTTTTGAAGCCGAATTTCTTCATGAAAATTTTCAACTGTTTTGAAGCCGAATTTCTTCATGAATATTTTCAACTTTTTTGAAGCCCAAATACTTCATGAAAATTTACAACTTTTTTGAAGCCCAAATACTTCATGAAAACGTTCATCTTTTTTGAAGCCGAATTTCTTCATGAAAATTTTCAACTTTTTTGAAGCCCAAATACTTCATGAAAATTTTCAACTTTTTTGAAGCCGAATTTCTTCATGAATACTTTCAATTGACCCACCCCCCTCACGAAAAAGTTGAAAAAAGACGAAACACCCCCCCCTTACGAAAAAGTTGAAAAAAGACGAAACACCCCCCCCTTGCGAAAACTTTTTTGAAGCCGAATTTCTTCATGAATATTTTCAATTGACCCACCCCCTCACGAAAAAGTTGAAAAAAGACGAAACACACCCCTCCTACGAAAAAGTTGAAAAAAGACGAAACACCCCCCCCTTACGAAAAAGTTGAAAAAAGACGAAACACCCCCCCCTTGCGAAAACTTTTTTGAAGCCGAATTTCTTCATGAAAATTTTCAACTGTTTTGAAGCCGAATTTCTTCATGAAAATTTTAAACTTTTTGGAAGCCGAATTTCTTCATGAAAATTTAAAAAAAATTTCAAGCCCAAATACTTCATGAAAATTTTCAACTTTTTTGAAGCCGAATTTCTTCATGAAAATTTTAAACTTTTTTGAAGCAGAATTTCTTAATGAAAATTTTCAACTTTTTTGAAGCCCAAATACTTCATGAAAATTTTCAACTTTTTTGAAGCCGAATTTCTTCATGAAAATTTTCAACTTTTTTGAAGCCGAATTTCTTCATGAAAATTTAAAAAAAATTTCAAGCCCAAATACTTCATGAAAATTTTCAACTTTTTTGAAGCCGAATTTCTTCATGAAAATTTTAAACTTTTTTGAAGCCGAATTTCTTAATGAAAATTTTCAACTTTTTTGAAGCCCAAATACTTCATGAAAATTTTCAACTTTTTTGAAGCCGAATTTCTTCATGAAAATTTTCAACTTTTTTGAAGCCCAAATACTTCATGAAAATTTTCATCTTTTTTGAAGCCAAATTTCTTCATGAAAATTTTCAATTGACCCACCCCCGCTAACGAAAAAGTTGAAAAAAGACGACACACCCCCCCCTTACGAAAAAGTTGAAAAAAGACGAAACACCCCCCCCCTTGCGAAACCTTTTTTGAAGCCGAATTTCTTCATGAATATTTTCAATTGACCCACCCCCCCTCACGAAAAAGTTGAAAAAAGACGAAACACCCCCCTCTTACGAAAAAGTTGAAAAAAGACGAAACACCCCCCCTTACGAAAAAGTTGAAAAAAGACGAAACACCCCCCCCTTACGAAAAAATTGAAAAAAGACGAAACACCCCCCCTCGCGAAAACTTTTTTGAAGCCGAATTTCTTCATGAAAATGTTCAACTTTTTTGAAGCCCAAATACTTCATGAAAATTTTCAACTTTTTTGAAGCCGAATTTCTTCATGAATACTTTCAATTGACCCACCCCCCTCACGAAAAAGTTGAAAAAAGACGAAACTCCCCCCTCTTACGAAAAAGTTGAAAAAAGACGAAACACCCCCCTCTCACGAAAAAGTTGAAAAAAGACGAAACACCCCCCCTTACGAAAAAGTTGAAAAAAGACGAAACACCCTCCCTTACGAAAAAGTTGAAAAAAGACGAAACACCCCCCCCTTGCGAAAACTTTTTTGAAGCCGAATTTCTTCATGAAAATTTTCAACTGTTTTGAAGCCGAATTTCTTCATGAAAATTTAAAAAAAATTTCAAGCCCAAATACTTCATGAAAATTTTCAACTTTTTTGAAGCCGAATTTCTTCATGAAAATTTTAAACTTTTTTGAAGCCGAATTTCTTAATGAAAATTTTCAACTTTTTTGAAGCCCAAATACTTCATGAAAATTTTCAACTTTTTTGAAGCCGAATTTCTTCATGAAAATTTTCAACTTTTTTGAAGCCCAAATACTTCATGAAAATTTTCATCTTTTTTGAAGCCAAATTTCTTCATGAAAATTTTCAATTGACCCACCCCCGCTAACGAAAAAGTTGAAAAAAGACGACACACCCCCCCCTTACGAAAAAGTTGAAAAAAGACGAAACACCCCCCCCCTTGCGAAACCTTTTTTGAAGCCGAATTTCTTCATGAATATTTTCAATTGACCCACCCCCCCTCACGAAAAAGTTGAAAAAAGACGAAACACCCCCCTCTTACGAAAAAGTTGAAAAAAGACGAAACACCCCCCCTTACGAAAAAGTTGAAAAAAGACGAAACACCCCCCCCTTACGAAAAAATTGAAAAAAGACGAAACACCCCCCCTCGCGAAAACTTTTTTGAAGCCGAATTTCTTCATGAAAATGTTCAACTTTTTTGAAGCCCAAATACTTCATGAAAATTTTCAACTTTTTTGAAGCCGAATTTCTTCATGAATACTTTCAATTGACCCACCCCCCTCACGAAAAAGTTGAAAAAAGACGAAACTCCCCCCTCTTACGAAAAAGTTGAAAAAAGACGAAACACCCCCCTCTCACGAAAAAGTTGAAAAAAGACGAAACACCCCCCCTTACGAAAAAGTTGAAAAAAGACGAAACACCCTCCCTTACGAAAAAGTTGAAAAAAGACGAAACACCCCCCCCTTGCGAAAACTTTTTTGAAGCCGAAATTCTTCATGAAAATTTACAACTGTTTTGAAGCCGAATTTCTTCATGAATATTTTCAACTTTTTTGAAGCCCAAATACTTCATGAAAATTTACAACTTTTTTGAAGCCCAAATACTTCATGAAAATTTTCAACTTTTTTGAAGCCCAAATACTTCATGAAAACGTTCATCTTTTTTGAAGCCGAATTTCTTCATGAAAATTTTCAACTTTTTTGAAGCCCAAATACTTCATGAAAATTTTCAACTTTTTTGAAGCCGAATTTCTTCATGAATATTTTCAATTGACCCACCCCCCCTCAAGAAAAAGTTGAAAAAAGACGAAACACCCCCCTCTTACGAAAAAGTTGAAAAAAGACGAAACACCCCCCCCTTACGAAAAAGTTGAAAAAAGACGAAACACCCCCCCCTCGCGAAAACTTTTTTGAAGCCGAATTTCTTCATGAAAATTTTCAACTTTTTTGAAGCCCAAATACTTCATGAAAATTTTCAACTTTTTTGAAGCCGAATTTCTTCATGAATACTTTCAATTGACCCACCCCCCTCACGAAAAAGTTGAAAAAAGACGAAACTCCCCCCTCTTACGAAAAAGTTGAAAAAAGACGAAACACCCCCCCCTTACGAAAAAGTTGAAAAAAGACGAAACACCCCCCCCTTGCGAAAACTTTTTTGAAGCCGAATTTCTTCATGAATATTTTCAATTGACCCACCCCCTCACGAAAAAGTTGAAAAAAGACGAAACACACCCCTCTTACGAAAAAGTTGAAAAAAGACGAAACACCCCCCCCTTACGAAAAAGTTGAAAAAAGACGAAACACCCCCCCCTTGCGAAAACTTTTTTGAAGCCGAATTTCTTCATGAAAATTTTCAACTTTTTTGAAGCCCAAATACTTCATGAAAATTTTCAACTTTTTTGAAGCCGAATTTCTTCATGAAAATTTTCAATTGACCCACCCCCGCTAACGAAAAAGTTGAAAAAAGACGACACACCCCCCCCTTACGAAAAAGTTGAAAAAAGACGAAACACCCCCCCCCTTGCGAAAACTTTTTTGAAGCCGAATTTCTTCATGAAAATTTTCAACTTTTTTGAAGCCCAAATACTTCATAAAAATTTTCAACTGTTTTGAAGCCGAATTTCTTCATGAAAATTTTCAACTTTTTTGAAGCCGAATTTCCACATGAAAATTTAAAAAAAATTTCAAGCCCAAATACTTCATGAAAATTTTCAACTTTTTTGAAGCCGAATTTCTTCATGAAAATTTTCAACTTTTTTGAAGCCGAATTTCTTAATGAAAATTTTCAACTTTTTTGAAGCCCAAATACTTCATGAAAATTTTCAACTTTTTTGAAGCCGAATTTCTTCATGAAAATTTTAAACTTTTTTGAAGCCGAATTTCCACATGAAAATTTAAAAAAAATTTCAAGCCCAAATACTTCATGAAAATTTTCAACTTTTTTGAAGCCGAATTTCTTCATGAAAATTTTAAACTTTTTTGAAGCAGAATTTCTTAATGAAAATTTTCAACTTTTTTGAAGCCCAAATACTTCATGAAAATTTTCAACTTTTTTGAAGCCGAATTTCTTCATGAAAATTTTCAACTTTTTTGAAGCCGAATTTCTTCATGAAAATTTAAAAAAAATTTCAAGCCCAAATACTTCATGAAAATTTTCAACTTTTTTGAAGCCGAATTTCTTCATGAAAATTTTAAACTTTTTTGAAGCCGAATTTCTTCATGAAAATTTTCAATTGACCCACCCCCGCTAACGAAAAAGTTGAAAAAAGACGACACACCCCCCCCTTACGAAAAAGTTGAAAAAAGACGAAACACCCCCCCCCTTGCGAAAACTTTTTTGAAGCCGAATTTCTTCATGAAAATTTTCAACTTTTTTGAAGCCCAAATACTTCATAAAAATTTTCAACTGTTTTGAAGCCGAATTTCTTCATGAAAATTTTAAACTTTTTTGAAGCCGAATTTCTTAATGAAAATTTTCAACTTTTTTGAAGCCCAAATACTTCATGAAAATTTTCAACTTTTTTGAAGCCGAATTTCTTCATGAAAATTTTCAACTTTTTTGAAGCCGAATTTCCACATGAAAATTTAAAAAAAATTTCAAGCCCAAATACTTCATGAAAATTTTCAACTTTTTTGAAGCCGAATTTCTTCATGAAAATTTTCAACTTTTTTGAAGCCGAATTTCTTAATGAAAATTTTCAACTTTTTTGAAGCCCAAATACTTCATGAAAATTTTCAACTTTTTTGAAGCCGAATTTCTTCATGAAAATTTTCAACTTTTTTGAAGCCGAATTTCCACATGAAAATTTAAAAAAAATTTCAAGCCCAAATACTTCATGAAAATTTTCAACTTTTTTGAAGCCGAATTTCTTCATGAAAATTTTAAACTTTTTTGAAGCCGAATTTCTTAATGAAAATTTTCAACTTTTTTGAAGCCCAAATACTTCATGAAAATTTTCAACTTTTTTGAAGCCGAATTTCTTCATGAAAATTTTCAACTTTTTTGAAGCCCAAATAATTCATGAAAATTTTCATCTTTTTTGAAGCCAAATTTCTTCATGAAAATTTTCAATTGACCCACCCCCGCTAACGAAAAAGTTGAAAAAAGACGACACACCCCCCCCCTTACGAAAAAGTTGAAAAAAGACGAAACACCCCCCCCCTTGCGAAAACTTTTTTGAAGCCGAATTTCTTCATGAAAATTTTCAACTTTTTTGAAGCCCAAATACTTCATGAAAATTTTCAACTGTTTTGAAGCCGAATTTCTTCATGAAAATTTTAAACTTTTTTGAAGCCGAATTTCTTCATGAAAATTTAAAAAAAATTTCAAGCCCAAATACTTCATGAAAATTTTCAACTTTTTTGAAGCCGAATTTCTTCATGAAAATTTTAAACTTTTTTGAAGCCGAATTTCTTCATGAATATTTTCAATTGACCCACCCCCCCTCACGAAAAAGTTGAAAAAAGACGAAACACCCCCCTCTTACGAAAAAGTTGAAAAAAGACGAAACACCCCCCCCTTACGAAAAAGTTGAAAAAAGACGAAACACCCCTCCCTTGCGAAAACTTTTTTGAAGCCGAATTTCTTCATGAAAGTTTTCAACTTTTTTGAAGCCTAAATACTACATGAAAATTTTAATCTTTTTTGAAGCCGAATTTCTTTATGAATATTTTCAACCTTTTTGAAGCCGAATTTCTTCATGAAAATTTTAAACTTTTTTGAAGCCCAAATACTTCATGAAAATTTTCAACTTTTTTGAAGCCGAATTTCTTCATGAATATTTTCAATTGACCCACCCCCCCTCACGAAAAAGTTGAAAAAAGACGAAACACCCCCCCTTTACGAAAAAGTTGAAAAAAGACGAAACACCCCCCCCTTACGAAAAAGTTGAAAAAAGACGAAACACCCCCCCCTTGCGAAAAAAATTTTGAAGCCGAATTTCTTCATGAATACTTTCAATTGACCCACCCCCCTCACGAAAAAGTTGAAAAAAGACGAAACACCTCCCCCTTGCGAAAACTTTGTTGAAGCCGAATTTCTTCATGAATATTTTCAATTGACCCACCCCCCCTCACGAAAAAGTTGAAAAAAGACGAAACACCCCCCCTCACGAAAAAGTTGAAAAAAGACGACACACCTCCCCCTTACGAAAACTTTTTTGAAGCCGAATTTCTTCATGAAAATTTTCAACTTTTTTGAAGCCCAAATACTTCATGAAAATCTTCAACTTTTTTGAAGCCGAATTTCTTCATGAATACTTTCAATTGACCCACCCCCTCACGAAAAAGTTGAAAAAAGACGAAACACCCCCCTCTTACGAAAAAGTTGAAAAAAGACGAAACACCCCCCCCTTAAGAAAAAGTTGAAAAAAGACGAAACACCCCCCCTCACGAAAAAGTTGAAAAAAGACGAAACACCTCCCCCTTACGAAAACTTTTTTGAAGCCGAATTTCTTCATGAAAATTTTCAACGTTTTTGAAGCCGAATTTCTTCATGAAAATTTTAAACTTTTTTGAAGCCCAAATACTTCATGAAAATTTTCAACTTTTTTGAAGCCGAATTTCTTCATGAAAATTTCCAACTTTTTTGAAGCCGAATTTCCACATTAAAAATTTAAAAAAAATTTCAAGCCCAAATACTTCATGAAAATTTTCAACTTTTTTGAAGCTGAATTTCTTCATGAAAATTTTAAACTTTTTTGAAGCCGAATTTCTTAATGAAAATTTTCAACTTTTTTGAAGCCCAAATACTTCATGAAAATTTTCAACTTTTTTGAAGCCGAATTTCTTCATGAAAATTTTCAACTTTTTTGAAGCCCAAATAATTCATGAAAATTTTCATCTTTTTTGAAGCCAAATTTCTTCATGAAAATTTTCAATTGACCCACCCCCGCTAACGAAAAAGTTGAAAAAAGACGACACACCCCCCCCCTTACGAAAAAGTTGAAAAAAGACGAAACACCCCCCCCCTTGCGAAAACTTTTTTGAAGCCGAATTTCTTCATGAAAATTTTCAACTTTTTTGAAGCCCAAATACTTCATGAAAATTTTCAACTGTTTTGAAGCCGAATTTCTTCATGAAAATTTTAAACTTTTTTGAAGCCGAATTTCTTCATGAAAATTTAAAAAAATTTTCAAGCCCAAATACTTCATGAAAATTTTCAACTTTTTTGAAGCCGAATTTCTTCATGAAAATTTTAAACTTTTTTGAAGCCGAATTTCTTCATGAATATTTTCAATTGACCCACCCCCCCTCACGAAAAAGTTGAAAAAAGACGAAACACCCCCCTCTTACGAAAAAGTTGAAAAAAGACGAAACACCCCCCCCTTACGAAAAAGTTGAAAAAAGACGAAACACCCCTCCCTTGCGAAAACTTTTTTGAAGCCGAATTTCTTCATGAAAGTTTTCAACTTTTTTGAAGCCCAAATACTTCATGAAAATCTTCAACTTTTTTGAAGCCGAATTTCTTCATGAATACTTTCAATTGACCCACCCCCTCACGAAAAAGTTGAAAAAAGACGAAACACCCCCCTCTTACGAAAAAGTTGAAAAAAGACGAAACACCCCCCCCTTACGAAAAAGTTGAAAAAAGACGAAACACCCCCCCTCACGAAAAAGTTGAAAAAAGACGAAACACCCCCCCCTTGCGAAAACTTTTTTGAAGCCGAATTTCTTCATGAATACTTTCAATTGACCCACCCCCCTCACGAAAAAGTTGAAAAAAGACGAAACACCTCCCCCTTGCGAAAACTTTTTTGAAGCCGAATTTCTTCATGAATATTTTCAATTGACCCACCCCCCCTCACGAAAAAGTTGAAAAAAGACGAAACACCCCCCCTCACGAAAAAGTTGAAAAAAGACGACACACCTCCCCCGTACGAAAACTTTTTTGAAGCCGAATTTCTTCATGAAAATTTTCAACTTTTTTGAAGCCCAAATACTTCATGAAAATCTTCAACTTTTTTGAAGCCGAATTTCTTCATGAATACTTTCAATTGACCCACCCCCCTCACGAAAAAGTTGAAAAAAGACGAAACACCCCCCTCTTACGAAAAAGTTGAAAAAAGACGAAACACCCCCCCCTTAAGAAAAAGTTGAAAAAAGACGAAACACCCCCCCTCACGAAAAAGTTGAAAAAAGACGAAACACCTCCCCCTCACGAAAACTTTTTTGAAGCCGAATTTCTTCATGAAAATTTTAAACTTTTTTGAAGCCTCAATACTTCATGAAAATTTTAAACTTTTTTGAAGCCGAATTTCTTCATGAATATTTTCAACCTTTTTGAAGCCGAATTTCTTCATGAAAATTTTAAACTTTTTTGAAGCCCAAATACTTCATGAAAATTTTCAACTTTTTTGAAGCCGAATTTCTTCATGAATATTTTCAATTGACCCACCCCCCTCACGAAAAAGTTGAAAAAAGACGAAACACCTACACCTTACGAAAACTTTTTTGAAGCCGAATTTCTTCATGAAAATTTTCAACGTTTTTGAAGCCGAATTTCTTCATGAAAATTTTAAACTTTTTTGAAGCCCAAATACTTCATGAAAATTTTCAACTTTTTTGAAGCCGAATTTGTTCATGAATATTTTCAATTGACCCACCCCCCTCACGAAAAAGTTGAAAAAAGACGAAACACCCCCCTCTTACGAAAAAGTTGAAAAAAGACGAAACACCCCCCCCTTACGAAAAAGTTGAAAAAAGACGAAACACCCCCCCCTTGCGAAAACTTTTTTGAATCCGAATTTCTTCATGAAAATTTTCAACTTTTTTGAAGCCTAAATACTTCATGAAAATTTTCATCTTTTTTGAAGACAAATTTCTTCATGAATATTTTCAATTGACCCACCCCCGATTACGAAAAAGTTGAAAAAAGACGAAACACCCCCCCTCACGAAAAAGTTGAAAAAAGACGAAACACCTCCCCCTTACGAAAACTTTTTTGAAGCCGAATTTCTTCATGAAAATTTTCAACTTTTTTGAAGCCCAAATACTTCATGAAAATTTTCAACTTTTTTGAAGCCGAATTTCTCAATGAATATTTTCAATTGACCCACCCAACTCACGAAAAAGTTGAAAAAAGACGAAACACCCCCCCCTCACGAAAAAGTTGAAAAAAGACGAAACACCCCCCCCTTAGGAAAAAGTTGAAAAAATACGAAACACCCCCCCCTTGCGAAAACTTTTTTGAAGCCGAATTTCTTCATGAAAATTTTCAACTTTTTTGAAGCCCAAATACTTCATGAAAATTTTCAACTTTTTTGAAACCGAATTTCTTCATGAATACTTTCAATTGACCCACCCCCTCACGAAAAAGTTGAAAAAAGACGAAACACCCCCCTCTTACGAAAAAGTTGAAAAAAGACGAAACACCCCCCCCTTACGAAAAAGTTGAAAAAAGACGAAACACCCCCCCCTTAGGAAAAAGTTGAAAAAATACGAAACACCCCCCCCTTGCGAAAACTTTTTTGAAGCCGAATTTCTTCATGAAAATTTTGAACTTTTTTGAAGCCCAAATACTTCCTGAAAATTTTCAACTTTTTTGAAGCCGAATTTCTTCATGAATACTTTCAATTGACCCACCCCCTCACGAAAAAGTTGAAAAAAGACGAAACACCCCCCTCTTACGAAAAAGTTGAAAAAAGACGAAACACCCCCCCTTACGAAAAAGTTGAAAAAAGACGAAACACCCCCCCTCACGAAAAGGTTGAAAAAAGACGAAACACCTCCCCCTTACGAAAACTTTTTTGAAGCCGAATTTCTTCATGAAAATTTTCAACTTTTTTGAAGCCTAAATACTTCATGAAAATTTTCAACTTTTTTGAAGCCGAATTTCTTCATGAATATTTTCAATTGACCCACCCCCCTCACGAAAAAGTTGAAAAAAGACGAAACACCCCCCTCTTACGAAAAAGTTGAAAAAAGACGAAACACCCCCCCCTTACGAAAGAGTTGAAAAAAGACGAAACACCCCCCCCTTACGAAAAAGTTGAAAAAAGACGAAACACCCCCCCCTTGCGAAAACTTTTTTGAAGCCGAATTACTTCATGAAAATTTTCAACTTTTTTGAAGCCCAAATACTTCATGAAAATTTTCAACTTTTTTGAAGCCGAATTTCTTCATGAATACTTTCAATTGACCCACCCCCCTCACGAAAAAGTTGAAAAAAGACGAAACACCCCCCCTTACGAAAAAGTTGAAAAAAGACGAAACACCCCCCATTTACGAAAAAGTTGAAAAAAGACGAAACACCCCCCCTTAGGAAAAAGTTGAAAAAATACGAAACACCCCCCCTTGCGAAAACTTTTTTGAAGCCGAATTTCTTCATGAAAATTTTCAACTTTTTTGAATCCCAAATACTTCCTGAAAATTTTCAACTTTTTTGAACCCGAATTTCTTCATGAATATTTTCAATTGACCCACCCCCCTCACGAAAAAGTTGAAAAAAGACGAAACACCCCCCCCTTACGAAAGAGTTGAAAAAAGACGAAACACCCCCCCCCCTTGCGAAAACTTTTTTGAAGCCGAATTACTTCATGAAAATTTTCAACTTTTTTGAAGCCCAAATACTTCATGAAAATTTTCAACTTTTTTGAAGCCGAATTTCTTCATGAATACTTTCAATTGACCCACCCCCTCACGAAAAAGTTGAAAAAAGACGAAACACCCCCCTCTTACGAAAAAGTTGAAAATAGACGAAACACCCCCCCCTTACGAAAAAGTTGAAAAAAGACGAAACACCCCCCCTTACGAAAAAGTTGAAAAAAGACGAAACACCCCCCCTCACGAAAAGGTTGAAAAAGACGAAACACCTCCCCCTTACGAAAACTTTTTTGAAGCCGAATTTCTTCATGAAAATTTTCAACTTTTTTGAAGCCTAAATACTTCATGAAAATTTTCAACTTTTTTGAAGCCGAATTTCTTCATGAATATTTTCAATTGACCCACCCCCCTCACGAAAAAGTTGAAAAAAGACGAAACACCCCCCTCTTACGAAAAAGTTGAAAAAAGATGAAACACCCCCACCTTACGAAAAAGTTGAAAAAAGACGAAACACCCCCCCTTACGAAAAAGTTGAAAAAAGACGAAACACCCCCCCTCACGAAAAAGTTGAAAAATAACGAAACACCTCCCCCTTACGAAAACTTTTTTGAAGCCGAATTTCTTCATGAATATTTTCAACCTTTTTGAAGCCGAATTTCTTCATGAAAATTTTAAACTTTTTTGAAGCCCAAATACTTCATGAAAATTTTCAACTTTTTTGAAGCCGAATTTCTTCATGAATATTTTCAATTGACCCACCCCCTCACGAAAAAGTTGAAAAAACGAAACACCCCCCTCTTACGAAAAAGTTGAAAAAAGACGAAACACCCCCCCTCACGAAAAAGTTGAAAAAAGACGAAACACCCCCCCCTTGCGAAAACTTTTTTGAAGCCGAATTTCTTCATGAAAATTTTCAACTTTTTTGAAGCCCAAATACTTCATGAAAATTTTAAACTTTTTTGAAGCCGAATTTCTTCATGAATATTTTCAATTGACCCACCCCCGCTTACGAAAAAGTTGAAAAAAGACGAAACACCCCCCTTACGAAAAAGTTGAAAAAAGACGAAACACCCCCCCTCACGAAAAAGTTGAAAAAAGACGAAACACCTCCCCCTTACGAAAACTTTTTTGAAGCCGAATTTCTTCATGAAAATTTTCAACTTTTTTGAAGCCTAAATACTTCATGAAAATTTTAATCTTTTTTGAAGCCGAATTTCTTCATGAATATTTTCAACCTTTTTGAAGCTGAATTTCTTCATGAAAATTTTCAACTTTTTTGAAGCCCAAATACTTCATGAAAATCTTCAACTTTTTTGAAGCCGAATTTCTTCATGAATACTTTCAATTGACCCACCCCCCTCACGAAAAAGTTGAAAAAAGACGAAACACCCCCCTCTTACGAAAAAGTTGAAAAAAGACGAAACACCCCCACCTTACGAAAAAGTTGAAAAAAGACGAAACACCCCCCCTTACGAAAAAGTTGAAAAAAGACGAAACACCCCCCCTCACGAAAAAGTTGAAAAAAGACGAAACACCTCCCCCTTACGAAAACTTTTTTGAAGCCGAATTTCTTCATGAAAATTTTCAACTTTTTTGAAGCCTAAATACTTCATGAAAATTTTAATCTTTTTTGAAGCCGAATTTCTTCATGAATATTTTCAACCTTTTTGAAGCCGAATTTCTTCATGAAAATTTTCAACTTTTTTGAAGCCCAAATACTTCATGAAAATTTTCAACTTTTTTGAAGCCGAATTTCTTCATGAATATTTTCAATTGACCCACCCCCCTCACGAAAAAGTTGAAAAAAGACGAAACACCCCCCTCTTACGAAAAAGTTGAAAAAAGACGAAACACCCCCCCCTCACGAAAAAGTTGAAAAAAGACGAAACACCCCCCCCTTAGGAAAAAGTTGAAAAAATACGAAACACCCCCCCCTTGCGAAAACTTTTTTGAAGCCGAATTTCTTCATGAAAATTTTCAACTTTTTTGAAGCCCAAATACTTCATGAAAATTTTCAACTTTTTTGAAGCCGAATTTCTTCATGAATACTTTCAATTGACCCACCCCCTCACGAAAAAGTTGAAAAAAGACGAAACACCCCCCTCTTACGAAAAAGTTGAAAAAAGACGAAACACCCCCCCCTTACGAAAAAGTTGAAAAAAGACGAAACACCCCCCCTTACGAAAAAGTTGAAAAAAGACGAAACACCCCCCCTCACGAAAAAGTTGAAAAAAGACGAAACACCTCCCCCTTACGAAAACTTTTTTGAAGCCGAATTTCTTCATGAAAATTTTCAACTTTTTTGAAGCCTAAATACTTCATGAAAATTTTAATCTTTTTTGAAGCCGAATTTCTTCATGAATATTTTCAACCTTTTGGAAGCCGAATTTCTTCATGAAAATTTTAAACTTTTTTGAAGCCCAAATACTTCATGAAAATTTTCAACTTTTTTGAAGCCGAATTTCTTCATGAATATTTTCAATTGACCCACCCCCCCTAACGAAAAAGTTGAAAAAAGACGAAACACCCCCCTCTTACGGAAAAGTTGAAAAAAGACGAAACACCCCCCCTTTACGAAAAAGTTGAAAAGAGACGAAACACCCCCCCCCTTGCGAAAACTTTTTTGAAGCCGAATTTCTTCATGAATACTTTCAATTGACCCACCCCCCTCACGAAAAAGTTGAAAAAAGACGAAACAACCCCCCTCACGAAAAAGTTGAAAAAAGACGAAACACCTCCCCCTTACGAAAACTTTTTTGAAGCCGAATTTCTTCATGAATATTTTCAACCTTTTTGAAGCCGAATTTCTTCATGAAAATTTTCAACTTTTTTGAAGCCGAATTTCTTCATGAATATTTTCAATTGACCCACCCCCCCTTACGAAAAAGTTGAAAAAAGACGAAACACCCCCCTCTTACGAAAAAGTTGAAAAAAGACGAAACACCCCCCCTTACGAAAAAGTTGAAAAAAGACGAAACACCCCCCCTCACGAAAAAGTTGAAAAAAGACGAAACACCTCCCCCTTACGAAAACTTTTTTGAAGCCGAATTTCTTCATGAAAATTTTCAACTTTTTTGAAGCCTAAATACTTCATGAAAATTTTAATCTTTTTTGAAGCCGAATTTCTTCATGAATATTTTCAACCTTTTTGAAGCCGAATTTCTTCATGAAAATTTTCAACTTTTTTGAAGCCCAAATACTTCATGAAAATCTTCAACTTTTTTGAAGCCGAATTTCTTCATGAATACTTTCAATTGACCCACCCCCCTCACGAAAAAGTTGAAAAAAGACGAAACACCCCCCTCTTACGAAAAAGTTGAAAAAAGACGAAACACCTCCCCCTTACAAAAACTTTTTTGAAGCCGAATTTCTTCATGAAAATTTTCAACTTTTTTGAAGCCTAAATACTTCATGAAAATTTTCAACTTTTTTGAAGCCGAATTTCTTCATGAATATTTTCAATTGACCCACCCCCCCTCACGAAAAAGTTGAAAAAAGACGAAACACCCCCCTCTTACGAAAAAGTTGAAAAAAGACGAAACACCCCCCCTTACGAAAAAGTTGAAAAAAGACGAAACACCCCCCCCTTGCGAAAACTTTTTTGAAGCCGAATTTCTTCATGAAAATTTTCAACTTTTTTGAAGCCCAAATACTTCATGAAAATCTTCAACTTTTTTGAAGCCGAATTTCTTCATGAATACTTTCAATTGACCCACCCCCCTCACGAAAAAGTTGAAAAAAGACGAAACATCCCCTCTTACGAAAAAGTTGAAAAAAGACGAAACACCCCCCCTCATGAAAAAGTTGAAAAAAGACGAAACACCCCCCCTCACGAAAAAGTTGAAAAAAGACGAAACACCTCCCCCTTACGAAAACTTTTTTGAAGCCGAATTTCTTCATGAAAATTTCAAACTTTTTTGAAGCCTCAATACTTCATGAAAATTTTAAACTTTTTTGAAGCCGAATTTCTTCATGAATATTTTCAACCTTTTTGGAGCCGAATTTCTTCATGAAAATTTTAAACTTTTTTGAAGCCCAAATACTTCATGAAAATTTTCAACTTTTTTGAAGCCGAATTTCTTCATGAATATTTTCAATTGACCCACCCCCCCTCACGAAAAAGTTGAAAAAAGACGAAACACCCCCCTCTTATGAAAAAGTTGAAAAAAGACGAAACACCCCCCCTTACGAAAAAGTTGAAAAAAGACGAAACACCCCCCCTTCGAAAAAGTTGAAAAAAGACGAAACACCTACACCTTACGAAAACTTTTTTGAAGCCAAATTTCTTCATGAAAATTTTCAACGTTTTTGAAGCCGAATTTCTTCATGAAAATTTTAAACTTTTTTGAAGCCCAAATACTTCATGAAAATTTTCAACTTTTTTGAAGCCGAATTTCTTCATGAATATTTTCAATTGACCCACCCCCCTCACGAAAAAGTTGAAAAAAGACGAAACACCCGCCTCTTACGAAAAAGTTGAAAAAAGACGAAACACCCCCCCTTACGAAAAAGTTGAAAAAAGACGAAACACCCCCCCTCACGAAAAAGTTGAAAAAAGACGAAACACCCCCCCCCTTGCGAAAACTTTTTTGAATCCGAATTTCTTCATGAAAATTTTCAACTTTTTTGAAGCCTAAATACTTCATGAAAACTTTCATCTTTTTTGAAGACAAATTTCTTCATGAATATTTTCAATTGATCCACCCCCGCTTACGAAAAAGTTGAAAAAAGACGAAACACCCCCCCTTACGAAAAAGTTGAAAAAAGAAGAAACACCCCCCCTCACGAAAAGTTGAAAAAAGACGAAACACCTCCCCCTCACGAAAACTTTTTTGAAGCCGAATTTCTTCATGAAAATTTTCAACTTTTTTGAAGCCCAAATACTTCATGAAAATCTTCAACTTTTTTGAAGCCGAATTTCTTCATGAATACTTTCAATTGACCCACCCCCCTCACGAAAAAGTTGAAAAAAGACGAAACACCCCCCTCTTACGAAAAAGTTGAAAAAAGACGAAACACCTCCCCCTTACAAAAACTTTTTTGAAGCCGAATTTCTTCATGAAAATTTTCAACTTTTTTGAAGCCTAAATACTTCATGAAAATTTTCAACTTTTTTGAAGCCGAATTTCTTCATGAATATTTTCAATTGACCCACCCCCCCTCACGAAAAAGTTGAAAAAAGACGAAACACCCCCCTCTTACGAAAAAGTTGAAAAAAGACGAAACACCCCCCCTTACGAAAAAGTTGAAAAAAGACGAAACACCCCCCCCTTGCGAAAACTTTTTTGAAGCCGAATTTCTTCATGAAAATTTTCAACTTTTTTGAAGCCCAAATACTTCATGAAAATCTTCAACTTTTTTGAAGCCGAATTTCTTCATGAATACTTTCAATTGACCCACCCCCCTCACGAAAAAGTTGAAAAAAGACGAAACATCCCCTCTTACGAAAAAGTTGAAAAAAGACGAAACACCCCCCCTCATGAAAAAGTTGAAAAAAGACGAAACACCCCCCCTCACGAAAAAGTTGAAAAAAGACGAAACACCTCCCCCTTACGAAAACTTTTTTGAAGCCGAATTTCTTCATGAAAATTTCAAACTTTTTTGAAGCCTCAATACTTCATGAAAATTTTAAACTTTTTTGAAGCCGAATTTCTTCATGAATATTTTCAACCTTTTTGGAGCCGAATTTCTTCATGAAAATTTTAAACTTTTTTGAAGCCCAAATACTTCATGAAAATTTTCAACTTTTTTGAAGCCGAATTTCTTCATGAATATTTTCAATTGACCCACCCCCCCTCACGAAAAAGTTGAAAAAAGACGAAACACCCCCCTCTTATGAAAAAGTTGAAAAAAGACGAAACACCCCCCCTTACGAAAAAGTTGAAAAAAGACGAAACACCCCCCCTTCGAAAAAGTTGAAAAAAGACGAAACACCTACACCTTACGAAAACTTTTTTGAAGCCAAATTTCTTCATGAAAATTTTCAACGTTTTTGAAGCCGAATTTCTTCATGAAAATTTTAAACTTTTTTGAAGCCCAAATACTTCATGAAAATTTTCAACTTTTTTGAAGCCGAATTTCTTCATGAATATTTTCAATTGACCCACCCCCCTCACGAAAAAGTTGAAAAAAGACGAAACACCCGCCTCTTACGAAAAAGTTGAAAAAAGACGAAACACCCCCCCTTACGAAAAAGTTGAAAAAAGACGAAACACCCCCCCTCACGAAAAAGTTGAAAAAAGACGAAACACCCCCCCCCTTGCGAAAACTTTTTTGAATCCGAATTTCTTCATGAAAATTTTCAACTTTTTTGAAGCCTAAATACTTCATGAAAACTTTCATCTTTTTTGAAGACAAATTTCTTCATGAATATTTTCAATTGATCCACCCCCGCTTACGAAAAAGTTGAAAAAAGACGAAACACCCCCCCTTACGAAAAAGTTGAAAAAAGAAGAAACACCCCCCCTCACGAAAAGTTGAAAAAAGACGAAACACCTCCCCCTCACGAAAACTTTTTTGAAGCCGAATTTCTTCATGAAAATTTTCAAATTTTTTGAAGCCTAAATACTTCATGAAAATTTTAATCTTTTTTGAAGCCGAATTTCTTCATGAATATTTTCAACCTTTTTGAAGCCGAATTTCTTCATGAAAATTTTCAACTTTTTTGAAGCCCAAATACTTCATGAAAATCTTCAACTTTTTTGAAGCCGAATTTCTTCATGAATACTTTCAATTGACCCACCCCCCTCACGAAAAAGTTGAAAAAAGACGAAACACCCCCCACTTACGAAAAAGTTGAAAAAAGACGAAACACCCCCACCTTACGAAAAAGTTGAAAAAAGACGAAACACCCCCCCTCACGAAAAAGTTGAAAAAAGACGAAACACCTCCCCCTTACGAAAACTTTTTTGAAGCCGAATTTCTTCATGAAAATTTTCAACTTTTTTGAAGCCTAAATACTTCATGAAAATTTTAAACTTTTTTGAAGCCGAATTTCTTCATGAATATTTTCAACCTTTTTGAAGCCGAATTTCTTCATGAAAATTTTCAACTTTTTTGAAGCCCAAATACTTCATGAAAATTTTCAACTTTTTTGAAGCCGAATTTCTTCATGAATATTTTCAATTGACCCACCCCCCTCACGAAAAAGTTGAAAAAAGACGAAACACCCCCCTCTTACGAAAAAGTTGAAAAAAGACGAAACACCCCCCCTTACGAAAAAGTTGAAAAAAGACGAAACACCCCCCCTCACGAAAAAGTTGAAAAAAGACGAAACACCTCCCCCTTACGAAAACTTTTTTGAAGCCGAATTTCTTCATGAAAATTTTCAACTTTTTTGAAGCCTAAATACTTCATGAAAATTTTAATCTTTTTTGAAGCCGAATTTCTTCATGAATATTTTCAACCTTTTTGAAGCCGAATTTCTTCATGAAAATTTTCAACTTTTTTGAAGCCCAAATACTTCATGAAAATCTTCAACTTTTTTGAAGCCGAATTTCTTCATGAATACTTTCAATTGACCCACCCCCCTCACGAAAAAGTTGAAAAAAGACGAAACACCCCCCTCTTACGAAAAAGTTGAAAAAAGACGAAACACCTCCCCCTTACAAAAACTTTTTTGAAGCCGAATTTCTTCATGAAAATTTTCAACTTTTTTGAAGCCTAAATACTTCATGAAAATTTTCAACTTTTTTGAAGCCGAATTTCTTCATGAATATTTTCAATTGACCCACCCCCCCTCACGAAAAAGTTGAAAAAAGACGAAACACCCCCCTCTTACGAAAAAGTTGAAAAAAGACGAAACACCCCCCCTTACGAAAAAGTTGAAAAAAGACGAAACACCCCCCCCTTGCGAAAACTTTTTTGAAGCCGAATTTCTTCATGAAAATTTTCAACTTTTTTGAAGCCCAAATACTTCATGAAAATCTTCAACTTTTTTGAAGCCGAATTTCTTCATGAATACTTTCAATTGACCCACCCCCCTCACGAAAAAGTTGAAAAAAGACGAAACATCCCCTCTTACGAAAAAGTTGAAAAAAGACGAAACACCCCCCCTCATGAAAAAGTTGAAAAAAGACGAAACACCCCCCCTCACGAAAAAGTTGAAAAAAGACGAAACACCTCCCCCTTACGAAAACTTTTTTGAAGCCGAATTTCTTCATGAAAATTTCAAACTTTTTTGAAGCCTCAATACTTCATGAAAATTTTAAACTTTTTTGAAGCCGAATTTCTTCATGAATATTTTCAACCTTTTTGGAGCCGAATTTCTTCATGAAAATTTTAAACTTTTTTGAAGCCCAAATACTTCATGAAAATTTTCAACTTTTTTGAAGCCGAATTTCTTCATGAATATTTTCAATTGACCCACCCCCCCTCACGAAAAAGTTGAAAAAAGACGAAACACCCCCCTCTTATGAAAAAGTTGAAAAAAGACGAAACACCCCCCCTTACGAAAAAGTTGAAAAAAGACGAAACACCCCCCCTTCGAAAAAGTTGAAAAAAGACGAAACACCTACACCTTACGAAAACTTTTTTGAAGCCAAATTTCTTCATGAAAATTTTCAACGTTTTTGAAGCCGAATTTCTTCATGAAAATTTTAAACTTTTTTGAAGCCCAAATACTTCATGAAAATTTTCAACTTTTTTGAAGCCGAATTTCTTCATGAATATTTTCAATTGACCCACCCCCCTCACGAAAAAGTTGAAAAAAGACGAAACACCCGCCTCTTACGAAAAAGTTGAAAAAAGACGAAACACCCCCCCTTACGAAAAAGTTGAAAAAAGACGAAACACCCCCCCTCACGAAAAAGTTGAAAAAAGACGAAACACCCCCCCCCTTGCGAAAACTTTTTTGAATCCGAATTTCTTCATGAAAATTTTCAACTTTTTTGAAGCCTAAATACTTCATGAAAACTTTCATCTTTTTTGAAGACAAATTTCTTCATGAATATTTTCAATTGATCCACCCCCGCTTACGAAAAAGTTGAAAAAAGACGAAACACCCCCCCTTACGAAAAAGTTGAAAAAAGAAGAAACACCCCCCCTCACGAAAAGTTGAAAAAAGACGAAACACCTCCCCCTCACGAAAACTTTTTTGAAGCCGAATTTCTTCATGAAAATTTTCAAATTTTTTGAAGCCTAAATACTTCATGAAAATTTTAATCTTTTTTGAAGCCGAATTTCTTCATGAATATTTTCAACCTTTTTGAAGCCGAATTTCTTCATGAAAATTTTCAACTTTTTTGAAGCCCAAATACTTCATGAAAATCTTCAACTTTTTTGAAGCCGAATTTCTTCATGAATACTTTCAATTGACCCACCCCCCTCACGAAAAAGTTGAAAAAAGACGAAACACCCCCCACTTACGAAAAAGTTGAAAAAAGACGAAACACCCCCACCTTACGAAAAAGTTGAAAAAAGACGAAACACCCCCCCTCACGAAAAAGTTGAAAAAAGACGAAACACCTCCCCCTTACGAAAACTTTTTTGAAGCCGAATTTCTTCATGAAAATTTTCAACTTTTTTGAAGCCTAAATACTTCATGAAAATTTTAAACTTTTTTGAAGCCGAATTTCTTCATGAATATTTTCAACCTTTTTGAAGCCGAATTTCTTCATGAAAATTTTCAACTTTTTTGAAGCCCAAATACTTCATGAAAATTTTCAACTTTTTTGAAGCCGAATTTCTTCATGAATATTTTCAATTGACCCACCCCCCTCACGAAAAAGTTGAAAAAAGACGAAACACCCCCCTCTTACGAAAAAGTTGAAAAAAGACGAAACACCCCCCCCTCACGAAAAAGTTGAAAAAAGACGAAACACCCCCCCCTTAGGAAAAAGTTGAAAAAATACGAAACACCCCCCCCTTGCGAAAACTTTTTTGAAGCCGAATTTCTTCATGAAAATTTTCAACTTTTTTGAAGCCCAAATACTTCATGAAAATTTTCAACTTTTTTGAAGCCGAATTTCTTCATGAATACTTTCAATTGACCCACCCCCTCACGAAAAAGTTGAAAAATGACGAAACACCCCCCTCTTACGAAAAAGTTGAAAAAAGACGAAACACCCCCCCTTACGAAAAAGTTGAAAAAAGACGAAACACCCCCCCTCACGAAAAAGTTGAAAAAAGACGAAACACCTCCCCCTTACGAAAACTTTTTTGAAGCCGAATTTCTTCATGAAAATTTTCAACTTTTTTGAAGCCTAAATACTTCATGAAAATTTTAATCTTTTTTGAAGCCGAATTTCTTCATGAATATTTTCAACCTTTTGGAAGCCGAATTTCTTCATGAAAATTTTAAACTTTTTTGAAGCCCAAATACTTCATGAAAATTTTCAACTTTTTTGAAGCCGAATTTCTTCATGAATATTTTCAATTGACCCACCCCCCCTCACGAAAAAGTTGAAAAAAGACGAAACACACCCCTCTTACGAAAAAGTTGAAAAAAGACGAAACACCCCCCCTTTACGAAAAAGTTGAAAAAAGACGAAACACCCCCCCCTTACGAAAAAGTTGAAAAGAGACGAAACACCCCCCCCCTTGCGAAAACTTTTTTGAAGCCGAATTTCTTCATGAATACTTTCAATTGACCCACCCCCCTCACGAAAAAGTTGAAAAAAGACGAAACACCCCCCCTCACGAAAAAGTTGAAAAAAGACGAAACACCTCCCCCTTACGAAAACTTTTTTGAAGCCGAATTTCTTCATGAATATTTTCAACCTTTTTGAAGCCGAATTTCTTCATGAAAATTTTCAACTTTTTTGAAGCCGAATTTCTTCATGAATATTTTCAATTGACCCACCCCCCCTTACGAAAAAGTTGAAAAAAGACGAAACACCCCCCTCTTACGAAAAAGTTGAAAAAAGACGAAACACCCCCCCTTACGAAAAAGTTGAAAAAAGACGAAACACCCCCCCTCACGAAAAAGTTGAAAAAAGACGAAACACCTCCCCCTTACGAAAACTTTTTTGAAGCCTAAATACTTCATGAAAATTTTAATCTTTTTTGAAGCCGAATTTCTTCATGAATATTTTCAACCTTTTTGAAGCCGAATTTCTTCATGAAAATTTTCAACTTTTTTGAAGCCCAAATACTTCATGAAAATCTTCAACTTTTTTGAAGCCGAATTTCTTCATGAATACTTTCAATTGACCCACCCCCCTCACGAAAAAGTTGAAAAAAGACGAAACACCCCCCCCTTACGAAAAAGTTGAAAAAAGACGAAACACCCCCCCCTTGCGAAAACTTTTTTGAAGCCGAATTTCTTCATGAAAATTTTCAACTTTTTTGAAGCCCAAATACTTCATGAAAATCTTCAACTTTTTTGAAGCCGAATTTCTTCATGAATACTTTCAATTGACCCACCCCCCTCACGAAAAAGTTGAAAAAAGACGAAACATCGCCTCTTACGAAAAAGTTGAAAAAAGACGAAACACCCCCCCTCATGAAAAAGTTGAAAAAAGACGAAACACCCCCCCTCACGAAAAAGTTGAAAAAAGACGAAACACCTCCCCCTTACGAAAACTTTTTTGAAGCCGAATTTCTTCATGAAAATTTCAAACTTTTTTGAAGCCTCAATACTTCATGAAAATTTTAAACTTTTTTGAAGCCGAATTTCTTCATGAATATTTTCAACCTTTTTGAAGCCGAATTTCTTCATGAAAATTTTAAACTTTTTTGAAGCCCAAATACTTCATGAAAATTTTCAACTTTTTTGAAGCCGAATTTCTTCATGAATATTTTCAATTGACCCACCCCCCCTCACGAAAAAGTTGAAAAAAGACGAAACACCCCCCTCTTATGAAAAAGTTGAAAAAAGACGAAACACCCCCCCTTACGAAAAAGTTGAAAAAAGACGAAACACCCCCCCTTCGAAAAAGTTGAAAAAAGACGAAACACCTACACCTTACGAAAACTTTTTTGAAGCCGAATTTCTTCATGAAAATTTTCAACGTTTTTGAAGCCGAATTTCTTCATGAAAATTTTAAACTTTTTTGAAGCCCAAATACTTCATGAAAATTTTCAACTTTTTTGAAGCCGAATTTCTTCATGAATATTTTCAATTGACCCACCCCCCCTCACGAAAAAGTTGAAAAAAGACGAAACACCCCCCTCTTACGAAAAAGTTGAAAAAAGACGAAACACCCCCCCCTTACGAAAAAGTTGAAAAAAGACGAAACACCCCCCCCTTGCGAAAACTTTTTTGAAGCCGAATTTCTTCATGAAAATTTTCAACTTTTTTGAAGCCCAAATACTTCATGAAAATCTTCAACTTTTTTGAAGCCGAATTTCTTCATGAATACTTTCAATTGACCCACCCCCCTCACGAAAAAGTTGAAAAAAGACGAAACATCCCCTCTTACGAAAAAGTTGAAAAAAGACGAAACACCCCCCCTCATGAAAAAGTTGAAAAAAGACGAAACACCCCCCCTCACGAAAAAGTTGAAAAAAGACGAAACACCTCCCCCTTACGAAAACTTTTTTGAAGCCGAATTTCTTCATGAAAATTTCAAACTTTTTTGAAGCCTCAATACTTCATGAAAATTTTAAACTTTTTTGAAGCCGAATTTCTTCATGAATATTTTCAACCTTTTGGAAGCCGAATTTCTTCATGAAAATTTTAAACTTTTTTGAAGCCCAAATACTTCATGAAAATTTTCAACTTTTTTGAAGCCGAATTTCTTCATGAATATTTTCAATTGACCCACCCCCCCTCACGAAAAAGTTGAAAAAAGACGAAACACCCCCCTCTTACGAAAAAGTTGAAAAAAGACGAAACACCCCCCCTTTACGAAAAAGTTGAAAAAAGACGAAACACCCCCCCCTTACGAAAAAGTTGAAAAGAGACGAAACACCCCCCCCCTTGCGAAAACTTTTTTGAAGCCGAATTTCTTCATGAATACTTTCAATTGACCCACCCCCCTCACGAAAAAGTTGAAAAAAGACGAAACACCCCCCCTCACGAAAAAGTTGAAAAAAGACGAAACACCTCCCCCTTACGAAAACTTTTTTGAAGCCGAATTTCTTCATGAATATTTTCAACCTTTTTGAAGCCGAATTTCTTCATGAAAATTTTCAACTTTTTTGAAGCCGAATTTCTTCATGAATATTTTCAATTGACCCACCCCCCCTTACGAAAAAGTTGAAAAAAGACGAAACACCCCCCTCTTACGAAAAAGTTGAAAAAAGACGAAACACCCCCCCTTACGAAAAAGTTGAAAAAAGACGAAACACCCCCCCTCACGAAAAAGTTGAAAAAAGACGAAACACCTCCCCCTTACGAAAACTTTTTTGAAGCCGAATTTCTTCATGAAAATTTTCAACTTTTTTGAAGCCTAAATACTTCATGAAAATTTTAATCTTTTTTGAAGCCGAATTTCTTCATGAATATTTTCAACCTTTTTGAAGCCGAATTTCTTCATGAAAATTTTCAACTTTTTTGAAGCCCAAATACTTCATGAAAATCTTCAACTTTTTTGAAGCCGAATTTCTTCATGAATACTTTCAATTGACCCACCCCCCTCACGAAAAAGTTGAAAAAAGACGAAACACCCCCCTCTTACGAAAAAGTTGAAAAAAGACGAAACACCTCCCCCTTACAAAAACTTTTTTGAAGCCGAATTTCTTCATGAAAATTTTCAACTTTTTTGAAGCCTAAATACTTCATGAAAATTTTCAACTTTTTTGAAGCCGAATTTCTTCATGAATATTTTCAATTGACCCACCCCCCCTCACGAAAAAGTTGAAAAAAGACGAAACACCCCCCTCTTACGAAAAAGTTGAAAAAAGACGAAACACCCCCCCCTTACGAAAAAGTTGAAAAAAGACGAAACACCCCCCCCTTGCGAAAACTTTTTTGAAGCCGAATTTCTTCATGAAAATTTTCAACTTTTTTGAAGCCCAAATACTTCATGAAAATCTTCAACTTTTTTGAAGCCGAATTTCTTCATGAATACTTTCAATTGACCCACCCCCCTCACGAAAAAGTTGAAAAAAGACGAAACATCGCCTCTTACGAAAAAGTTGAAAAAAGACGAAACACCCCCCCTCATGAAAAAGTTGAAAAAAGACGAAACACCCCCCCTCACGAAAAAGTTGAAAAAAGACGAAACACCTCCCCCTTACGAAAACTTTTTTGAAGCCGAATTTCTTCATGAAAATTTCAAACTTTTTTGAAGCCTCAATACTTCATGAAAATTTTAAACTTTTTTGAAGCCGAATTTCTTCATGAATATTTTCAACCTTTTTGAAGCCGAATTTCTTCATGAAAATTTTAAACTTTTTTGAAGCCCAAATACTTCATGAAAATTTTCAACTTTTTTGAAGCCGAATTTCTTCATGAATATTTTCAATTGACCCACCCCCCCTCACGAAAAAGTTGAAAAAAGACGAAACACCCCCCTCTTATGAAAAAGTTGAAAAAAGACGAAACACCCCCCCTTACGAAAAAGTTGAAAAAAGACGAAACACCCCCCCTTCGAAAAAGTTGAAAAAAGACGAAACACCTACACCTTACGAAAACTTTTTTGAAGCCGAATTTCTTCATTAAATTTTCAACGTTTTTGAAGCCGAATTTCTTCATGAAAATTTTAAACTTTTTTGAAGCCCAAATACTTCATGAAAATTTTCAACTTTTTTGAAGCCGAATTTCTTCATGAATATTTTCAATTGACCCACCCCCCCTCACGAAAAAGTTGAAAAAAGACGAAACACCCCCCTCTTACGAAAAAGTTGAAAAAAGACGAAACACCCCCCCCTTACGAAAAAGTTGAAAAAAGACGAAACACCCCCCCCTTGCGAAAACTTTTTTGAAGCCGAATTTCTTCATGAAAATTTTCAACTTTTTTGAAGCCCAAATACTTCATGAAAATCTTCAACTTTTTTGAAGCCGAATTTCTTCATGAATACTTTCAATTGACCCACCCCCCTCACGAAAAAGTTGAAAAAAGACGAAACATCCCCTCTTACGAAAAAGTTGAAAAAAGACGAAACACCCCCCCTCATGAAAAAGTTGAAAAAAGACGAAACACCCCCCCTCACGAAAAAGTTGAAAAAAGACGAAACACCTCCCCCTTACGAAAACTTTTTTGAAGCCGAATTTCTTCATGAAAATTTCAAACTTTTTTGAAGCCTCAATACTTCATGAAAATTTTAAACTTTTTTGAAGCCGAATTTCTTCATGAATATTTTCAACCTTTTTGAAGCCTAATTTCTTCATGAAAATTTTAAACTTTTTTGAAGCCCAAATACTTCATGAAAATTTTCAAATTTTTTGAAGCCTAAATACTTCATGAAAATTTTAATCTTTTTTGAAGCCGAATTTCTTCATGAATATTTTCAACCTTTTTGAAGCCGAATTTCTTCATGAAAATTTTCAACTTTTTTGAAGCCCAAATACTTCATGAAAATCTTCAACTTTTTTGAAGCCGAATTTCTTCATGAATACTTTCAATTGACCCACCCCCCTCACGAAAAAGTTGAAAAAAGACGAAACACCCCCCACTTACGAAAAAGTTGAAAAAAGACGAAACACCCCCACCTTACGAAAAAGTTGAAAAAAGACGAAACACCCCCCCTCACGAAAAAGTTGAAAAAAGACGAAACACCTCACCCTTACGAAAACTTTTTTGAAGCCGAATTTCTTCATGAAAATTTTCAACTTTTTTGAAGCCTAAATACTTCATGAAAATTTTAAACTTTTTTGAAGCCGAATTTCTTCATGAATATTTTCAACCTTTTTGAAGCCGAATTTCTTCATGAAAATTTTAAACTTTTTTGAAGCCCAAATACTTCATGAAAATTTTCAACTTTTTTGAAGCCGAATTTCTTCATGAATATTTTCAATTGACCCACCCCCCTCACGAAAAAGTTGAAAAAAGACGAAACACCCCCCTCTTACGAAAAAGTTGAAAAAAGACGAAACACCCCCCCCTCACGAAAAAGTTGAAAAAAGACGAAACACCCCCCCCTTAGGAAAAAGTTGAAAAAATACGAAACACCCCCCCCTTGCGAAAACTTTTTTGAAGCCGAATTTCTTCATGAAAATTTTCAACTTTTTTGAAGCCCAAATACTTCATGAAAATTTTCAACTTTTTTGAAGCCGAATTTCTTCATGAATATTTTCAACCTTTTTGAAGCCGAATTTCTTCATGAAAATTTTAAACTTTTTTGAAGCCCAAATACTTCATGAAAATTTTCAACTTTTTTGAAGCCGAATTTCTTCATGAATATTTTCAATTGACCCACCCCCCTCACGAAAAAGTTGAAAAAAGACGAAACACCCCCCTCTTACGAAAAAGTTGAAAAAAGACGAAACACCCCCCCCTCACGAAAAAGTTGAAAAAAGACGAAACACCCCCCCCTTAGGAAAAAGTTGAAAAAATACGAAACACCCCCCCCTTGCGAAAACTTTTTTGAAGCCGAATTTCTTCATGAAAATTTTCAACTTTTTTGAAGCCCAAATACTTCATGAAAATTTTCAACTTTTTTGAAGCCGAATTTCTTCATGAATATTTTCAATTGACCCACCCCCCCTTATGAAAAAGTTGAAAAAAGAGGAAACACCCCCCCTTACGAAAAAGTTGAAAAAAAGACGAAACACCCCCCCCTTACAAAAAAGTTGAAAAAAGACGAAACACCCCCCCCCTTGCGAAAACTTTTTTGAAGCCGAATTTCTTCATGAAAATTTTCAACTTTTTTGAAGCCCAAATACTTCATGAAAATTTTCAACTTTTTTGAAGCCGAATTTCTTCATGAAAATTTTCAACTTTTTTGAAGCCGAATTTCTTCATGAATATTTTCAACTTTTTTGAAGCCCAAATACTTCATGAAAATTTTCAACTTTTTTGAAGACGAATTTCTTCATGAAAATGTTAAACTTTTTTGAAGCCGAATTTCTTCATGAATATTTTCAATTGACCCACCCCCCCTCACGAAAAAGTTGAAAGAAAAGACGAAACACCCCCCTCTTACGAAAAAGTTGAAAAAAGACGAAACACCCCCCCTTGCGAAAACTTTTTTGAAGCCGAATTTCTTCATGAATATTTTCAACTTTTTTGAAGCCCAAATACTTCATGAAAATTTTCAACTTTTTTGAAGCCCAAATACTTCATGAAAACGTTCAACTTTTTTGAAGCCGAATTTCTTCATGAAAATGTTCAACTTTTTTGAAGCCGAATTTCTTCATGAATATTTTCAATTGACCCACCCCCCCTCACGAAAAAGTTGAAAGAAAAGACGAAACACCCCCCTCTTACGAAAAAGTTGAAAAAAGACGAAACACCCCCCCTTGCGAAAACTTTTTTGAAGCCGAATTTCTTCATGAATATTTTCAACTTTTTTGAAGCCCAAATACTTCATGAAAACGTTCAACTTTTTTGAAGCCGAATTTCTTCATGAAAATTTTCAACTTTTTTGAAACCCAAATACTTCATGAAAATTTTCAACTTTTTTGAAGCCCAAATACTTCATGAAAAATTTCAATTGACCAACCCCCCCATATGAAAAAGTTGAAAAAAGAGGAAACACCCCCCCTTACGAAAAAGTTGAAAAAAGACAAAACACCCCCCCTTGCGAAAACTTTTTTGAAGACGAATTTCTTCATTAAAATTTTCAACTTTTTCGAAGCCAAAATACTTCATTAAAATTTTCATCTTTTTTGAAGCCGAATTTCTTCATTAAAATTTTAAACTTTTTTGAAGCCGAATTTCTTCATGAAAATTTAAAACATTTTTGAAGCCCAAATACTTCATGAAAATTTTCAACTTTTTTGAAGCCGAATTTCTTCATGAATATTTTCAATTGACCCACCCCCCCTCACGAAAAAGTTGAAAAAGGACGAAACACCCCCCTCTTACGAAAAAGTTGAAAAAAGACGAAACACCCCCCCCTTACGAAAAAGTTAAAAAACGACGAAACACCCCCCCCTCGTGAAAACTTTTTTGAAGCCGAATTTCTTCATGAAAATTTTCAACTTTTTTGAAGCCCAAATACTTCATGAAAATTTTCAACTTTTTTGAAGCCGAATTTCTTCATGAAAATTTAAAAAAATTTTGAAGCCCAAATACTTCATGAAAATTTTCAACTTTTTTGAAGCCGAATTTCTTCATGAATATTTTCAACTTTTTTGAAGCCCAAATACTTCATGAAAATTTTCAACTTTTTTGAAGCCCAAATACTTCATGAAAACGTTCAACTTTTTTGAAGCCGAATTTCTTCATGAAAATTTTCAAATTTTTTGAAGCCCAAATACTTCATGAAAATTTTCAACTTTTTTGAAGCCCAAATACTTCATGAAAAATTTCAATTGACCAACCCCCCCATATGAAAAAGTTGAAAAAAGAGGAAACACCCCACCTTACGAAAAAGTTGAAAAAAGACGAAACACCCCCCCTTGCGAAAACCTTTTTGAAGACGAATTTCTTCATTAAAATTTTCAACTTTTTCGAAGCCCAAATACTTCATGAAAATTTTCATCTTTTTTGAAGCCGAATTTCTTCATGAAAATTTTAAACTTTTTTGATGCCGAATTTCTTCATGAAAATTTTCAACTTTTTTGAAGCTGAATATCTTCATGAATATTTTCAATTGACCCACCCCCCCTCACGAAAAAGTTGAAAAAAGACGAAACACCCCCCTCTTACGAAAAAGTTGAAAAAAGACGAAACACCCCCCCTTACGAAAAAGTTGAAAAAAGACGAAACACCCCCCCCTTACGAAAAAGTTGAAAAAAGACGAAACACCCCCCCTTGCGAAAACCTTTTTGAAGACGAATTTCTTCATTAAAATTTTCAACTTTTTCGAAGCCCAAATACTTCATGAAAATTTTCATCTTTTTTGAAGCCGAATTTCTTCATGAAAATTTTCAACTGTTTTGAAGCCGAATTTCTTCATGAATATTTTCAACTTTTTTGAAGCCCAAATACTTCATGAAAATTTTCAACTTTTTTGAAGCCCAAATACTTCATGAAAATTTTCAACTTTTTTGAAGCCCAAATACTTCATGAAAACGTTCATCTTTTTTGAAGCCGAATTTCTTCATGAAAATTTTAAACTTTTTTGAAGCCCAAATACTTCATGAAAATTTTCAACTTTTTTGAAGCCGAATTTCTTCATGAATATTTTCAATTGACCCACCCCCCTCACGAAAAAGTTGAAAAAAGACGAAACACCCCCCTCTTATGAAAAAGTTGAAAAAAGACGAAACACCCCCCCTTACGAAAAAGTTGAAAAAAGACGAAACACCCCCCCTCACGAAAAAGTTGAAAAAAGACGAAACACCTACACCTTACGAAAACTTTTTTGAAGCCGAATTTCTTCATGAAAATTTTCAACGTTTTTGAAGCCGAATTTCTTCATGAAAATTTTAAACTTTTTTGAAGCCCAAATACTTCATGAAAATTTTCAACTTTTTTGAAGCCGAATTTCTTCATGAATATTTTCAATTGACCCACCCCCCTCACGAAAAAGTTGAAAAAAGACGAAACACCCCCCTCTTACGAAAAAGTTGAAAAAAGACGAAACACCCCCCCTTACGAAAAAGTTGAAAAAAGACGAAACACCCCCCCCTCACGAAAAAGTTGAAAAAAGACGAAACACCCCCCCCCTTGCGAAAACCTTTTTGAATCCGAATTTCTTCATGAAAATTTTCAACTTTTTTGAAGCCTAAATACTTCATGAAAACTTTCATCTTTTTTGAAGACAAATTTCTTCATGAATATTTTCAATTGACCGACCCCCGCTTACGAAAAAGTTGAAAAAAGACGAAACACCCCCCCTTACGAAAAAGTTGAAAAAAGACGAAACACCCCCCCCACGAAAAAGTTGAAAAAAGACGAAACACCTCCCCCTTACGAAAACTTTTTTGAAGCCGAATTTCTTCATGAAAATTTTCAAATTTTTTGAAGCCCAAATACTTCATGAAAATCTTCAACTTTTTTGAAGCCGAATTTCTTCATGAATACTTTCAATTGACCCACCCCCCTCACGAAAAAGTTGAAAAAAGACGAAACACCCCCCACTTACGAAAAAGTTGAAAAAAGACGAAACACCCCCACCTTACGAAAAAGTTGAAAAAAGACGAAACACCCCCCCTCACGAAAAAGTTGAAAAAAGACGAAACACCTCCCCCTTACGAAAACTTTTTTGAAGCCGAATTTCTTCATGAAAATTATCAACTTTTTTGAAGCCTAAATACTTCATGAAAATTTTAAACTTTTTTGAAGCCGAATTTCTTCATGAATATTTTCAACCTTTTTGAAGCCGAATTTCTTCATGAAAATTTTAAACTTTTTTGAAGCCCAAATACTTCATGAAAATTTTCAACTT
Source organism: Labrus mixtus (assembly GCF_963584025.1). Classification (NCBI taxonomy): domain Eukaryota; kingdom Metazoa; phylum Chordata; class Actinopteri; order Labriformes; family Labridae; genus Labrus; species Labrus mixtus. The sequence continues at coordinate 26,454,853 of NC_083628.1, forward strand.
TTTTGAAGCCGAATTTCTTCATGAATATTTTCAATTGACCCACCCCCCTCACGAAAAAGTTGAAAAAAGACGAAACACCCCCCTCTTACGAAAAAGTTGAAAAAAGACGAAACACCCCCCCCTCACGAAAAAGTTGAAAAAAGACGAAACACCCCCCCTTAGGAAAAAGTTGAAAAAATACGAAACACCCCCCCCTTGCGAAAACTTTTTTGAAGCCGAATTTCTTCATGAAAATTTTCAACTTTTTTGAAGCCCAAATACTTCATGAAAATTTTCAACTTTTTTGAAGCCGAATTTCTTCATGAATATTTTCAACCTTTTTGAAGCCGAATTTCTTCATGAAAATTTTAAACTTTTTTGAAGCCCAAATACTTCATGAAAATTTTCAACTTTTTTGAAGCCGAATTTCTTCATGAATATTTTCAATTGACCCACCCCCCTCACGAAAAAGTTGAAAAAAGACGAAACATCCCCCTCTTACGAAAAAGTTGAAAAAAGACGAAACACCCCCCCCTCACGAAAAAGTTGAAAAAAGACGAAACACCCCCCCCTTAGGAAAAAGTTGAAAAAATACGAAACACCCCCCCCTTGCGAAAACTTTTTTGAAGCCGAATTTCTTCATGAAAATTTTCAACTTTTTTGAAGCCCAAATACTTCATGAAAATTTTCAACTTTTTTGAAGCCGAATTTCTTCAGGAATATTTTCAATTGACCCACCCCCCTCTTACGAAAAAGTTGAAAAAAGAGGAAACACCCCCCCCTTACAAAAAAGTTGAAAAAAGACGAAACACCCCCCCCCTTGCGAAAACTTTTTTGAAGCCGAATTTCTTCATGAAAATTTTCAACTTTTTTGAAGCCCAAATACTTCATGAAAATTTTCAACTTTTTTGAAGCCGAATTTCTTCATGAAAATTTTCAACTTTTTTGAAGCCGAATTTCTTCATGAATATTTTCAACTTTTTTGAAGCCCAAATACTTCATGAAAATTTTCAACTTTTTTGAAGCCGAATTTCTTCATGAAAATTTTAAACTTTTTTGAAGCCGAATTTCTTCATGAATATTTTCAATTGACCCACCCCCCCTCACGAAAAAGTTGAAAGAAAAGACGAAACACCCCCCTCTTACGAAAAAGTTGAAAAAAGACGAAACACCCCCCCTTGCGAAAACTTTTTTGAAGCCGAATTTCTTCATGAATATTTTCAACTTTTTTGAAGCCCAAATACTTCATGAAAATTTTCAACTTTTTTGAAGCCCAAATACTTCATGAAAACGTTCAACTTTTTTGAAGCCGAATTTCTTCACGAAAATTTTCAACTTTTTTGAAGCCGAATTTCTTCATGAATATTTTCAATTGACCCACCCCCCCTCACGAAAAAGTTGAAAAAGGACGAAACACCCCCCTCTTACGAAAAAGTTGAAAAAAGACGAAACACCCCCCCCTTACGAAAAAGTTAAAAAACGACGAAACACCCCCCCCTCGTGAAAACTTTTTTGAAGCCGAATTTCTTCATGAAAATTTTCAACTTTTTTGAAGCCCAAATACTTCATGAAAATTTTCAACTTTTTTGAAGCCGAATTTCTTCATGAATATTTTCAATTGACCCACCCCCCTCACGAAAAAGTTGAAAAAAGACGAAACACCCCCCTCTTACGAAAAAGTTGAAAAAAGACGAAACACCCCCCCTTACGAAAAAGTTGAAAAAAGACGAAACACCCCCCCCTCACGAAAAAGTTGAAAAAAGACGAAACACCCCCCCCCTTGCGAAAACCTTTTTGAATCCGAATTTCTTCATGAAAATTTTCAACTTTTTTGAAGCCTAAATACTTCATGAAAACTTTCATCTTTTTTGAAGACAAATTTCTTCATGAATATTTTCAATTGACCGACCCCCGCTTACGAAAAAGTTGAAAAAAGACGAAACACCCCCCCTTACGAAAAAGTTGAAAAAAGACGAAACACCCCCCCCACGAAAAAGTTGAAAAAAGACGAAACACCTCCCCCTTACGAAAACTTTTTTGAAGCCGAATTTCTTCATGAAAATTTTCAAATTTTTTGAAGCCCAAATACTTCATGAAAATCTTCAACTTTTTTGAAGCCGAATTTCTTCATGAATACTTTCAATTGAACCACCCCCCTCACGAAAAAGTTGAAAAAAGACGAAACACCCCCCACTTACGAAAAAGTTGAAAAAAGACGAAACACCCCCACCTTACGAAAAAGTTGAAAAAAGACGAAACACCCCCCCTCACGAAAAAGTTGAAAAAAGACGAAACACCTCCCCCTTACGAAAACTTTTTTGAAGCCGAATTTCTTCATGAAAATTTTCAAATTTTTTGAAGCCCAAATACTTCATGAAAATCTTCAACTTTTTTGAAGCCGAATTTCTTCATGAATACTTTCAATTGACCCACCCCCCTCACGAAAAAGTTGAAAAAAGACGAAACACCCCCCACTTACGAAAAAGTTGAAAAAAGACGAAACACCCCCACCTTACGAAAAAGTTGAAAAAAGACGAAACACCCCCCCTCACGAAAAAGTTGAAAAAAGACGAAACACCTCCCCCTTACGAAAACTTTTTTGAAGCCGAATTTCTTCATGAAAATTTTTCAACTTTTTTGAAGCCTAAATACTTCATGAAAATTTTAAACTTTTTTGAAGCCGAATTTCTTCATGAATATTTTCAACCTTTTTGAAGCCGAATTTCTTCATGAAAATTTTAAACTTTTTTGAAGCCCAAATACTTCATGAAAATTTTCAACTTTTTTGAAGCCGAATTTCTTCATGAATATTTTCAATTGACCCACCCCCCTCACGAAAAAGTTGAAAAAATACGAAACACCCCCCTCTTACGAAAAAGTTGAAAAAAGACGAAACACCCCCCCCTCACGAAAAAGTTGAAAAAAGACGAAACACCCCCCCCTTAGGAAAAAGTTGAAAAAATACGAAACACCCCCCCCTTGCGAAAACTTTTTTGAAGCCGAATTTCTTCATGAAAATTTTCAACTTTTTTGAAGCCCAAATACTTCATGAAAATTTTCAACTTTTTTGAAGCCGAATTTCTTCATGAATATTTTCAACCTTTTTGAAGCCGAATTTCTTCATGAAAATTTTAAACTTTTTTGAAGCCCAAATACTTCATGAAAATTTTCAACTTTTTTGAAGCCGAATTTCTTCATGAATATTTTCAATTGACCCACCCCCCTCACGAAAAAGTTGAAAAAAGACGAAACACCCCCCTCTTACGAAAAAGTTGAAAAAAGACGAAACACCCCCCCTCACGAAAAAGTTGAAAAAAGACGAAACACCCCCCCCTTAGGAAAAAGTTGAAAAAATACGAAACACCCCCCCCTTGCGAAAACTTTTTTGAAGCCGAATTTCTTCATGAAAATTTTCAACTTTTTTGAAGCCCAAATACTTCATGAAAATTTTCAACTTTTTTGAAGCCGAATTTCTTCATGAATATTTTCAACCTTTTTGAAGCCGAATTTCTTCATGAAAATTTTTAACTTTTTTGAAGCCCAAATACTTCATGAAAATTTTCAACTTTTTTGAAGCCGAATTTCTTCATGAATATTTTCAATTGACCCACCCCCCTCACGAAAAAGTTGAAAAAAGACGAAACATCCCCCTCTTACGAAAAAGTTGAAAAAAGACGAAACACCCCCCCCTCACGAAAAAGTTGAAAAAAGACGAAACACCCCCCCCTTAGGAAAAAGTTGAAAAAATACGAAACACCCCCCCCTTGCGAAAACTTTTTTGAAGCCGAATTTCTTCATGAAAATTTTCAACTTTTTTGAAGCCCAAATACTTCATGAAAATTTTCAACTTTTTTGAAGCCGAATTTCTTCAGGAATATTTTCAATTGACCCACCCCCCTCTTACGAAAAAGTTGAAAAAAGAGGAAACACCCCCCCCTTACAAAAAAGTTGAAAAAAGACGAAACACCCCCCCCCTTGCGAAAACTTTTTTGAAGCCGAATTTCTTCATGAAAATTTTCAACTTTTTTGAAGCCCAAATACTTCATGAAAATTTTCAACTTTTTTGAAGCCGAATTTCTTCATGAAAATTTTCAACTTTTTTGAAGCCGAATTTCTTCATGAATATTTTCAACTTTTTTGAAGCCCAAATACTTCATGAAAATTTTCAACTTTTTTGAAGCCGAATTTCTTCATGAAAATTTTAAACTTTTTTGAAGCCGAATTTCTTCATGAATATTTTCAATTGACCCACCCCCCCTCACGAAAAAGTTGAAAGAAAAGACGAAACACCCCCCTCTTACGAAAAAGTTGAAAAAAGACGAAACACCCCCCCTTGCGAAAACTTTTTTGAAGCCGAATTTCTTCATGAATATTTTCAACTTTTTTGAAGCCCAAATACTTCATGAAAATTTTCAACTTTTTTAAGCCCAAATACTTCATGAAAACGTTCAACTTTTTTGAAGCCGAATTTCTTCATGAAAATTTTCAACTTTTTTGAAGCCGAATTTCTTCATGAATGTTTTCAATTGACCCACCCCCCCTCACGAAAAAGTTGAAAAAGGACGAAACACCCCCCTCTTACGAAAAAGTTGAAAAAAGACGAAACACCCCCCCCTTACGAAAAAGTTAAAAAACGACGAAACACCCCCCCCTCGTGAAAACTTTTTTGAAGCCGAATTTCTTCATGAAAATTTTCAACTTTTTTGAAGCCCAAATACTTCATGAAAATTTTCAACTTTTTTGAAGCCGAATTTCTTCATGAAAATTTAAAAAAATTTTGAAGCCCAAATACTTCATGAAAATTTTCAACTTTTTTGAAGCCGAATTTCTTCATGAATATTTTCAACTTTTTTGAAGCCCAAATACTTCATGAAAATTTTCAACTTTTTTGAAGCCCAAATACTTCATGAAAACGTTCAACTTTTTTGAAGCCGAATTTCTTCATGAAAATTTTCAACTTTTTTGAAGCCCAAATACTTCATGAAAATTTTCAACTTTTTTGAAGCCCAAATACTTCATGAAAAATTTCAATTGACCAACCCCCCCATATGAAAAAGTTGAAAAAAGAGGAAACACCCCCCCTTACGAAAAAGTTGAAAAAAGACGAAACACCCCCCCTTGCGAAAACCTTTTTGAAGACGAATTTCTTCATTAAAATTTTCAACTTTTTCGAAGCCCAAATACTTCATGAAAATTTTCATCTTTTTTGAAGCCGAATTTCTTCATGAAAATTTTAAACTTTTTTGAAGCCGAATTTCTTCATGAAAATTTTAAACTTTTTTGAAGCCGAATATCTTCATGAATATTTTCAATTGACCCACCCCCCCTCACGAAAAAGTTGAAAAAAGACGAAACACCCCCCCCTTACGAAAAAGTTGAAAAAAGACAAAACACCCCCCCCTCGCGAAAACTTTTTTGAAGCCGAATTTCTTCATGAAAATTTTCAACTTTTTTGAAGCCCAAATACTTCATGAAAATTTTCAACTTTTTTGAAGCCCAAATACTTCATGAAAAATTTCAATTGACCAACCCCCCCATATGAAAAAGTTGAAAAAAGAGGAAACACCCCCCCTTATGAAAAAGTTGAAAAAAGACGAAACACCCCCCCTTGCGAAAACCTTTTTCAAGACGAATTTCTTCATTAAAATTTTCAACTTTTTCGAAGCCCAAATACTTCATGAAAATTTTCATCTTTTTTGAAGCCGAATTTCTTCATGAAAATTTTAAACTTTTTTGAAGCCGAATTTCTTCATGAAAATTTTCAACTTTTTTGAAGCCGAATATCTTCATGAATATTTTCAATTGACCCACCCCCCCTCACGAAAAAGTTGAAAAAAGACGAAACACCCCCCTCTTACGAAAAAGTTGAAAAAAGACGAAACACCCCCCCTTACGAAAAAGTTGAAAAAAGACGAAACACCCCCCCCTTACGAAAAAGTTGAAAAAAGACGAAACACCCCCCCTTGCGAAAACCTTTTTGAAGACGAATTTCTTCATTAAAATTTTCAACTTTTTCGAAGCCCAAATACTTCATGAAAATGTTCATCTTTTTTGAAGCCGAATTTCTTCATGAAAATTTTAAACATTTTTGAAGCCCAAATACTTCATGAAAATTTTCAACTTTTTTGAAGCCGAATATCTTCATGAATATTTTCAATTGACCCACCCCCCGTCTTACGAAAAAGTTGAAAAAAGACGAAACACCCCCCTCTTACGAAAAAGTTGAAAAAAGACGAAACACCCCCCCTTACGAAAAAGTTGAAAAAAGACGAAACACCCCCCCCTTACGAAAAAGTTGAAAAAAGACAAAACACCCCCCCCTCGCGAAAACTTTTTTGAAGCCGAATTTCTTCATGAAAATTTTCAACTTTTTTGAAGCCCAAATACTTCATGAAAATTTTCAACTTTTTTGAAGCCGAATTTCTTCATGAATACTTTCAATTGACCCACCCCCCTCACGAAAAAGTTGAAAAAAGACGAAACTCCCCCCTCTTACGAAAAAGTTGAAAAAAGACGAAACACCCCCGCCTTGCGAAAACTTTTTTGAAGCCGAATTTCTTCATGAAAATTTTCAACTGTTTTGAAGCCGAATTTCTTCATGAATATTTTCAACTTTTTTGAAGCCCAAATACTTCATGAAAATTTTCAACTTTTTTGAAGCCCAAATACTTCATGAAAATTTTCAACTGTTTTGAAGCCCAAATACTTCATGAAAATTTTAAAGTTTTTTGAAGCCGAATTTCTTCATGAAAATTTTCAACCCTTTTGAAGCCGAATTTCTTCATGAATATTTTCAATTGACCCACCCCCCCTCACGAAAAAGTTGAAAAAAGACGAAACACCCCCCTCTTACGAAAAAGTTGAAAAAAGACGAAACACCCCCCCCTTACGAAAAAGTTGAAAAAAGACGAAACACCCCCCCTTGCGAAAACTTTTTTGAAGCCGAATTTCTTCATGAAAATTTTAAACTTTTTTGAAGCCGAATTTCTTCATGAAAATTTAAAACATTTTTGAAGACCAAATAATTCATGAAAATTTTCAACCTTTTTGAAGCCGAATTTCTTCATGAAATTTTTAAACTTTTTTGAAGCCCAAATACTTCATGAAAATTTTCAACTTTTTTGAAGCCGAATTTCTTCATGAATATTTTCAATTGACCCACCCCCCCTCACGAAAAAGTTGAAAAAAGACGAAACACCCCCCTCTTACGAAAAAGTTGAAAAAAGACGAAACACCCCCCCCTTACGAAAAAGTTGAAAAAAGACGAAACACCCCCCCCTTGCGAAAACTTTTTTGAAGCCCAAATACTTCATGAAAACGTTCAACTTTTTTGAAGCCGAATTTCTTCATGAAAATTTTCAACTTTTTTGAAACCCAAATACTTCATGAAAATTTTCAACTTTTTTAAGCCCAAATACTTCATGAAAACGTTCAACTTTTTTGAAGCCGAATTTCTTCATGAAAATTTTCAACTTTTTTGAAGCCGAATTTCTTCATGAATGTTTTCAATTGACCCACCCCCCCTCACGAAAAAGTTGAAAAAGGACGAAACACCCCCCTCTTACGAAAAAGTTGAAAAAAGACGAAACACCCCCCCCTTACGAAAAAGTTAAAAAACGACGAAACACCCCCCCCTCGTGAAAACTTTTTTGAAGCCGAATTTCTTCATGAAAATTTTCAACTTTTTTGAAGCCCAAATACTTCATGAAAATTTTCAACTTTTTTGAAGCCGAATTTCTTCATGAAAATTTAAAAAATTTTTGAAGCCCAAATACTTCATGAAAATTTTCAACTTTTTTGAAGCCGAATTTCTTCATGAATATTTTCAACTTTTTTGAAGCCCAAATACTTCATGAAAATTTTCAACTTTTTTGAAGCCCAAATACTTCATGAAAACGTTCAACTTTTTTGAAGCCGAATTTCTTCATGAAAATTTTCAACTTTTTTGAAGCCCAAATACTTCATGAAAATTTTCAACTTTTTTGAAGCCCAAATACTTCATGAAAAATTTCAATTGACCAACCCCCCCATATGAAAAAGTTGAAAAAAGAGGAAACACCCCCCCTTACGAAAAAGTTGAAAAAAGATGAAACACCCCCCCTTGCGAAAACCTTTTTGAAGACGAATTTCTTCATTAAAATTTTCAACTTTTTCGAAGCCCAAATACTTCATGAAAATTTTCATCTTTTTTGAAGCCGAATTTCTTCATGAAAATTTTAAACTTTTTTGAAGCCGAATTTCTTCATGAAAATTTTAAACTTTTTTGAAGCCGAATATCTTCATGAATATTTTCAATTGACCCACCCCCCCTCACGAAAAAGTTGAAAAAAGACGAAACACCCCCCCCTTACGAAAAAGTTGAAAAAAGACAAAACACCCCCCCCTCGCGAAAACTTTTTTGAAGCCGAATTTCTTCATGAAAATTTTCAACTTTTTTGAAGCCCAAATACTTCATGAAAATTTTCAACTTTTTTGAAGCCCAAATACTTCATGAAAAATTTCAATTGACCAACCCCCCCATATGAAAAAGTTGAAAAAAGAGGAAACACCCCCCCTTATGAAAAAGTTGAAAAAAGACGAAACACCCCCCCTTGCGAAAACCTTTTTCAAGACGAATTTCTTCATTAAAATTTTCAACTTTTTCGAAGCCCAAATACTTCATGAAAATTTTCATCTTTTTTGAAGCCGAATTTCTTCATGAAAATTTTAAACTTTTTTGAAGCCGAATTTCTTCATGAAAATTTTCAACTTTTTTGAAGCCGAATATCTTCATGAATATTTTCAATTGACCCACCCCCCCTCACGAAAAAGTTGAAAAAAGACGAAACACCACCCTCTTACGAAAAAGTTGAAAAAAGACGAAACACCCCCCCTTACGAAAAAGTTGAAAAAAGACGAAACACCCCCCCCTTACGAAAAAGTTGAAAAAAGACGAAACACCCCCCCTTGCGAAAACCTTTTTGAAGACGAATTTCTTCATTAAAATTTTCAACTTTTTCGAAGCCCAAATACTTCATGAAAATGTTCAACTTTTTTGAAGCCGAATATCTTCATGAATATTTTCAATTGACCCACCCCCCGTCTTACGAAAAAGTTGAAAAAAGACGAAACACCCCCCTCTTACGAAAAAGTTGAAAAAAGACGAAACACCCCCCCTTACGAAAAAGTTGAAAAAAGACGAAACACCCCCCCCTTACGAAAAAGTTGAAAAAAGACAAAACACCCCCCCCTCGCGAAAACTTTTTTGAAGCCGAATTTCTTCATGAAAATTTTCAACTTTTTTGAAGCCCAAATACTTCATGAAAATTTTCAACTTTTTTGAAGCCGAATTTCTTCATGAATACTTTCAATTGACCCACCCCCCTCACGAAAAAGTTGAAAAAAGACGAAACTCCCCCCTCTTACGAAAAAGTTGAAAAAAGACGAAACACCCCCCCCTTGCGAAAACTTTTTTGAAGCCGAATTTCTTCATGAAAATTTTCAACTGTTTTGAAGCCGAATTTCTTCATGAATATTTTCAACTTTTTTGAAGCCCAAATACTTCATGAAAATTTTCAACTTTTTTGAAGCCCAAATACTTCATGAAAATTTTCAACTGTTTTGAAGCCCAAATACTTCATGAAAATTTTAAAGTTTTTTGAAGCCGAATTTCTTCATGAAAATTTTCAACCTTTTTGAAGCCGAATTTCTTCATGAATATTTTCAATTGACCCACCCCCCCTCACGAAAAAGTTGAAAAAAGACGAAACACCCCCCTCTTACGAAAAAGTTGAAAAAAGACGAAACACCCCCCCCTTACGAAAAAGTTGAAAAAAGACGAAACACCCCCCCTTGCGAAAACTTTTTTGAAGCCGAATTTCTTCATGAAAATTTTAAACTTTTTTGAAGCCGAATTTCTTCATGAAAATTTAAAACATTTTTGAAGACCAAATAATTCATGAAAATTTTCAACCTTTTTGAAGCCGAATTTCTTCATGAAATTTTTAAACTTTTTTGAAGCCCAAATACTTCATGAAAATTTTCAACTTTTTTGAAGCCGAATTTCTTCATGAATATTTTCAATTGACCCACCCCCCCTCACGAAAAAGTTGAAAAAAGACGAAACACCCCCCTCTTACGAAAAAGTTGAAAAAAGACGAAACACCCCCCCCTTACGAAAAAGTTGAAAAAAGACGAAACACCCCCCCCTTGCGAAAACTTTTTTGAAGCCCAAATACTTCATGAAAACGTTCAACTTTTTTGAAGCCGAATGTCTTCATGAAAATTTTCAACTTTTTTGAAACCCAAATACTTCATGAAAATTTTCAACTTTTTTGAAGCCCAAATACTTCATTAAAATTTTCATCTTTTTTGAAGCCGAATTTCTTCATTAAAATTTTAAACTTTTTTGAAGCCGAATTTCTTCATGAAAATTTAAAACATTTTTGAAGCCCAAATACTTCATGAAAATTTTCAACTTTTTTGAAGCCGAATTTCTTCATGAATATTTTCAATTGACCCACCCCCCCTCACGAAAAAGTTGAAAAAGGACGAAACACCCCCCTCTTACGAAAAAGTTGAAAAAAGACGAAACACCCCCCCCTTACGAAAAAGTTAAAAAACGACGAAACACCCCCCCCTCGTGAAAACTTTTTTGAAGCCGAATTTCTTCATGAAAATTTTCAACTTTTTTGAAGCCCAAATACTTCATGAAAATTTTCAACTTTTTTGAAGCCGAATTTCTTCATGAAAATTTAAAAAAATTTTGAAGCCCAAATACTTAATGAAAATTTTCAACTTTTTTGAAGCCGAATTTCTTCATGAATATTTTCAACTTTTTTGAAGCCCAAATACTTCATGAAAATTTTCAACTTTTTTGAAGCCCAAATACTTCATGAAAAATTTCAATTGACCAACCCCCCCATATGAAAAAGTTGAAAAAAGAGGAAACACCCCCCCTTACGAAAAAGTTGAAAAAAGACGAAACACCCCCCCTTGCGAAAACCTTTTTGAAGACGAATTTCTTCATTAAAATTTTCAACTTTTTCGAAGCCCAAATACTTCATGAAAATTTACAACTTTTTTGAAGCCCAAATACTTCATGAAAATTTTCAATTGACCAACCCCCCCATATGAAAAAGTTGAAAAAAGAGGAAACACCCCCCCTTATGAAAAAGTTGAAAAAAGACGAAACACCCCCCCTTGCGAAAACCTTTTTCAAGACGAATTTCTTCATTAAAATTTTCAACTTTTTCGAAGCCCAAATACTTCATGAAAATTTTCATCTTTTTTGAAGCCGAATTTCTTCATGAAAATTTTAAACTTTTTTGAAGCCGAATTTCTTCATGAAAATTTTAAACTTTTTTGAAGCCGAATATCTTCATGAATATTTTCAATTGACCCACCCCCCCTCACGAAAAAGTTGAAAAAAGACGAAACACCCCCCCCTTACGAAAAAGTTGAAAAAAGACAAAACACCCCCCCCTCGCGAAAACTTTTTTGAAGCCGAATTTCTTCATGAAAATTTTCAACTTTTTTGAAGCCCAAATACTTCATGAAAATTTTCAACTTTTTTGAAGCCCAAATACTTCATGAAAAATTTCAATTGACCAACCCCCCCATATGAAAAAGTTGAAAAAAGAGGAAACACCCCCCCTTACGAAAAAGTTGAAAAAAGACGAAACACCCCCCTTTGCGAAAACCTTTTTGAAGACGAATTTCTTCATTAAAATTTTCAACTTTTTCGAAGCCCAAATACTTCATGAAAATTTTCATCTTTTTTGAAGCCGAATTTCTTCATGAAAATTTTAAACTTTTTTGAAGCCGAATTTCTTCATGAAAATTTTAAACTTTTTTGAAGCCGAATATCTTCATGAATATTTTCAATTGACCCACCCCCCCTCACGAAAAAGTTGAAAAAAGACGAAACACCCCCCTCTTACGAAAAAGTTGAAAAAAGACGAAACACCCCCCCTTACGAAAAAGTTGAAAAAAGACGAAACACCCCCCCCTTACGAAAAAGTTGAAAAAAGACGAAACACCCCCCCTTGCGAAAACCTTTTTGAAGACGAATTTCTTCATTAAAATTTTCAACTTTTTCGAAGCCCAAATACTTCATGAAAATTTTCATCTTTTTTGAAGCCGAATTTCTTCATGAAAATTTTAAACATTTTTGAAGCCCAAATACTTCATGAAAATTTTCAACTTTTTTGAAGCCGAATATCTTCATGAATATTTTCAATTGACCCACCCCCCTCACGAAAAAGTTGAAAAAAGACGAAACACCCCCCTCTTACGAAAAAGTTGAAAAAAGACGAAACACCCCCCCTTACGAAAAAGTTGAAAAAAGACGAAACACCCCCCCCTCACGAAAAAGTTGAAAAAAGACGAAACACCCCCCCCTCGCGAAAACTTTTTTGAAACCGAATTTCTTCATGAAAATTTTCAACTTTTTTGAAGCCCAAATACTTCATGAAAATTTTCAACTTTTTTGAAGCCGAATTTCTTCATGAATACTTTCAATTGACCCACCCCCCTCACGAAAAAGTTGAAAAAAGACGAAACACCCCCCCTCTTACGAAAAAGTTGAAAAAAGACGAAACACCCCCCCCTTACGAAAAAGTTGAAAAAAGAAGAAACACCCCCCCCTTGCGAAAACTTTTTTGAAGCCGAATTTCTTCATGAAAATTTTCAACTGTTTTGAAGCGGAATTTCTTCATGAATATTTTCAACTTTTTTGAAGCCCAAATACTTCATGAAAATTTTCAACTTTTTTGAAGCCCAAATACTTCATGAAAATTTTCAACTTTTTTTTAAGCCAAATTTCTTCATGAAAATTTAAAAAAATTTTGAAGCCCAAATACTTCATGAAAATTTTAAACTTTTTTGAAGCCGAATTTCTTCATGAATATTTTCAACTTTTTTGAAGCCCAAATACTTCATGAAAATTTTCAACTTTTTTGAAGCCCAAATACTTCATGAAAACGTTCAACTTTTTTGAAGCCGAATTTCTTCATGAAAATTTTCAACTTTTTTGAAGCCCAAATACTTCATGAAAATTTTCAACTTTTTTGAAGCCCAAATACTTCATGAAAATTTTCAACTTTTTTGAAGCCCAAATACTTCATGAAAAATTTCAATTGACCAACCCCCCCATATGAAAAAGTTGAAAAAAGAGGAAACACCCCCCCTTACGAAAAAGTTGAAAAAAGACGAAACACCCCCCTTTGCGAAAACCTTTTTGAAGCCGAATTTCTTCATGAAAATTTTAAACATTTTTGAAGCCCAAATACTTCATGAAAATTTTCAACTTTTTTGAAGCCGAATATCTTCATGAATATTTTCAATTGACCCACCCCCCCTCACGAAAAAGTTGAAAAAAGACGAAACACCCCCCTCTTACGAAAAAGTTGAAAAAAGACGAAACACCCCCCCTTACGAAAAAGTTGAAAAAAGACGAAACACCCCCCCCTCGCGAAAACTTTTTTGAAGCCGAATTTCTTCATGAAAATTTTCAACTTTTTTGAAGCCCAAATACTTCATGAAAATTTTCAACTTTTTTGAAGACGAATTTCTTCATGAATACTTTCAATTGACCCACCCCCCTCACGAAAAAGTTGAAAAAAGACGAAACACCCCCCCTCTTACGAAAAAGTTGAAAAAAGACGAAACACCCCCCCCTTACGAAAAAGTTGAAAAAAGACGAAACACCCCCCCCTTGCGAAAACTTTTTTGAAGCCGAATTTCTTCATGAAAATTTTCAACTGTTTTGAAGCCAAATTTCTTCATGAATATTTTCAACTTTTTTGAAGCCCAAATACTTCATGAAAATTTTCAACTTTTTTGAAGCCCAAATACTTCATGATAATTTTCAACTTTTTTGAAGCCGAATTTCTTCATGAAAATTTAAAAAAATTTTGAAGCCCAAATACTTCATGAAAATTTTCAACTTTTTTGAAGCCGAATTTCTTCATGAATATTTTCAACTTTTTTGAAGCCCAAATACTTCATGAAAATTTTCAACTTTTTTGAAGCCCAAATACTTCATGAAAAAGTTAAACTTTTTTGAAGCCGAATTTCTTCATGAAAATTTTCAACTTTTTTGAAGCCCAAATACTTCATGAAAATTTTAAACTTTTTTGAAGCCCAAATACTTCATGAAAAATTTCAATTGACCAACCCCCCCATATGAAAAAGTTGAAAAAAGAGGAAACACCCCCCCTTACGAAAAAGTTGAAAAAAGACGAAACACCCCCCTTTGCGAAAACCTTTTTGAAGACGAATTTCTTCATTAAAATTTTCAACTTTTTCGAAGCCCAAATACTTCATGAAAATTTTCATCCTTTTTGAAGCCGAATTTCTTCATGAAAAATTTTAAACTTTTTTGAAGCCGAATTTCTTCATGAAAATTTTCAACTTTTTTGAAGCCGAATATCTTCATGAATATTTTCAATTGACCCACCCCCCCTCACGAAAAAGTTGAAAAAAGACGAAACACCCCCCTCTTACGAAAAAGTTGAAAAAAGACGAAACACCCCCCCTTACGAAAAAGTTGAAAAAAGACGAAACACCCCCCCTTACGAAAAAGTAGAAAAAAGACGAAACACCCCCCCTTGCGAAAACCTTTTTGAAGACGAATTTCTTCATTAAAATTTTCAACTTTTTCGAAGCCCAAATACTTCATGAAAATTTTCATCTTTTTTGAAGCCGAATTTCTTCATGAAAATTTTAAACATTTTTGAAGCCCAAATACTTCATGAAAATGTTCAACTTTTTTGAAGCCGAATATCTTCATGAATATTTTCAATTGACCCACCCCCCCTCACGAAAAAGTTGAAAAAAGACGAAACACCCCCCTCTTACGAAAAATTTGAAAAAAGACGAAACACCCCCCCTTACGAAAAAGTTGAAAAAAAGACGAAACACCCCCCCCTTACGAAAAAGTTGAAAAAAGACGAAACACCCCCCCCTCGCGAAAACTTTTTTGATGCCGAATTTCTTCATGAAAATTTTCAACTTTTTTTAAGCCCAAATACTTCATGAAAATTTTCAACATTTTTGAAGCCGAATTTCTTCATGAATACTTTCAATTGACCCACCCCCCTCACGAAAAAGTTGAAAAAAGACGAAACACCCCCCTCTTACGAAAAAGTTGAAAAAAGACGAAACACCCCCCCTTACGAAAAAGTTGAAAAAAGACGAAACACCCCCCCCCTTGCGAAAACTTTTTTGAAGCCGAATTTCTTCATGAAAATTTTCAACTGTTTTGAAGCCAAATTTTTTCATGAATATTTTCAACTTTTTTGAAGCCCAAATACTTCATGAAAATTTTCAACTTTTTTGAAGCCGAAATACTTCATGAAAACGTTCATCTTTTTTGAAGCCGAATTTCTTCATGAAAATTTTCAACTTTTTTGAAGCCCAAATACTTCATGAAAACGTTCAACTTTTTTGAAGCCGAATTTCTTCATGAAAATTTTCAACTTTTTTGAAGCCCAAATACTTCATGAAAATTTTCAACTTTTTTGAAGCCCAAATACTTCATGAAAATTTTCAACTTTTTTGAAGCCCAAATACTTCATGAAAAATTTCAATTGACCAACCCCCCCATATGAAAAAGTTGAAAAAAGAGGAAACACCCCCCCTTACGAAAAAGTTGAAAAAAGACGAAACACCCCCCTTTGCGAAAACCTTTTTGAAGACGAATTTCTTCATTAAAATTTTCAACTTTTTCGAAGCCCAAATACTTCATGAAAATTTTCATCCTTTTTGAAGCCGAATTTCTTCATGAAAATTTTCAACTTTTTTGAAGCCGAATTTCTTCATGAAAATTTTCAACTTTTTTGAAGCCGAATATCTTCATGAATATTTTCAATTGACCGACCCCCCCTCACGAAAAAGTTGAAAAAAGACGAAACACCCCCCTCTTACGAAAAAGTTGAAAAAAGACGAAACACCCCCCCTTACGAAAAAGTTGAAAAAAGACGAAACACCCCCCCTTACGAAAAAGTAGAAAAAAGACGAAACACCCCCCCTTGCGAAAACCTTTTTGAAGACGAATTTCTTCATTAAAATTTTCAACTTTTTCGAAGCCCAAATACTTCATGAAAATTTTCATCTTTTTTGAAGCCGAATTTCTTCATGAAAATTTTAAACATTTTTGAAGCCCAAATACTTCATGAAAATTTTCAACTTTTTTGAAGCCGAATATCTTCATGAATATTTTCAATTGACCCACCCCCCCTCACGAAAAAGTTGAAAAAAGACGAAACACCCCCCTCTTACGAAAAATTTGAAAAAAGACGAAACACCCCCCCTTACGAAAAAGTTGAAAAAAAGACGAAACACCCCCCCCTTACGAAAAAGTTGAAAAAAGACGAAACACCCCCCCCTCGCGAAAACTTTTTTGATGCCGAATTTCTTCATGAAAATTTTCAACTCTTTTTAAGCCCAAATACTTCATGAAAATTTTCAACTTTTTTGAAGCCGAATTTCTTCATGAATACTTTCAATTGACCCACCCCCCTCACGAAAAAGTTGAAAAAAGACGAAACACCCCCCTCTTACGAAAAAGTTGAAAAAAGACGAAACACCCCCCCTTACGAAAAAGTTGAAAAAAGACGAAACACCCCCCCCCTTGCGAAAACTTTTTTGAAGCCGAATTTCTTCATGAAAATTTTCAACTGTTTTGAAGCCAAATTTTTTCATGAATATTTTCAACTTTTTTGAAGCCCAAATACTTCATGAAAATTTTCAACTTTTTTGAAGCCCAAATACTTCATGAAAATTTTCAACTTTTTTGAAGCCGAAATACTTCATGAAAATTTTCAACTTTTTTGAAGCCCAAATACTTCATGAAAAAGTTAAACTTTTTTGAAGCCGAATTTCTTCATGAAAATTTTCAACTTTTTTGAAGCCCAAATACTTCATGAAAATTTTAAACTTTTTTGAAGCCCAAATACTTCATGAAAAATTTCAACTTTTTTGAAGCCGAAATACTTCATGAAAACGTTCATCTTTTTTGAAGCCGAATTTCTTCATGAAAATTTTCAACTTTTTTGAAGCCCAAATACTTCATGAAAACGTTCAACTTTTTTGAAGCCGAATTTCTTCATGAAAATTTTCAACTTTTTTGAAGCCCAAATACTTCATGAAAATTTTCAACTTTTTTGAAGCCCAAATACTTCATGAAAAATTTCAATTGACCAACCCCCCCATATGAAAAAGTTGAAAAAAGAGGAAACACCCCCCCTTACGAAAAAGTTGAAAAAAGACGAAACACCCCCCTTTGCGAAAACCTTTTTGAAGACGAATTTCTTCATTAAAATTTTCAACTTTTTCGAAGCCCAAATACTTCATGAAAATTTTCATCCTTTTTGAAGCCGAATTTCTTCATGAAAATTTTCAACTTTTTTGAAGCCGAATTTCTTCATGAAAATTTTCAACTTTTTTGAAGCCGAATATCTTCATGAATATTTTCAATTGACCGACCCCCCCTCACGAAAAAGTTGAAAAAAGACGAAACACCCCCCTCTTACGAAAAAGTTGAAAAAAGACGAAACACCCCCCCTTACGAAAAAGTTGAAAAAAGACGAAACACCCCCCCTTACGAAAAAGTAGAAAAAAGACGAAACACCCCCCCTTGCGAAAACCTTTTTGAAGACGAATTTCTTCATTAAAATTTTCAACTTTTTCGAAGCCCAAATACTTCATGAAAATTTTCATCTTTTTTGAAGCCGAATTTCTTCATGAAAATTTTAAACATTTTTGAAGCCCAAATACTTCATGAAAATTTTCAACTTTTTTGAAGCCGAATATCTTCATGAATATTTTCAATTGACCCACCCCCCCTCACGAAAAAGTTGAAAAAAGACGAAACACCCCCCTCTTACGAAAAATTTGAAAAAAGACGAAACACCCCCCCTTACGAAAAAGTTGAAAAAAAGACGAAACACCCCCCCCTTACGAAAAAGTTGAAAAAAGACGAAACACCCCCCCCTCGCGAAAACTTTTTTGATGCCGAATTTCTTCATGAAAATTTTCAACTCTTTTTAAGCCCAAATACTTCATGAAAATTTTCAACTTTTTTGAAGCCGAATTTCTTCATGAATACTTTCAATTGACCCACCCCCCTCACGAAAAAGTTGAAAAAAGACGAAACACCCCCCTCTTACGAAAAAGTTGAAAAAAGACGAAACACCCCCCCTTACGAAAAAGTTGAAAAAAGACGAAACACCCCCCCCCTTGCGAAAACTTTTTTGAAGC
Organism: Labrus mixtus; assembly: GCF_963584025.1. Taxonomy (NCBI): domain Eukaryota; kingdom Metazoa; phylum Chordata; class Actinopteri; order Labriformes; family Labridae; genus Labrus; species Labrus mixtus. The sequence goes on from NC_083628.1 coordinate 26,473,075, forward strand.
CGAATTTCTTCATGAAAATTTTCAACTGTTTTGAAGCCAAATTTTTTCATGAATATTTTCAACTTTTTTGAAGCCCAAATACTTCATGAAAATTTTCAACTTTTTTGAAGCCCAAATACTTCATGAAAATTTTCAACTTTTTTGAAGCCGAAATACTTCATGAAAACGTTCATCTTTTTTGAAGCCGAATTTCTTCATGAAAATTTTCAACTTTTTTGAAGCCGAATTTCTTCATGAAAATTTTAAACTTTTTTGAAGCCGAATTTCTTCATGAAAATTTTAAACTTTTTTGAAGCCCAAATACTTCATGAAAATTTTCATCTTTTTTGAAGCCAAATTTCTTCATGAAAATTTTAAACTTTTTTGAAGCCGAATTTCTTGATGAAAATTTTCAATTGACCCACCCCCCTCACGAAAAAGTTGAAAAAAGACGAAACACCCCCCTCTTACGAAAAAGTTGAAAAAAGACGAAACACCCCCCCCTCACGAAAAAGTTGAAAAAAGACGAAACACCCCCCCCTTACGAAAAAGTTGAAAAAAGACGAAACACCACCCCCTTGCGAAAACATTTTTGAAGCCGAATTTCTTCATGAAAATTTTCAACTTTTTTGAAGCCCAAATACTTCATGAAAATTTTCAACTTTTTTGAAGCCGAATTTCTTCATGAATACTTTCAATTGACCCACCCCCTCAGGAAAAAGTTGAAAAAAGACGAAACAACCACCTCTTACGAAAAAGTTGAAAAAAGACGAAACACCCCCCCCTTACGAAAAAGTTGAAAAAAGACGAAACACCCCCCCTCACGAAAAAGTTGAAAAAAGACGAAACACCTCCCCCTTACGAAAACTTTTTTGAAGCCGAATTTCTTCATGAAAATTTTCAACTTTTTTGAAGCCAAAATACTTCATGAAAATTTTCAACTTTTTTGAAGCCGAATTTCTTCATGAATATTTTCAATTGACCCACCCCCCTCACGAAAAAGTTGAAAAAAGACGAAACACCCCCCTCTTACGAAAAAGTTGAAAAAAGACGAAACACCCCCCCCTTACGAAAAAGTTGAAAAAAGATGAAACACCCCCCCTTACGAAAAAGTTGAAAAAAGACGAAACACCCCCCCCTTGCGAAAACTTTTTTGAATCCGAATTTCTTCATGAAAATTTTAAACTTTTTTGAAGCCCAAATACTTCATGAAAATTTTCATCTTTTTTGAAGCCAAATTTCTTCATGAAAATTTTAAACTTTTTTGAAGCCGAATTTCTTGATGAAAATTTTCAATTGACCCACCCCCTCAGGAAAAAGTTGAAAAAAGAAGAAACAACCACCTCTTACGAAAAAGTTGAAAAAAGACGAAACACCCCCCCCTTACGAAAAAGTTGAAAAAAGACGAAACACCCCCCCTCACGAAAAAGTTGAAAAAAGACGAAACACCTCCCCCTTACGAAAACTTTTTTGAAGCCGAATTTCTTCATGAAAATTTTAAACTTTTTTGAAGCCGAATTTCTTGATGAAAATTTTCAATTGACCCACCCCCCTCACGAAAAAGTTGAAAAAAGACGAAACACCCCCCTCTTACGAAAAAGTTGAAAAAAGACGAAACACCCCCCCCTCACGAAAAAGTTGAAGAAAGACGAAACACCCCCCCCTTACGAAAAAGTTGAAAAAAGACGAAACACCACCCCCTTGCGAAAACATTTTTGAAGCCGAATTTCTTCATGAAAATTTTCAACTTTTTTGAAGCCCAAATACTTCATGAAAATTTTCAACTTTTTTGAAGCCGAATTTCTTCATGAATACTTTCAATTGACCCACCCCCTCAGGAAAAAGTTGAAAAAAGACGAAACAACCACCTCTTACGAAAAAGTTGAAAAAAGACGAAACACCCCCCCCTTACGAAAAAGTTGAAAAAAGACGAAACACCCCCCCTCACGAAAAAGTTGAAAAAAGACGAAACACCTCCCCCTTACGAAAACTTTTTTGAAGCCGAATTTCTTCATGAAAATTTTAAACTTTTTTGAAGCCGAATTTCTTGATGAAAATTTTCAATTGACCCACCCCCCTCACGAAAAAGTTGAAAAAAGACGAAACACCCCCCTCTTACGAAAAAGTTGAAAAAAGACGAAACACCCCCCCCTCACGAAAAAGTTGAAAAAAGACGAAACACCCCCCCCTTACGAAAAAGTTGAAAAAAGACGAAACACCACCCCCTTGCGAAAACATTTTTGAAGCCGAATTTCTTCATGAAAATTTTCAACTTTTTTGAAGCCCAAATACTTCATGAAAATTTTCAACTTTTTTGAAGCCGAATTTCTTCATGAATACTTTCAATTGACCCACCCCCTCAGGAAAAAGTTGAAAAAAGACGAAACAACCACCTCTTACGAAAAAGTTGAAAAAAGACGAAACACCCCCCCCTTACGAAAAAGTTGAAAAAAGACGAAACACCCCCCCTCACGAAAAAGTTGAAAAAAGACGAAACACCTCCCCCTTACGAAAACTTTTTTGAAGCCGAATTTCTTCATGAAAATTTTCAACTTTTTTGAAGCCTAAATACTTCATGAAAATTTTCAACTTTTTTGAAGCCGAATTTCTTCATGAATATTTTCAATTGACCCACCCCCCTCACGAAAAAGTTGAAAAAAGACGAAACACCCCCCTCTTACGAAAAAGTTGAAAAAAGACGAAACACCCCCCCCTTACGAAAAAGTTGAAAAAAGATGAAACACCCCCCCTTACGAAAAAGTTGAAAAAAGACGAAACACCCCCCCCTTGCGAAAACTTTTTTGAATCCGAATTTCTTCATGAAAATTTTAAACTTTTTTGAAGCCCAAATACTTCATGAAAATTTTCATCTTTTTTGAAGCCAAATTTCTTCATGAAAATTTTAAACTTTTTTGAAGCCGAATTTCTTGATGAAAATTTTCAATTGACCCACCCCCTCAGGAAAAAGTTGAAAAAAGACGAAACAACCACCTCTTACGAAAAAGTTGAAAAAAGACGAAACACCCCCCCCTTACGAAAAAGTTGAAAAAAGACGAAACACCCCCCCTTACGAAAAAGTTGAAAAAAGACGAAACACCTCCCCCTTACGAAAACTTTTTTGAAGCCGAATTTCTTCATGAAAATTTTCAACTTTTTTGAAGCCTAAATACTTCATGAAAATTTTCAACTTTTTTGAAGCCGAATTTCTTCATGAATATTTTCAATTGACCCACCCCCCTCACGAAAAAGTTGAAAAAAGACGAAACACCCCCCTCTTACGAAAAAGTTGAAAAAAGACGAAACACCCCCCCCTTACGAAAAAGTTGAAAAAAGATGAAACACCCCCCCTTACGAAAAAGTTGAAAAAAGACGAAACACCCCCCCCTTGCGAAAACTTTTTTGAATCCGAATTTCTTCATGAAAATTTTCAACTTTTTTGAAGCCCAAATACTTCATGAAAATTTTCAACTTTTTTGAAGCCGAAATACTTCATGAAAACGTTCATCTTTTTTGAAGCCGAATTTCTTCATGAAAATTTTCAACTTTTTTGAAGCCGAATTTCTTCATGAAAATTTTAAACTTTTTTGAAGCCGAATTTCTTCATGAAAATTTTAAACTTTTTTGAAGCCCAAATACTTCATGAAAATTTTCATCTTTTTTGAAGCCAAATTTCTTCATGAAAATTTTAAACTTTTTTGAAGCCGAATTTCTTGATGAAAATTTTCAATTGACCCACCCCCCTCACGAAAAAGTTGAAAAAAGACGAAACACCCCCCTCTTACGAAAAAGTTGAAAAAAGACGAAACACCCCCCCCTCACGAAAAAGTTGAAAAAAGACGAAACACCCCCCCCTTACGAAAAAGTTGAAAAAAGACGAAACACCACCCCCTTGCGAAAACATTTTTGAAGCCGAATTTCTTCATGAAAATTTTCAACTTTTTTGAAGCCCAAATACTTCATGAAAATTTTCAACTTTTTTGAAGCCGAATTTCTTCATGAATACTTTCAATTGACCCACCCCCTCAGGAAAAAGTTGAAAAAAGACGAAACAACCACCTCTTACGAAAAAGTTGAAAAAAGACGAAACACCCCCCCCTTACGAAAAAGTTGAAAAAAGACGAAACACCCCCCCTCACGAAAAAGTTGAAAAAAGACGAAACACCTCCCCCTTACGAAAACTTTTTTGAAGCCGAATTTCTTCATGAAAATTTTCAACTTTTTTGAAGCCAAAATACTTCATGAAAATTTTCAACTTTTTTGAAGCCGAATTTCTTCATGAATATTTTCAATTGACCCACCCCCCTCACGAAAAAGTTGAAAAAAGACGAAACACCCCCCTCTTACGAAAAAGTTGAAAAAAGACGAAACACCCCCCCCTTACGAAAAAGTTGAAAAAAGATGAAACACCCCCCCTTACGAAAAAGTTGAAAAAAGACGAAACACCCCCCCCTTGCGAAAACTTTTTTGAATCCGAATTTCTTCATGAAAATTTTAAACTTTTTTGAAGCCCAAATACTTCATGAAAATTTTCATCTTTTTTGAAGCCAAATTTCTTCATGAAAATTTTAAACTTTTTTGAAGCCGAATTTCTTGATGAAAATTTTCAATTGACCCACCCCCTCAGGAAAAAGTTGAAAAAAGAAGAAACAACCACCTCTTACGAAAAAGTTGAAAAAAGACGAAACACCCCCCCCTTACGAAAAAGTTGAAAAAAGACGAAACACCCCCCCTCACGAAAAAGTTGAAAAAAGACGAAACACCTCCCCCTTACGAAAACTTTTTTGAAGCCGAATTTCTTCATGAAAATTTTAAACTTTTTTGAAGCCGAATTTCTTGATGAAAATTTTCAATTGACCCACCCCCCTCACGAAAAAGTTGAAAAAAGACGAAACACCCCCCTCTTACGAAAAAGTTGAAAAAAGACGAAACACCCCCCCCTCACGAAAAAGTTGAAGAAAGACGAAACACCCCCCCCTTACGAAAAAGTTGAAAAAAGACGAAACACCACCCCCTTGCGAAAACATTTTTGAAGCCGAATTTCTTCATGAAAATTTTCAACTTTTTTGAAGCCCAAATACTTCATGAAAATTTTCAACTTTTTTGAAGCCGAATTTCTTCATGAATACTTTCAATTGACCCACCCCCTCAGGAAAAAGTTGAAAAAAGACGAAACAACCACCTCTTACGAAAAAGTTGAAAAAAGACGAAACACCCCCCCCTTACGAAAAAGTTGAAAAAAGACGAAACACCCCCCCTCACGAAAAAGTTGAAAAAAGACGAAACACCTCCCCCTTACGAAAACTTTTTTGAAGCCGAATTTCTTCATGAAAATTTTAAACTTTTTTGAAGCCGAATTTCTTGATGAAAATTTTCAATTGACCCACCCCCCTCACGAAAAAGTTGAAAAAAGACGAAACACCCCCCTCTTACGAAAAAGTTGAAAAAAGACGAAACACCCCCCCCTCACGAAAAAGTTGAAAAAAGACGAAACACCCCCCCCTTACGAAAAAGTTGAAAAAAGACGAAACACCACCCCCTTGCGAAAACATTTTTGAAGCCGAATTTCTTCATGAAAATTTTCAACTTTTTTGAAGCCCAAATACTTCATGAAAATTTTCAACTTTTTTGAAGCCGAATTTCTTCATGAATACTTTCAATTGACCCACCCCCTCAGGAAAAAGTTGAAAAAAGACGAAACAACCACCTCTTACGAAAAAGTTGAAAAAAGACGAAACACCCCCCCCTTACGAAAAAGTTGAAAAAAGACGAAACACCCCCCCTCACGAAAAAGTTGAAAAAAGACGAAACACCTCCCCCTTACGAAAACTTTTTTGAAGCCGAATTTCTTCATGAAAATTTTCAACTTTTTTGAAGCCTAAATACTTCATGAAAATTTTCAACTTTTTTGAAGCCGAATTTCTTCATGAATATTTTCAATTGACCCACCCCCCTCACGAAAAAGTTGAAAAAAGACGAAACACCCCCCTCTTACGAAAAAGTTGAAAAAAGACGAAACACCCCCCCCTTACGAAAAAGTTGAAAAAAGATGAAACACCCCCCCTTACGAAAAAGTTGAAAAAAGACGAAACACCCCCCCCTTGCGAAAACTTTTTTGAATCCGAATTTCTTCATGAAAATTTTAAACTTTTTTGAAGCCCAAATACTTCATGAAAATTTTCATCTTTTTTGAAGCCAAATTTCTTCATGAAAATTTTAAACTTTTTTGAAGCCGAATTTCTTGATGAAAATTTTCAATTGACCCACCCCCTCAGGAAAAAGTTGAAAAAAGAAGAAACAACCACCTCTTACGAAAAAGTTGAAAAAAGACGAAACACCCCCCCCTTACGAAAAAGTTGAAAAAAGACGAAACACCCCCCCTTACGAAAAAGTTGAAAAAAGACGAAACACCCCCCCTCACGAAAAAGTTGAAAAAAGACGAAACACCTCCCCCTTACGAAAACTTTTTTGAAGCCGAATTTCTTCATGAAAATTTTCAACTTTTTTGAAGCCTAAATACTTCATGAAAATTTTCAACTTTTTTGAAGCCGAATTTCTTCATGAATATTTTCAATTGACCCACCCCCCTCACGAAAAAGTTGAAAAAAGACGAAACACCCCCCTCTTACGAAAAAGTTGAAAAAAGACGAAACACCCCCCCCTTACGAAAAAGTTGAAAAAAGACGAAACACCCCCCCCTTGCGAAAACTTTTTTGAATCCGAATTTCTTCATGAAAATTTTCAACTTTTTTAAATCCCAAATACTTCATGAAAATTTTAAACTTTTTTGAAACCGAATTTCTTCATGAATATTTTCAATTGACCCACCCCCCCTCACGAAAAAGTTGAAAAAAGACGAAACACCCACCCTCACGAAAAAGTTGAAAAAAGACGAAACACCTCCCCCTTACGAAAACTTTTTTGAAGCCGAATTTCTTCATGAAAATTTTCAACTTTTTTGAAGCCTAAATACTTCATGAAAATTTTAATCTTTTTTGAAGCCGAATTTCTTCATGAATATTTTCAACCTTTTTGAAGCCGAATTTCTTCATGAAAATTTTAAACTTTTTTGAAGCCCAAATACTTCATGAAAATCTTCAACTTTTTTGAAGCCGAATTTCTTCATGAATACTTTCAATTGACCCACCCCCCTCACGAAAAAGTTGAAAAAAGACGAAACACCCCCCTCTTACGAAAAAGTTGAAAAAAGACGAAACACCCCCACCTTACGAAAAAGTTGAAAAAAGACGAAACACCCCCCCTTACGAAAAAGTTGAAAAAAGACGAAACATCCCCCCTCACGAAAAAGTTGAAAAAAGACGAAACACCTCCCCCTTACGAAAACTTTTTTGAAGCCGAATTTCTTCATGAAAATTTTCAACTTTTTTGAAGCCTAAATACTTCATGAAAATGTTAAACTTTTTTGAAGCCGAATTTCTTCATGAATATTTTCAACCTTTTTGAAGCCGAATTTCTTCATGAAAATTTTAAACTTTTTTGAAGCACAAATACTTCATGAAAATTTTCAACTTTTTTGAAGCCGAATTTCTTCATGAATATTTTCAATTGACCCACCCCCCTCACGAAAAAGTTGAAAAAAGACGAAACACCCCCCTCTTACGAAAAAGTTGAAAAAAGACGAAACACCCCCCTCTTACGAAAAAGTTGAAAAAAGACGAAACACCCCCCCTTACGAAAAAGTTGAAAAAAGACGAAACACCCCCCCTCACGAAAAAGTTGAAAAAAGACGAAACACCTCCCCCTTACGAAAACTTTTTTGAAGCCGAATTTCTTCATGAAAATTTTCAACTTTTTTGAAGCCTAAATACTTCATGAAAATTTTCAACTTTTTTGAAGCCGAATTTCTTCATGAATATTTTCAATTGACCCACCCCCTCACGAAAAAGTTGAAAAAAGACGAAACACCCCCCTCTTACGAAAAAGTTGAAAAAAGACGAAACACCCCCCCCTTGCGAAAACTTTTTTGAATCCGAATTTCTTCATGAAAATTTTCAACTTTTTTGAAGCCCAAATACTTCATGAAAATTTTCAACTTTTTTGAAGCCGAATTTCTTCATGAAGACTTTCAATTGACCCACCCCCTCACGAAAAAGTTGAAAAAAGACGAAACACCCCCCTCTTACGAAAAAGTTGAAAAAAGACGAAACACCCCCCCCTTACGAAAAAGTTGAAAAAAGACGAAACACCCCCCCCCTTGCGAAAACTTTTTTGAAGCCGAATTACTTCATGAAAATTTTCAACTTTTTTGAAGCCCAAATACTTCATGAAAATTTTCAACTTTTTTGAAGCCGAATTTCTTCATGAATATTTTCAATTGACCCACCCCCCTCACGAAAAAGTTGAAAAAAGACGAAACACCCCTCCTTTACGAAAAAGTTGAAAAAAGACGAAACACCCCCCCCTTGCGAAAACTTTTTTGAAGCCGAATTTCTTCATGAATACTTTCAATTGACCCACCCCCTCACGAAAAAGTTGAAAAAAGACGAAACACCCCCCCCTTACGAAAAAGTTGAAAAAAGACGAAACACCCCCCCTTACGAAAAAGTTGAAAAAAGACGAAACACCCTCCACTTGCGAAAACTTTTTTGAAGCCGAATTTCTTCATGAAAATTTTCAACTTTTTTGAAGCCCAAATACTTCATGAAAATCTTCAACTTTTTTGAAGCCGAATTTCTTCATGAATACTTTCAATTGACCCACCCCCCTCACGAAAAAGTTGAAAAAAGACGAAACATCCCCTCTTACGAAAAAGTTGAAAAAAGACGAAACACCCCCCCCTTACGAAAAAGTTGAAAAAAGACGAAACACCCCCCCTCACGAAAAAGTTGAAAAAAGACGAAACACCTCCCCCTTACGAAAACTTTTTTGAAGCCGAATTTCTTCATGAAAATTTCAAACTTTTTTGAAGCCTCAATACTTCATGAAAATTTTAAACTTTTTTGAAGCCGAATTTCTTCATGAATATTTTCAACCTTTTTGAAGCCGAATTTCTTCATGAAAATTTTAAACTTTTTTGAAGCCCAAATACTTCATGAAAATTTTCAACTTTTTTGAGGCCGAATTTCTTCATGAATATTTTCAATTGACCCACCCCCCCTCACGAAAAAGTTGAAAAAAGACGAAACACCCCCCTCTTATGAAAAAGTTGAAAAAGACGAAACACCCCCCCTTACGAAAAAGTTGAAAAAAGACGAAACACCCCCCTCACGAAAAAGCTGAAAAAAGACGAAACACCTACACCTTACGAAAACTTTTTTGAAGCCGAATTTCTTCATGAAAATTTTCAACGTTTTTGTAGCCGAATTTCTTCATGAAAATTTTAAACTTTTTTGAAGCCCAAATACTTCATGAAAATTTTCAACTTTTTTGAAGCCGAATTTCTTCATGAATATTTTCAATTGACCCACCCCCCTCACGAAAAAGTTGAAAAAAGACGAAACACCCCCCTCTTACGAAAAAGTTGAAAAAAGACGAAACACCTACACCTTACGAAAACTTTTTTGAAGCCGAATTTCTTCATGAAAATTTTCAACGTTTTTGTAGCCGAATTTCTTCATGAAAATTTTAAACTTTTTTGAAGCCCAAATACTTCATGAAAATTTTCAACTTTTTTGAAGCCGAATTTCTTCATGAATATTTTCAATTGACCCACCCCCCTCACGAAAAAGTTGAAAAAAGACGAAACACCTCCCCCTTACGAAAACTTTTTTGAAGCCGAATTTCTTCATGAAAATTTTCAAATTTTTTGAAGCCTAAATACTTCATGAAAATTTTAATCTTTTTTGAAGCCGAATTTCTTCATGAATATTTTCAACCTTTTTGAAGCCGAATTTCTTCAAGAAAATTTTCAACTTTTTTGAAGCCCAAATACTTCATGAAAATCTTCAACTTTTTTGAAGCCGAATTTCTTCATGAATACTTTCAATTGACCCACCCCCCTCACGAAAAAGTAGAAAAAAGACGAAACACCCCCCTCTTACGAAAAAGTTGAAAAAAGACGAAACACCCCCACCTTACGAAAAAGTTGAAAAAAGACGAAACACCCCCCCTTACGAAAAAGTTGAAAAAAGAGGAAACACCCCCCCTCACGAAAAAGTTGAAAAAAGACGAAACACCTCCCCCTTACGAAAACTTTTTTGAAGCCGAATTTATTCATGAAAATTTTCAACTTTTTTGAAGCCTAAATACTTCATGAAAATTTTAAACTTTTTTGAAGCCGAATTTCTTCATGAATATTTTCAATTGACCTACCCCCCTCACGAAAAAGTTGAAAAAAGACGAAACACCCCCCTCTTACGAAAAAGTTGAAAAAAGACGAAACACCCCCCCCTCACGAAAAAGTTGAAAAAAGACGAAACACCCCCCCCTTAGGAAAAAGTTGAAAAAAGACGAAACACCCCCCCCTTACGAAAAAGTTGAAAAAAGACGAAACACCCCCCCCTTACGAAAAAGTTGAAAAAAGACGAAACACCACCCCCTTGCGAAAACATTTTTGAAGCCGAATTTCTTCATAAAAATTTTCAACTTTTTTGAAGCCCAAATACTTCATGAAAATTTTCAACTTTTTTAAAGCCGAATTTCTTCATGAATACTTTCAATTGACCCACCCCCTCACGAAAAAGTTGAAAAAAGACGAAACACCCCCCTCTTACGAAAAAGTTGAAAAAAGACGAAACACCCCCCCCTTACGAAAAAGTTGAAAAAAGACGAAACACCCCCCCCTTGCGAAAACTTTTTTGAATCCGAATTTCTTCATGAAAATTTTCAACTTTTTTGAAGCCCAAATACTTCATGAAAATTTTCAACTTTTTTGAAGCCGAATTTCTTCATGAAGACTTTCAATTGACCCACCCCCCTCACGAAAAAGTTGAAAAAAGACGAAACACCCCCCTCTTACGAAAAAGTTGAAAAAAGACGAAACACCCCCCCTTACGAAAAAGTTGAAAAAAGACGAAACACCCCCCCCTTGCGAAAACTTTTTTGAAGCCGAATTACTTCATGAAAATTTTCAACTTTTTTGAAGCCCAAATACTTCATGAAAATTTTCAACTTTTTTGAAGCCGAATTTCTTCATGAAAATTTTCAACTTTTTTGAAGCACAAATACTTCATGAAAATTTTCAACTTTTTTGAAGCCGAATTTCTTCATGAATATTTTCAACTTTTTTGAAGCCCATATACTTCCTGAAAATTTTCAACTTTTTTGAAGCCCAAATACTTCATGAAAATTTTCAACTTTTTTGAAGCCCAAATACTTCATGAAAACGTTCAACTTTTTTGAAGCCCAATTTCTTCATGAAAATTTTCAACTTTTTTGAAGCCGAATTTCTTCATGAATACTTTCAATTGACCCACCCCCTCACGAAAAAGTTGAAAAAAGACGAAACACCCCCCCCTTACGAAAAAGTTGAAAAAAGACGAAACACCCCCCCTTACGAAAAAGTTGAAAAAAGACGAAACACCCTCCACTTGCGAAAACTTTTTTGAAGCCGAATTTCTTCATGAAAATTTTCAACTTTTTTGAAGCCCAAATACTTCATGAAAATCTTCAACTTTTTTGAAGCCGAATTTCTTCATGAATACTTTCAATTGACCCACCCCCCTCACGAAAAAGTTGAAAAAAGACGAAACATCCCCTCTTACGAAAAAGTTGAAAAAAGACGAAACACCCCCCCCTTACGAAAAAGTTGAAAAAAGACGAAACACCCCCCCTCACGAAAAAGTTGAAAAAAGACGAAACACCTCCCCCTTACGAAAACTTTTTTGAAGCCGAATTTCTTCATGAAAATTTCAAACTTTTTTGAAGCCTCAATACTTCATGAAAATTTTAAACTTTTTTGAAGCCGAATTTCTTCATGAATATTTTCAACCTTTTTGAAGCCGAATTTCTTCATGAAAATTTTAAACTTTTTTGAAGCCCAAATACTTCATGAAAATTTTCAACTTTTTTGAGGCCGAATTTCTTCATGAATATTTTCAATTGACCCACCCCCCCTCACGAAAAAGTTGAAAAAAGACGAAACACCCCCCTCTTATGAAAAAGTTGAAAAAGACGAAACACCCCCCCTTACGAAAAAGTTGAAAAAAGACGAAACACCCCCCTCACGAAAAAGCTGAAAAAAGACGAAACACCTACACCTTACGAAAACTTTTTTGAAGCCGAATTTCTTCATGAAAATTTTCAACGTTTTTGTAGCCGAATTTCTTCATGAAAATTTTAAACTTTTTTGAAGCCCAAATACTTCATGAAAATTTTCAACTTTTTTGAAGCCGAATTTCTTCATGAATATTTTCAATTGACCCACCCCCCTCACGAAAAAGTTGAAAAAAGACGAAACACCCCCCTCTTACGAAAAAGTTGAAAAAAGACGAAACACCTACACCTTACGAAAACTTTTTTGAAGCCGAATTTCTTCATGAAAATTTTCAACGTTTTTGTAGCCGAATTTCTTCATGAAAATTTTAAACTTTTTTGAAGCCCAAATACTTCATGAAAATTTTCAACTTTTTTGAAGCCGAATTTCTTCATGAATATTTTCAATTGACCCACCCCCCTCACGAAAAAGTTGAAAAAAGACGAAACACCTCCCCCTTACGAAAACTTTTTTGAAGCCGAATTTCTTCATGAAAATTTTCAAATTTTTTGAAGCCTAAATACTTCATGAAAATTTTAATCTTTTTTGAAGCCGAATTTCTTCATGAATATTTTCAACCTTTTTGAAGCCGAATTTCTTCAAGAAAATTTTCAACTTTTTTGAAGCCCAAATACTTCATGAAAATCTTCAACTTTTTTGAAGCCGAATTTCTTCATGAATACTTTCAATTGACCCACCCCCCTCACGAAAAAGTAGAAAAAAGACGAAACACCCCCCTCTTACGAAAAAGTTGAAAAAAGACGAAACACCCCCACCTTACGAAAAAGTTGAAAAAAGACGAAACACCCCCCCTTACGAAAAAGTTGAAAAAAGAGGAAACACCCCCCCTCACGAAAAAGTTGAAAAAAGACGAAACACCTCCCCCTTACGAAAACTTTTTTGAAGCCGAATTTATTCATGAAAATTTTCAACTTTTTTGAAGCCTAAATACTTCATGAAAATTTTAAACTTTTTTGAAGCCGAATTTCTTCATGAATATTTTCAATTGACCTACCCCCCTCACGAAAAAGTTGAAAAAAGACGAAACACCCCCCTCTTACGAAAAAGTTGAAAAAAGACGAAACACCCCCCCCTCACGAAAAAGTTGAAAAAAGACGAAACACCCCCCCCTTAGGAAAAAGTTGAAAAAAGACGAAACACCCCCCCCTTACGAAAAAGTTGAAAAAAGACGAAACACCCCCCCCTTACGAAAAAGTTGAAAAAAGACGAAACACCACCCCCTTGCGAAAACATTTTTGAAGCCGAATTTCTTCATAAAAATTTTCAACTTTTTTGAAGCCCAAATACTTCATGAAAATTTTCAACTTTTTTAAAGCCGAATTTCTTCATGAATACTTTCAATTGACCCACCCCCTCACGAAAAAGTTGAAAAAAGACGAAACACCCCCCTCTTACGAAAAAGTTGAAAAAAGACGAAACACCCCCCCCTTACGAAAAAGTTGAAAAAAGACGAAACACCCCCCCCTTGCGAAAACTTTTTTGAATCCGAATTTCTTCATGAAAATTTTCAACTTTTTTGAAGCCCAAATACTTCATGAAAATTTTCAACTTTTTTGAAGCCGAATTTCTTCATGAAGACTTTCAATTGACCCACCCCCCTCACGAAAAAGTTGAAAAAAGACGAAACACCCCCCTCTTACGAAAAAGTTGAAAAAAGACGAAACACCCCCCCTTACGAAAAAGTTGAAAAAAGACGAAACACCCCCCCCTTGCGAAAACTTTTTTGAAGCCGAATTACTTCATGAAAATTTTCAACTTTTTTGAAGCCCAAATACTTCATGAAAATTTTCAACTTTTTTGAAGCCGAATTTCTTCATGAAAATTTTCAACTTTTTTGAAGCACAAATACTTCATGAAAATTTTCAACTTTTTTGAAGCCGAATTTCTTCATGAATATTTTCAACTTTTTTGAAGCCCATATACTTCCTGAAAATTTTCAACTTTTTTGAAGCCCAAATACTTCATGAAAATTTTCAACTTTTTTGAAGCCCAAATACTTCATGAAAACGTTCAACTTTTTTGAAGCCCAATTTCTTCATGAAAATTTTCAACTTTTTTGAAGCCGAATTTCTTCATCAAAATTTAAAACATTTTTGAAGTCCAAATACTTCATGAAAATTTTAAACTTTTTTGAAGCCGAATTTCTTCATGAATATTTTCAATTGACCCACCCCCTCTCACGAAAAAGTTGAAAAAAGACGAAACACCCCCCTCTTACGAAAAAGTGGAAAAAAAGACGAAACACCCCCCCTTACGAAAAAGTTGAAAAAAGACGAAACACCCCCCCCTTACGAAAAAGTTGAAAAAAGACGAAACACCCCCCCCTCGCGAAAACTTTTTTGAAGCCGAATTTCTTCATGAAAATTTTCAACTTTTTTGAAGCCCAAATAATTCATGAAAATTTTCAACTTTTTTGAAGCCGAATTTCTTCATGAATACTTTCAATTGACCCACCCCCCTCATGAAAAAGTTGAAAAAAGACGAAACACCCCCCTCTTACGAAAAAGTTGAAAAAAGACGAAACATCCCCCCCTTGCGAAAACTTTTTTGAAGCCGAATTTCTTCATGAATATTTTCAATTGACCCACCCCCCTCACGAAAAAGTTGAAAAAAGACGAAACACCCCCCCTTTACGAAAAAGTTGAAAAAAGACGAAACACCCCCCCCTTGCGAAAACTTTTTTGAAGCCGAATTTCTTCATGAATACTTTCAATTGACCCACCCCCCTCACGAAAAAGTTGAAAAAAGACGAAACACCCCCCCCTTACAAAAAAGTTGAAAAAAGACGAAACACCCCCCCTTACGAAAAAGTTGAAAAAAGACGAAACACCCTCCACTTGCGAAAACTTTTTTGAAGCCGAATTTCTTCATGAAAATTTTCAACTTTTTTGAAGCCCAAATACTTCATGAAAATCTTCAACTTTTTTGAAGCCGAATTTCTTCATGAATACTTTCAATTGACCCACCCCCCTCACGAAAAAGTTGAAAAAAGACGAAACATCCCCTCTTACGAAAAAGTTGAAAAAAGACGAAACACCCCCCCCTTACGAAAAAGTTGAAAAAAGACGAAACACCCCCCCTCACGAAAAAGTTGAAAAAAGACGAAACACCTCCCCCTTACGAAAACTTTTTTGAAGCCGAATTTCTTCATGAAAATTTCAAACTTTTTTGAAGCCTCAATACTTCATGAAAATTTTAAACTTTTTTGAAGCCGAATTTCTTCATGAATATTTTCAACCTTTTTGAAGCCGAATTTCTTCATGAAAATTTTAAACTTTTTTGAAGCCCAAATACTTCATGAAAATTTTCAACTTTTTTGAGGCCGAATTTCTTCATGAATATTTTCAATTGACCCACCCCCCCTCACGAAAAAGTTGAAAAAAGACGAAACACCCCCCTCTTATGAAAAAGTTGAAAAAGACAAAACACCCCCCCTTACGAAAAAGTTGAAAAAAGACGAAACACCCCCCTCACGAAAAAGTTGAAAAAAGACGAAACACCTACACCTTACGAAAACTTTTTTGAAGCCGAATTTCTTCATGAAAATTTTCAACGTTTTTGTAGCCGAATTTCTTCATGAAAATTTTAAACTTTTTTGAAGCCCAAATACTTCATGAAAATTTTCAACTTTTTTGAAGCCGAATTTCTTCATGAATATTTTCAATTGACCCACCCCCCTCACGAAAAAGTTGAAAAAAGACGAAACACCCCCCTCTTACGAAAAAGTTGAAAAAAGACGAAACACCTACACCTTACGAAAACTTTTTTGAAGCCGAATTTCTTCATGAAAATTTTCAACGTTTTTGTAGCCGAATTTCTTCATGAAAATTTTAAACTTTTTTGAAGCCCAAATACTTCATGAAAATTTTCAACTTTTTTGAAGCCGAATTTCTTCATGAATATTTTCAATTGACCCACCCCCCTCACGAAAAAGTTGAAAAAAGACGAAACACCTCCCCCTTACGAAAACTTTTTTGAAGCCGAATTTCTTCATGAAAATTTTCAAATTTTTTGAAGCCTAAATACTTCATGAAAATTTTAATCTTTTTTGAAGCCGAATTTCTTCATGAATATTTTCAACCTTTTTGAAGCCGAATTTCTTCAAGAAAATTTTCAACTTTTTTGAAGCCCAAATACTTCATGAAAATCTTCAACTTTTTTGAAGCCGAATTTCTTCATGAATACTTTCAATTGACCCACCCCCCTCACGAAAAAGTAGAAAAAAGACGAAACACCCCCCTCTTACGAAAAAGTTGAAAAAAGACGAAACACCCCCACCTTACGAAAAAGTTGAAAAAAGACGAAACACCCCCCCTTACGAAAAAGTTGAAAAAAGAGGAAACACCCCCCCTCACGAAAAAGTTGAAAAAAGACGAAACACCTCCCCCTTACGAAAACTTTTTTGAAGCCGAATTTATTCATGAAAATTTTCAACTTTTTTGAAGCCTAAATACTTCATGAAAATTTTAAACTTTTTTGAAGCCGAATTTCTTCATGAATATTTTCAATTGACCTACCCCCCTCACGAAAAAGTTGAAAAAAGACGAAACACCCCCCTCTTACGAAAAAGTTGAAAAAAGACGAAACACCCCCCCCTCACGAAAAAGTTGAAAAAAGACGAAACACCCCCCCCTTAGGAAAAAGTTGAAAAAAGACGAAACACCCCCCCCTTACGAAAAAGTTGAAAAAAGACGAAACACCCCCCCCTTACGAAAAAGTTGAAAAAAGACGAAACACCACCCCCTTGCGAAAACATTTTTGAAGCCGAATTTCTTCATAAAAATTTTCAACTTTTTTGAAGCCCAAATACTTCATGAAAATTTTCAACTTTTTTAAAGCCGAATTTCTTCATGAATACTTTCAATTGACCCACCCCCTCACGAAAAAGTTGAAAAAAGACGAAACACCCCCCTCTTACGAAAAAGTTGAAAAAAGACGAAACACCCCCCCCTTACGAAAAAGTTGAAAAAAGACGAAACACCCCCCCCTTGCGAAAACTTTTTTGAATCCGAATTTCTTCATGAAAATTTTCAACTTTTTTGAAGCCCAAATACTTCATGAAAATTTTCAACTTTTTTGAAGCCGAATTTCTTCATGAAGACTTTCAATTGACCCACCCCCCTCACGAAAAAGTTGAAAAAAGACGAAACACCCCCCTCTTACGAAAAAGTTGAAAAAAGACGAAACACCCCCCCTTACGAAAAAGTTGAAAAAAGACGAAACACCCCCCCCTTGCGAAAACTTTTTTGAAGCCGAATTACTTCATGAAAATTTTCAACTTTTTTGAAGCCCAAATACTTCATGAAAATTTTCAACTTTTTTGAAGCCGAATTTCTTCATGAAAATTTTCAACTTTTTTGAAGCACAAATACTTCATGAAAATTTTCAACTTTTTTGAAGCCGAATTTCTTCATGAAAATTTTCAACTTTTTTGAAGCACAAATACTTCATGAAAATTTTCAACTTTTTTGAAGCCGAATTTCTTCATGAATATTTTCAACTTTTTTGAAGCCCATATACTTCCTGAAAATTTTCAACTTTTTTGAAGCCCAAATACTTCATGAAAATTTTCAACTTTTTTGAAGCCCAAATACTTCATGAAAACGTTCAACTTTTTTGAAGCCCAATTTCTTCATGAAAATTTTCAACTTTTTTGAAGCCGAATTTCTTCATCAAAATTTAAAACATTTTTGAAGTCCAAATACTTCATGAAAATTTTAAACTTTTTTGAAGCCGAATTTCTTCATGAATATTTTCAATTGACCCACCCCCTCTCACGAAAAAGTTGAAAAAAGACGAAACACCCCCCTCTTACGAAAAAGTGAAAAAAAAGACGAAACACCCCCCCTTACGAAAAAGTTGAAAAAAGACGAAACACCCCCCCCTTACGAAAAAGTTGAAAAAAGACGAAACACCCCCCCCTCGCGAAAACTTTTTTGAAGCCGAATTTCTTCATGAAAATTTTCAACTTTTTTGAAGCCCAAATAATTCATGAAAATTTTCAACTTTTTTGAAGCCGAATTTCTTCATGAATACTTTCAATTGACCCACCCCCCTCATGAAAAAGTTGAAAAAAGACGAAACACCCCCCTCTTACGAAAAAGTTGAAAAAAGACGAAACATCCCCCCCTTGCGAAAACTTTTTTGAAGCCGAATTTCTTCATGAAAATTTAAAACATTTTTGAAGCCCAAATACTTCATGAAAATTTTAAACTTTTTTGAAGCCGAATTTCTTCATGAATATTTTCAACTTTTTTGAAGCCCATATACTTCCTGAAAATTTTCAACTTTTTTGAAGCCCAAATACTTCATGAAAATTTTCAACTTTTTTGAAGCCCAAATACTTCATGAAAACGTTCAACTTTTTTGAAGCCCAATTTCTTCATGAAAATTTTCAACTTTTTTGAAGCCGAATTTCTTCATCAAAATTTAAAACATTTTTGAAGTCCAAATACTTCATGAAAATTTTAAACTTTTTTGAAGCCGAATTTCTTCATGAATATTTTCAATTGACCCACCCCCTCTCACGAAAAAGTTGAAAAAAGACGAAACACCCCCCTCTTACGAAAAAGTGAAAAAAAAGACGAAACACCCCCCCTTACGAAAAAGTTGAAAAAAGACGAAACACCCCCCCCTTACGAAAAAGTTGAAAAAAGACGAAACACCCCCCCCTCGCGAAAACTTTTTTGAAGCCGAATTTCTTCATGAAAATTTTCAACTTTTTTGAAGCCCAAATAATTCATGAAAATTTTCAACTTTTTTGAAGCCGAATTTCTTCATGAATACTTTCAATTGACCCACCCCCCTCATGAAAAAGTTGAAAAAAGACGAAACACCCCCCTCTTACGAAAAAGTTGAAAAAAGACGAAACATCCCCCCCTTGCGAAAACTTTTTTGAAGCCGAATTTCTTCATGAAAATTTAAAACATTTTTGAAGCCCAAATACTTCATGAAAATTTTAAACTTTTTTGAAGCCGAATTTCTTCATGAATATTTTCAATTGACCCACCCCCTCTCACGAAAAAGTTGAAAAAAGACGAAACACCCCCCTCTTACGAAAAAGTGAAAAAAAAGACGAAACACCCCCCCTTACGAAAAAGTTGAAAAAAGACGAAACACCCCCCCCTTACGAAAAAGTTGAAAAAAGACGAAACACCCCCCCCTCGCGAAAACTTTTTTGAAGCCGAATTTCTTCATGAAAATTTTCAACTTTTTTGAAGCCCAAATAATTCATGAAAATTTTCAACTTTTTTGAAGCCGAATTTCTTCATGAATACTTTCAATTGACCCACCCCCCTCATGAAAAAGTTGAAAAAAGACGAAACACCCCCCTCTTACGAAAAAGTTGAAAAAAGACGAAACATCCCCCCCTTGCGAAAACTTTTTTGAAGCCGAATTTCTTCATGAAAATTTAAAACATTTTTGAAGCCCAAATACTTCATGAAAATTTTCAACTTTTTTGAAGCCGAATTTCTTCATGAATATTTTCAATTGACCCACCCCCCCTCACGAAAAAGTTGAAAAAAGACGAAACACCCCCCTCTTACGAAAAAGTGAAAAAAAAGACGAAACACCCCCCCTTACGAAAACTTTTTTGAAGCCGAATTTCTTCATGAAAATTTTCAACTTTTTTGAAGCCCAAATACTTCATGAAAATTTTCATCTTTTTTGAAGCCGAATTTCTTCATGAAAATTTTCAACTTTTTTGAAGCCGAATTTCTTTATCAAAATTTAAAACATTTTTGAAGTCCAAATACTTCATGAAAATTTTAAACTTTTTTGAAGCCGAATTTCTTCATGAATATTTTCAATTGACCCACCCCCTCTCACGAAAAAGTTGAAAAAAGACGAAACACCCCCCTCTTACGAAAAAGTGAAAAAAAAGACGAAACACCCCCCCTTACGAAAAATTTGAAAAAAGACGAAACACCCCCCCCTTACGAAAAAGTTGAAAAAAGACGAAACACCCCCCCTCGCGAAAACTTTTTTGAAGCCGAATTTCTTCATGAAAATTTTCAACTTTTTTGAAGCCCAAATACTTCATGAAAATGTTCATGTTTTTTGAAGCCAAATTTCTTCATGAATATTTTCAATTGACCCACCCCCGCTAACGAAAAAGTTGAAAAAAGACGAAACACCCCCCCCTTACGAAAAAGTTGAAAAAAGACGAAACACCCCCCCCTTGCGAAAACTTTTTTGAAGCCGAATTTCTTAATGAAAATTTTCAACTTTTTTGAAGCCCAAATACTGCATGAAAATTTTCAACTTTTTTGAAGCCGAATTTCTTCATGAAAATTTTCAATTGACCCACCCCCCTCACGAAAAAGTTGAAAAAAGACGAAACACCCCCCTCTTACGAAAAAGTTGAAAAAAGACGAAACACCCCCCCTTACGAAAAAGTTGAAAAAAGACGAAACACCCCCCCCTTGCGAAAACTTTTTTGAAGCCGAATTACTTCATGAAAATTTTCAACTTTTTTGAAGCCCAAATACTTCATGAAAATTTTCAACTTTTTTGAAGCCGAATTTCTTCATGAAAATTTTCAACTTTTTTGAAGCACAAATACTTCATGAAAATTTTCAACTTTTTTGAAGCCGAATTTCTTCATGAATATTTTCAACTTTTTTGAAGCCCATATACTTCCTGAAAATTTTCAACTTTTTTGAAGCCCAAATACTTCATGAAAATTTTCAACTTTTTTGAAGCCCAAATACTTCATGAAAACGTTCAACTTTTTTGAAGCCCAATTTCTTCATGAAAATTTTCAACTTTTTTGAAGCCGAATTTCTTCATCAAAATTTAAAACATTTTTGAAGTCCAAATACTTCATGAAAATTTTAAACTTTTTTGAAGCCGAATTTCTTCATGAATATTTTCAATTGACCCACCCCCTCTCACGAAAAAGTTGAAAAAAGACGAAACACCCCCCTCTTACGAAAAAGTGAAAAAAAAGACGAAACACCCCCCCTTACGAAAAAGTTGAAAAAAGACGAAACACCCCCCCCTTACGAAAAAGTTGAAAAAAGACGAAACACCCCCCCCTCGCGAAAACTTTTTTGAAGCCGAATTTCTTCATGAAAATTTTCAACTTTTTTGAAGCCCAAATAATTCATGAAAATTTTCAACTTTTTTGAAGCCGAATTTCTTCATGAATACTTTCAATTGACCCACCCCCCTCATGAAAAAGTTGAAAAAAGACGAAACACCCCCCTCTTACGAAAAAGTTGAAAAAAGACGAAACATCCCCCCCTTGCGAAAACTTTTTTGAAGCCGAATTTCTTCATGAAAATTTAAAACATTTTTGAAGCCCAAATACTTCATGAAAATTTTCAACTTTTTTGAAGCCGAATTTCTTCATGAATATTTTCAATTGACCCACCCCCCCTCACGAAAAAGTTGAAAAAAGACGAAACACCCCCCTCTTACGAAAAAGTGAAAAAAAAGACGAAACACCCCCCCTTACGAAAACTTTTTTGAAGCCGAATTTCTTCATGAAAATTTTCAACTTTTTTGAAGCCCAAATACTTCATGAAAATTTTCATCTTTTTTGAAGCCGAATTTCTTCATGAAAATTTTCAACTTTTTTGAAGCCGAATTTCTTTATCAAAATTTAAAACATTTTTGAAGTCCAAATACTTCATGAAAATTTTAAACTTTTTTGAAGCCGAATTTCTTCATGAATATTTTCAATTGACCCACCCCCTCTCACGAAAAAGTTGAAAAAAGACGAAACACCCCCCTCTTACGAAAAAGTGAAAAAAAAGACGAAACACCCCCCCTTACGAAAAATTTGAAAAAAGACGAAACACCCCCCCCTTACGAAAAAGTTGAAAAAAGACGAAACACCCCCCCTCGCGAAAACTTTTTTGAAGCCGAATTTCTTCATGAAAATTTTCAACTTTTTTGAAGCCCAAATACTTCATGAAAATGTTCATGTTTTTTGAAGCCAAATTTCTTCATGAATATTTTCAATTGACCCACCCCCGCTAACGAAAAAGTTGAAAAAAGACGAAACACCCCCCCCTTACGAAAAAGTTGAAAAATGACGAAACACCCCCCCCTTGCGAAAACTTTTTTGAAGCCGAATTTCTTAATGAAAATTTTCAACTTTTTTGAAGCCCAAATACTGCATGAAAATTTTCAACTTTTTTGAAGCCGAATTTCTTCATGAAAATTTTCAACTTTTTTGAAGCCGAATTTCTTCATGAATACTTTCAATTGACCCACCCCCCTCACGAAAAAGTTGAAAAAAGACGAAACACCCCCCCTTACGAAAAAGTTGAAAAAAGACGAAACACCCCCCCTCACGAAAAAGTTGAAAAAAGATGAAACACCTCCCCCTCACGAAAACTTTTTTGAAGCCGAATTTTTTCATGAAAATTTTCAACTTTTTTGAAGCCTAAATACTTCATGAATATTTTCAACCTTTTTGAAGCCGAATTTCTTCATGAAAATTTTAAACTTTTTTGAAGCCCAAATACTTCATGAAAATTTTAAACTTTTTTGAAGCCGAATTTCTTCATGAATACTTTCAATTGACCCACCCCCCTCACGAAAAAGTTGAAAAAAGACGAAACACCCCCCCTTACGAAAAAGTTGAAAAAAAACGAAACACCCCCCCTCACGAAAAAGTTGAAAAAAGATGAAACACCTCCCCCTCACGAAAACTTTTTTGAAGCCGAATTTCTTCATGAAAATTTTCAACTTTTTTGAAGCCTAAATACTTCATGAAAATTTTAAACTTTTTTGAAGCCGAATTTCTTCATGAATATTTTCAACCTTTTTGAAGCCGAATTTCTTCATGAAAATTTTAAACTTTTTTGAAGCTCAAATACTTCATGAAAATTTTAAACTTTTTTGAAGCCGAATTTCTTCATGAATACTTTCAATTGACCCACCCCCCTCACGAAAAAGTTGAAAAAAGACGAAACACCCCCCCCTTTCGAAAAAGTTGAAAAAAGACGAAACACCCCCCCTTGCGAAAACTTTTTTGAAGCCGAATTTCTTCATGAAAATTTTCAACTTTTTTGAAGCCCAAATACTTCATGAAAATTTTCAACTTTTTTGAAGACGAATTTCTTCATGAAAATTTTCAACTTTTTTGAAGCCCAAATACTTCATGAAAATTTTCAACTTTTTTGAAGCCGAATTTCTTCATGAATATTTTCAACTTTTTTGAAGCCCATATACTTCCTGAAAATTTTCAACTTTTTTGAAGCCCAAATACTTCATGAAAATTTTCAACTTTTTTGAAGCCGAATTTCTTCATGAATATTTTCAACTTTTTTGAAGCCCATATACTTCCTGAAAATTTTCAACTTTTTTGAAGCCCAAATACTTCATGAAAATTTTCAACTTTTTTGAAGCCGAATTTCTTCATGAATATTTTCAACTTTTTTGAAGCCCATATGCTTCCTGAAAATTTTCAACTTTTTTGAAGCCCAAATACTTCATGAAAATTTTCAATTGACCAACCCCCCCTTATGAAAAAGTTGAAAAAAGAGGAAATACCCCCCTTTACGAAAAAGTTGAAAAAAGACGAAACACCCCCCCCTCGCGAAAACTTTTTTGAAGCCGAATTTCTTCATGAATATTTTCAACTTTTTTGAAGCCCAAATACTTCATGAAAATTTTCAACTTTTTTGAAGCCCAAATACTTCATGAAAATTTTCAACTTTTTTGAAGCCCAAATACTTCATGAAAACGTTCATCTTTTTTGAAGCCGAATTTTTTCATGAAAATTTTCAACTTTTTTGAAGCCCAAATACTTCATGAAAATTTTCATCTTTTTTGAAGCCGAATTTCTTCATGAAAATTTTAAACTTTTTTGAAGCCGAATTTCTTCATGAAAATTTAAAACATTTTTGAAGCCCAAATACTTCATGAAAATTTTCAACCTTTTTGAAGCCGAATTTCTTCATGAAATTTTTAAACTTTTTTGAAGCCCAAATACTTCATGAAAATTTTCAACTTTTTTGAAGCCGAATTTCTCCATGAATATTTTCAATTGACCCACCCCCCCTCACGAAAAAGTTGAAAAAAGACGAAACACCCCCATCTTACGAAAAAGTTGAAAAAAGACGAAACACCCCCCCCCTTGCGAAAACTTTTTTGAAGCCGAATTTCTTCATGAAAATTTTCAACTTTTTTGAAGCCCAAATACTTCATGAAAATTTTCATCTTTTTTGAAGCCGAATTTCTTCATGAAAATTTTAAACTTTTTTGAAGCCGAATTTCTTCATGAAAATTTAAAACATTTTTGAAGCCCAAATACTTAATGAAAATTTTCAACTTTTTTGAAGCCGAATTTCTTCATGAATATTTTCAATTGACCCACCCCCCCTCACGAAAAAGTTGAAAAAGGACGAAACACCCCCCTCTTACGAAAAAGTTGAAAAAAGACGAAACACCCCCCCCTTACGAAAAAGTTGAAAAAAGACGAAACACCCCCCCCTTACGAAAAAGTTGAAAAACGACGAAACACCCCCCCTCGTGAAAACTTTTTTGAAGCCGAATTTCTTCATGAAAATTTTCAACTTTTTTGAAGCCTGAATACTTCATGAAAATTTTCAACTTTTTTGAAGCCGAATTTCTTCATGAATACTTTCAATTGACCCACCCCCCTCACGAAAAAGTTGAAAAAAGACGAAACTCCCCCCTCTTACGAAAAAGTTGAAAAAAGACGAAACACCCCCCCTTACAAAAAAGTTGAAAAAAGACGAAACACCCCCCCTTGCGAAAACTTTTTTGAAGCCGAATTTCTTCATGAAAATTTTCAACTGTTTTGAAGCCGAATTTCTTCATGAATATTTTCAACTTTTTTGAAGCCCAAATACTTCATGAAAATTTTCAACTTTTTTGAAGCCCAAATACTTCATGAAAATTTTCAACTTTTTTGAAGCCGAATTTCTTCATGAAAATTTTAAACTTTTTTGAAGCCGAATTTCTTCATGAAAATTTTAAAGTTTTTTGAAGCCGAATTTCTTCATGAAAATTTAAAACATTTTTGAAGCCCAAATACTTCATGACAATTTTCAACCTTTTTGAAGCCGAATTTCTTCATGAATATTTTCAATTGACCCACCCCCCCTCACGAAAAAGTTGAAAAAAGACGAAACACCCCCCCTTTACGAAAAAGTTGAAAAAAGACGAAACACCCCCCCTTGCGAAAACTTTTTTGAAGCCGAATTTCTTCATGAAAATTTTAAACTTTTTTGAAGCCCAAATACTTCATGAAAATTTTCAACTTTTTTGAAGCTGAATTTCTTCATGAATACTTTCAATTGACCCACCCCCCTCACGAAAAAGTTGAAAAAAGACGAAACACCCCCCCTTACGAAAAAGTTGAAAAAAGACGAAACACCCCCCCTTGCGAAAACTTTTTTGAAGCCGAATTTCTTCATGAAAATTTTCAACTTTTTTGAAGCCCAAATACTTCATGAAAATTTTCAACTTTTTTGAAGCCGAATTTCTTCATGAATACTTTCAATTGACCCACCCCCTCACGAAAAAGTTGAAAAAAGACGAAACACCCCCCTCTTACGAAAAAGTTGAAAAAAGACGAAACAACCCCCCCTTATGAAAAAGTTGAAAAAAGACGAAACACCCCCCCCTTGCGAAAACTTTTTTGAAGCCGAATTTCTTCATGAAAACTTTCAACTTTTTTGAAGCCCAAATACTTCATGAAAATTTTCATCTTTTTTGAAGCCGAATTTCTTCATGAATACTTTCAATTGACCCACCCCCTCACGAAAAAGTTGAAAAAAGACGAAACACCCCCCTCTTACGAAAAAGTTGAAAAAAGACGAAACAACCCCCCCTTATGAAAAAGTTGAAAAAAGACGAAACACCCCCCCCTTGCGAAAACTTTTTTGAAGCCGAATTTCTTCATGAAAATGTTCAACTTTTTTGAAGCCCAAATACTTCATGAAAATTTTCATCTTTTTTGAAGCCGAATTTCTTCATGAAAATTTTAAACTTTTTTGAAGCCGAATTTCTTCATGAAAATTTAAAACTTTTTTGAAGCCCAAATACTTCATGAAAATTTTCAACTTTTTTGAAGCCGAATTTCTCCATGAATATTTTCAATTGATCCACCCCCCCTCACGAAAAAGTTGAAAAAGGACGAAACACCCCCCTCTTACGAAAAAGTTGAAAAAAGACGAAACACCCCCCCCTTATGAAAAAGTTGAAAAAAGACGAAACACCCCCCCCTTGCGAAAACTTTTTTGAAGCCGAATTTCTTCATGAAAACTTTCAACTTTTTTGAAGCCCAAATACTTCATGAAAATTTTCATCTTTTTTGAAGCCGAATTTCTTCATGAATACTTTCAATTGACCCACCCCCTCACGAAAAAGTTGAAAAAAGACGAAACACCCCCCTCTTACGAAAAAGTTGAAAAAAGACGAAACAACCCCCCCTTATGAAAAAGTTGAAAAAAGACGAAACACCCCCCCCTTGCGAAAACTTTTTTGAAGCCGAATTTCTTCATGAAAATGTTCAACTTTTTTGAAGCCCAAATACTTCATGAAAATTTTCATCTTTTTTGAAGCCGAATTTCTTCATGAAAATTTTAAACTTTTTTGAAGCCGAATTTCTTCATGAAAATTTAAAACTTTTTTGAAGCCCAAATACTTCATGAAAATTTTCAACTTTTTTGAAGCCGAATTTCTCCATGAATATTTTCAATTGATCCACCCCCCCTCACGAAAAAGTTGAAAAAGGACGAAACACCCCCCTCTTACGAAAAAGTTGAAAAAAGACGAAACACCCCCCCCTTACGAAAAAGTTGAAAAAAGACGAAACACCCCCCCCTTACGAAAAAGTTGAAAAACGACGAAACACCCCCCCTCGTGAAAACTTTTTTGAAGCCGAATTTCTTCATGAAAATTTTCAACTTTTTTGAAGCCTGAATACTTCATGAAAATTTTCATCTTTTTTGAAGCCGAATTTCTTCATGAATACTTTCAATTGACCCACCCCCCTCACGAAAAAGTTGAAAAAAGACGAAACTCCCCCCTCTTACGAAAAAGTTGAAAAAAGACGAAACACCCCCCCTTACAAAAAAGTTGAAAAAAGACGAAACACCCCCCCTTGCGAAAACTTTTTTGAAGCCGAATTTCTTCATGAAAATTTTCAACTGTTTTGAAGCCGAATTTCTTCATGAATATTTTCAACTTTTTTGAAGCCCAAATACTTCATGAAAATTTTCAACTTTTTTGAAGCCCAAATACTTCATGAAAATTTTCAACTTTTTTGAAGCCGAATTTCTTCATGAAAATTTTAAACTTTTTTGAAGCCGAATTTCTTCATGAAAATTTTAAAGTTTTTTGAAGCCGAATTTCTTCATGAAAATTTAAAACATTTTTGAAGCCCAAATACTTCATGACAATTTTCAACCTTTTTGAAGCCGAATTTCTTCATGAATATTTTCAATTGACCCACCCCCCCTCACGAAAAAGTTGAAAAAAGACGAAACACCCCCCCTTTACGAAAAAGTTGAAAAAAGACGAAACACCCCCCCTTGCGAAAACTTTTTTGAAGCCGAATTTCTTCATGAAAATTTTAAACTTTTTTGAAGCCCAAATACTTCATGAAAATTTTCAACTTTTTTGAAGCTGAATTTCTTCATGAATACTTTCAATTGACCCACCCCCCTCACGAAAAAGTTGAAAAAAGACGAAACACCCCCCCTTACGAAAAAGTTGAAAAAAGACGAAACACCCCCCCTTGCGAAAACTTTTTTGAAGCCGAATTTCTTCATGAAAATTTTCAACTTTTTTGAAGCCCAAATACTTCATGAAAATTTTCAACTTTTTTGAAGCCGAATTTCTTCATGAATACTTTCAATTGACCCACCCCCTCACGAAAAAGTTGAAAAAAGACGAAACACCCCCCTCTTACGAAAAAGTTGAAAAAAGACGAAACAACCCCCCCTTATGAAAAAGTTGAAAAAAGACGAAACACCCCCCCCTTGCGAAAACTTTTTTGAAGCCGAATTTCTTCATGAAAATTTTCAACTTTTTTGAAGCCCAAATACTTCATGAAAATTTTCATCTTTTTTGAAGCCGAATTTCTTCATGAATACTTTCAATTGACCCACCCCCTCACGAAAAAGTTGAAAAAAGACGAAACACCCCCCTCTTACGAAAAAGTTGAAAAAAGACGAAACAACCCCCCCTTATGAAAAAGTTGAAAAAAGACGAAACACCCCCCCCTTGCGAAAACTTTTTTGAAGCCGAATTTCTTCATGAAAATGTTCAACTTTTTTGAAGCCCAAATACTTCATGAAAATTTTCATCTTTTTTGAAGCCGAATTTCTTCATGAAAATTTTAAACTTTTTTGAAGCCGAATTTCTTCATGAAAATTTAAAACTTTTTTGAAGCCCAAATACTTCATGAAAATTTTCAACTTTTTTGAAGACGAATTTCTCCATGAATATTTTCAATTGACCCACCCCCCCTCACGAAAAAGTTGAAAAAAGACGAAACACCCCCATCTTACGAAAAAGTTGAAAAAAGACGAAACACCCCCCCCTTGCGAAAACTTTTTTGAAGCCGAATTTCTTTATGAAAATTTTCAACTTTTTTGAAGCCCAAATACTTCATGAAAATTTTCAACTTTTTTGAAGCCGAATTTCTTCATGAAAATTTTCAACTTTTTTGAAGCCGAATTTCTTCATGAATATTTTCAACTTTTTTGAAGCCCAAATACTTCATGAAAATTTTCAACTTTTTTGAAGCCGAATTTCTTCATGAAAATTTTAAACTTTTTTGAAGCCGAATTTCTTCATGAATATTTTCAACTTTTTTGAAGCCCAAATACTTCATGAAAATTTTCAACTTTTTTGAAGCCCAAATACTTCATGAAAATTTTCAACTTTTTTGAAGCCCAAATACTTCATGAAAAATTTCAATTGACCAACCCCCCCATATGAAAAAGTTGAAAAAAGAGGAAACACCCCCCCTTACGAAAAAGTTGAAAAAAGACAAAACACCCCCCCTTGCGAAAACTTTTTTGAAGACGAATTTCTTCATGAAAATTTTCAACTTTTTTGAAGCCCAAATACTTCATGAAAATTTTCAACTTTTTTGAAGCCGAATTTCTTCATGAAAATTTTCATCTTTTTTGAAGCCGAATTTCTTCATGAATACTTTCAATTGACCCACCCCCTCACGAAAAAGTTGAAAAAAGACGAAACACCCCCCTCTTACGAAAAAGTTGAAAAAAGACGAAACAACCCCCCCTTATGAAAAAGTTGAAAAAAGACGAAACACCCCCCCCTTGCGAAAACTTTTTTGAAGCCGAATTTCTTCATGAAAATGTTCAACTTTTTTGAAGCCCAAATACTTCATGAAAATTTTCATCTTTTTTGAAGCCGAATTTCTTCATGAAAATTTTAAACTTTTTTGAAGCCGAATTTCTTCATGAAAATTTAAAACTTTTTTGAAGCCCAAATACTTCATGAAAATTTTCAACTTTTTTGAAGCCGAATTTCTCCATGAATATTTTCAATTGATCCACCCCCCCTCACGAAAAAGTTGAAAAAGGACGAAACACCCCCCTCTTACGAAAAAGTTGAAAAAAGACGAAACACCCCCCCCTTATGAAAAAGTTGAAAAAAGACGAAACACCCCCCCCTTGCGAAAACTTTTTTGAAGCCGAATTTCTTCATGAAAACTTTCAACTTTTTTGAAGCCCAAATACTTCATGAAAATTTTCATCTTTTTTGAAGCCGAATTTCTTCATGAATACTTTCAATTGACCCACCCCCTCACGAAAAAGTTGAAAAAAGACGAAACACCCCCCTCTTACGAAAAAGTTGAAAAAAGACGAAACAACCCCCCCTTATGAAAAAGTTGAAAAAAGACGAAACACCCCCCCCTTGCGAAAACTTTTTTGAAGCCGAATTTCTTCATGAAAATGTTCAACTTTTTTGAAGCCCAAATACTTCATGAAAATTTTCATCTTTTTTGAAGCCGAATTTCTTCATGAAAATTTTAAACTTTTTTGAAGCCGAATTTCTTCATGAAAATTTAAAACTTTTTTGAAGCCCAAATACTTCATGAAAATTTTCAACTTTTTTGAAGCCGAATTTCTCCATGAATATTTTCAATTGATCCACCCCCCCTCACGAAAAAGTTGAAAAAGGACGAAACACCCCCCTCTTACGAAAAAGTTGAAAAAAGACGAAACACCCCCCCCTTACGAAAAAGTTGAAAAAAGACGAAACACCCCCCCCTTACGAAAAAGTTGAAAAACGACGAAACACCCCCCCTCGTGAAAACTTTTTTGAAGCCGAATTTCTTCATGAAAATTTTCAACTTTTTTGAAGCCTGAATACTTCATGAAAATTTTCATCTTTTTTGAAGCCGAATTTCTTCATGAATACTTTCAATTGACCCACCCCCCTCACGAAAAAGTTGAAAAAAGACGAAACTCCCCCCTCTTACGAAAAAGTTGAAAAAAGACGAAACACCCCCCCTTACAAAAAAGTTGAAAAAAGACGAAACACCCCCCCTTGCGAAAACTTTTTTGAAGCCGAATTTCTTCATGAAAATTTTCAACTGTTTTGAAGCCGAATTTCTTCATGAATATTTTCAACTTTTTTGAAGCCCAAATACTTCATGAAAATTTTCAACTTTTTTGAAGCCCAAATACTTCATGAAAATTTTCAACTTTTTTGAAGCCGAATTTCTTCATGAAAATTTTAAACTTTTTTGAAGCCGAATTTCTTCATGAAAATTTTAAAGTTTTTTGAAGCCGAATTTCTTCATGAAAATTTAAAACATTTTTGAAGCCCAAATACTTCATGACAATTTTCAACCTTTTTGAAGCCGAATTTCTTCATGAATATTTTCAATTGACCCACCCCCCCTCACGAAAAAGTTGAAAAAAGACGAAACACCCCCCCTTTACGAAAAAGTTGAAAAAAGACGAAACACCCCCCCTTGCGAAAACTTTTTTGAAGCCGAATTTCTTCATGAAAATTTTAAACTTTTTTGAAGCCCAAATACTTCATGAAAATTTTCAACTTTTTTGAAGCTGAATTTCTTCATGAATACTTTCAATTGACCCACCCCCCTCACGAAAAAGTTGAAAAAAGACGAAACACCCCCCCTTACGAAAAAGTTGAAAAAAGACGAAACACCCCCCCTTGCGAAAACTTTTTTGAAGCCGAATTTCTTCATGAAAATTTTCAACTTTTTTGAAGCCCAAATACTTCATGAAAATTTTCAACTTTTTTGAAGCCGAATTTCTTCATGAATACTTTCAATTGACCCACCCCCTCACGAAAAAGTTGAAAAAAGACGAAACACCCCCCTCTTACGAAAAAGTTGAAAAAAGACGAAACAACCCCCCCTTATGAAAAAGTTGAAAAAAGACGAAACACCCCCCCCTTGCGAAAACTTTTTTGAAGCCGAATTTCTTCATGAAAATGTTCAACTTTTTTGAAGCCCAAATACTTCATGAAAATTTTCATCTTTTTTGAAGCCGAATTTCTTCATGAAAATTTTAAACTTTTTTGAAGCCGAATTTCTTCATGAAAATTTAAAACTTTTTTGAAGCCCAAATACTTCATGAAAATTTTCAACTTTTTTGAAGCCGAATTTCTCCATGAATATTTTCAATTGACCCACCCCCCCTCACGAAAAAGTTGAAAAAAGACGAAACACCCCCATCTTACGAAAAAGTTGAAAAAAGACGAAACACCCCCCCCTTGCGAAAACTTTTTTGAAGCCGAATTTCTTTATGAAAATTTTCAACTTTTTTGAAGCCCAAATACTTCATGAAAATTTTCAACTTTTTTGAAGCCGAATTTCTTCATGAAAATTTTCAACTTTTTTGAAGCCGAATTTCTTCATGAATATTTTCAACTTTTTTGAAGCCCAAATACTTCATGAAAATTTTCAACTTTTTTGAAGCCGAATTTCTTCATGAAAATTTTAAACTTTTTTGAAGCCGAATTTCTTCATGAATATTTTCAACTTTTTTGAAGCCCAAATACTTCATGAAAATTTTCAACTTTTTTGAAGCCCAAATACTTCATGAAAATTTTCAACTTTTTTGAAGCCCAAATACTTCATGAAAAATTTCAATTGACCAACCCCCCCATATGAAAAAGTTGAAAAAAGAGGAAACACCCCCCCTTACGAAAAAGTTGAAAAAAGACAAAACACCCCCCCTTGCGAAAACTTTTTTGAAGACGAATTTCTTCATGAAAATTTTCAACTTTTTTGAAGCCCAAATACTTCATGAAAATTTTCAACTTTTTTGAAGCCGAATTTCTTCATGAAAATTTTCAACTTTTTTGAAGCCGAATTTCTTCATGAATATTTTCAACTTTTTTGAAGCCCAAATACTTCATGAAAATTTTCAACTTTTTTGAAGCCGAATTTCTTCATGAAAATTTTAAACTTTTTTGAAGCCGAATTTCTTCATGAATATTTTCAACTTTTTTGAAGCCCAAATACTTCATGAAAATTTTCAACTTTTTTGAAGCCCAAATACTTCATGAAAATTTTCAACTTTTTTGAAGCCGAATTTCTCCATGAATATTTTCAATTGACCCACCCCCCCTCACGAAAAAGTTGAAAAAGGACGAAACACCCCCCTCTTACGAAAAAGTTGAAAAAAGACGAAACACCCCCCCCTTACGAAAAAGTTGAAAAAAGACGAAACACCCCCCCCTTACGAAAAAGTTGAAAAACGACGAAACACCCCCCCCTCGTGAAAACTTTTTTGAAGCCGAATTTCTTCATGAAAATTTTCAACTTTTTTGAAGCCGAATTTCTTCATGAAAATTTTCAACTTTTTTGAAGCCCAAATACTTCATGAAAATTTTCAACTTTTTTGAAGCCGAATTTCTTCATGAATATTTTCAACTTTTTTGAAGCCCAAATACTTCATGAAAATTTTCAACTTTTTTGAAGCCCAAATACTTCATGAAAACGTTCAACTTTTTTGAAGCCGAATTTCTTCATGAAAATTTTCAACTTTTTTGAAGCCCAAATACTTCATGAAAATTTTCAACTTTTTTGAAGCCCAAATACTTCATGAAAAATTTCAATTGACCAACCCCCCATATGAAAAAGTTGAAAAAAGAGGAAACACCCCCCCTTTACGAAAAAGTTGAAAAAAGACGAAACACCCCCCCTTGCGAAAACTTTTTTGAAGCCGAATTTCTTCATGAAAATTTTCAACTTTTTTGAAGCCCAAATACTTCATGAAAATTTTCATCTTTTTTGAAGCCGAATTTCTTCATGAAAATTTAAAAAAATTTTGAAGCCCAAATACTTCATGAAAATTTTCAACTTTTTTGAAGCCGAATTTCTTCATGAATATTTTCAATTGACCCACCCCCCCTCACGAAAAAGTTGAAAAAAGACGAAACACCCCCCTCTTACGAAAAAGTTGAAAAAAGACGAAACACCCTCCCTTACGAAAAAGTTGAAAAAAGACGAAACACGCCCCCCTTACGAAAAACTTGAAAAAAGACGAAACACCCCCCCCTCGCGAAAACTTTTTTGAAGCCGAATTTCTTCATGAAAATTTTCAACTGTTTTGAAGCCGAATTTCTTCATGAATATTTTCAACTTTTTTGAAGCCCAAATACTTCATGAAAACGTTCAACTTTTTTGAAGCCGAATTTCTTCATGAAAATTTTCAACTTTTTTGAAGCCCAAATACTTCATGAAAATTTTCAACTTTTTTGAAGCCCAAATACTTCATGAAAAATTTCAATTGACCAACCCCCCATATGAAAAAGTTGAAAAAAGAGGAAACACCCCCCCTTTACGAAAAAGTTGAAAAAAGACGAAACACCCCCCCTTGCGAAAACTTTTTTGAAGCCGAATTTCTTCATGAAAATTTTCAACTTTTTTGAAGCCCAAATACTTCATGAAAATTTTCATCTTTTTTGAAGCCGAATTTCTTCATGAAAATTTAAAAAAATTTTGAAGCCCAAATACTTCATGAAAATTTTCAACTTTTTTGAAGCCGAATTTCTTCATGAATATTTTCAATTGACCCACCCCCCCTCACGAAAAAGTTGAAAAAAGACGAAACACCCCCCTCTTACGAAAAAGTTGAAAAAAGACGAAACACCCTCCCTTACGAAAAAGTTGAAAAAAGACGAAACACGCCCCCCTTACGAAAAACTTGAAAAAAGACGAAACACCCCCCCCTCGCGAAAACTTTTTTGAAGCCGAATTTCTTCATGAAAATTTTCAACTGTTTTGAAGCCGAATTTCTTCATGAATATTTTCAACTTTTTTGAAGCCCAAATACTTCATGAAAATTTTCAACTTTTTTGAAGCCCAAATACTTCATGAAAATTTTCAACTTTTTTGAAGCCGAATTTCTTCATGAAAATTAAAAAAAATTTTGAAACCCAAATACTTCATGAAAATTTTCAACTTTTTTGAAGCCGAATTTCTTCATGAATATTTTCAACTTTTTTGAAGCCCAAATACTTCATGAAAATTTTCAACTTTTTTGAAGCCCAAATACTTCCTGAAAACGTTCAACTTTTTTGAAGCCGAATTTCTTCATGAAAATTTTCAACTTTTTTGAAGCCCAAATACTTCATGAAAATGTTCAACTTTTTTGAAACCCAAATACTTCATGAAAAATTTCAATTGACCAACCCCCCCATATGAAAAAGTTGAAAAAAGAGGAAACACCCCCCCTTACGAAAAGTTGAAAAAAGACGAAACACCCCCCCTTGCGAAAACTTTTTTGAAGACGAATTTCTTCATGAATATTTTCAACTTTTTTGAAGCCGAATTTTTTCATGAATATTTTCAATTGACCCACCCCCCCTCACGAAAAAGTTGAAAAAAGACGAAACACCCCCCCCTTACGAAAAAGTTGAAAAAAGACGAAACACCCCCCCCTTACGAAAAAGTTGAAAAAACACGAAACACCCCCCCTTGCGAAAACTTTTTTGAAGCCGAATTTCTTCATGAAAATTTTCAACTTTTTTGAAGCCCAAATACTTCATGAAAATTTTCAACTTTTTTGAATCCGAATTTCTTCATGAATACTTTCAATTGACCCACCCCCTCACTTAAAAGTTGAAAAAAGACGAAACACCCCCCTCTTACGAAAAAGTTGAAAAAAGACGAAACACCCCCCCTTACGAAAAAGTTGAAAAAAGACGAAACACCCCCCCCTTGCGAAAACTTTTTTGAAGCCGAATTTCTTCATGAAACTTTTCAACTTTTTTGAAGCCCAAATACTTCATGAAAATTTTCAACTTTTTTGAAGCCGAATTTCTTCATGAAAATTTAAAAAAATTTTGAAGCCCAAATACTTCATGAAAATTTTCAACTTTTTTGAAGCCGAATTTCTTCATGAATATTTTCAACTTTTTTGAAGCCCAAATACTTCATGAAAATTTTCAACTTTTTTGAAGCCCAAATACTTCATGAAAACGTTCAACTTTTTTGAAGCCGAATTTCTTCATGAAAATTTTCAACTTTTTTGAAGCCCAAATACTTCATGAAAATTTTCAACTTTTTTGAAGCCCAAATACTTCATGAAAAATTTCAATTGACCAACCCCCCCATATGAAAAAGTTGAAAAAAGAGGAAACACCCCCCCCTTACGAAAAAGTTGAAAAAAGACGAAACACCCCCCCCTCGCGAAAACTTTTTTGAAGCCGACTTTCTTCATGAAAATTTTCAACTTTTTTAAGCCGAATTTCTTCATGAATACTTTCAATTGACCCACCCCCCTCACGAAAAAGTTGAAAAAAGACGAAACACCCCCCCTTACGAAAAAGTTGAAAAAAGACGAAACACCCCCCCTTGCGAAAACCTTTTTGAAGACGAATTTCTTCATTAAAATTTTCAACTTTTTCGAAGCCCAAATACTTCATGAAAATTTTCATCTTTTTTGAAGCCGAATATCTTCATGAATATTTTCAATTGACCCACCCCCCCTCACGAAAAAGTTGAAAAAAGACGAAACACCCCCCCCTTACGAAAAAGTTGAAAAAAGACGAAACACCCCCCCTTACGAAAAAGTTGAAAAAAGACGAAACACCCCCCCCTCGCGAAAACTTTTTTGAAGCCGAATTTCTTCATGAAAATTTTCAATTGACCCACCCCCCCTCACGAAAATGTTGAAAAAAGACGAAACACCCCCCTCTTACGAAAAAGTTGAAAAAAGACGAAACACCCCCCCTTACGAAAAAGTTGAAAAAAGACGAAACACCCCCCCCTCGCGAAAACTTTTTTGAAGCCGAATTTCTTCATGAAAATTTTCAACTTTTTTGAAGCCCAAATACTTCATGAAAATTTTCAACTTTTTTGAAGCCGAATTTCTTCATGAATACTTTCAATTGACCCACCACCCTCACGAAAAAGTTGAAAAAAGACGAAACACCCCCCTCTTACGAAAAAGTTGAAAAAAGACGAAACACCCCCCCTTACGAAAAAATTGAAAAAAGACGAAACACCCCCCCCCTTGCGAAAACTTTTTTGAAGCCGAATTTCTTCATGAAAATTTTCAACTTTTTTGAAGCCCAAATACTTCATGAAAATTTTCAACTTTTTTGAAGCCGAATTTCTTCATGAAAATTTAAAAAAATTTTGAAACCCAAATACTTCATGAAAATTTTCAACTTTTTTGAAGCCGAATTTCTTCATGAATA
Source organism: Labrus mixtus (assembly GCF_963584025.1). Classification (NCBI taxonomy): domain Eukaryota; kingdom Metazoa; phylum Chordata; class Actinopteri; order Labriformes; family Labridae; genus Labrus; species Labrus mixtus. The sequence continues at coordinate 26,509,889 of NC_083628.1, forward strand.
TTTTCAACTTTTTTGAAGCCCAAATACTTCATGAAAATTTTCAACTTTTTTGAAGCCCAAATACTTCCTGAAAACGTTCAACTTTTTTGAAGCCGAATTTCTTCATGAAAATTTTCAACTTTTTTGAAGCCCAAATACTTCATGAAAATTTTCAACTTTTTTAAAACCCAAATACTTCATGAAAAATTTCAATTGACCAACCCCCCCATATGAAAAAGTTGAAAAAAGAGGAAACACCCCCCCTTACGAAAAGTTGAAAAAAGACGAAACACCCCCCCTTGCGAAAACTTTTTTGAAGACGAATTTCTTCATGAATATTTTCAACTTTTTCGAAGCCCAAATACTTCATGAAAATTTTCAACTTTTTTGAAGCCGAATTTCTTCATGAATATTTTCAATTGACCCACCCCCCCTCACGAAAAAGTTGAAAAAAGACGAAACACCCCCCCCTTACGAAAAAGTTGAAAAAAGACGAAACACCCCCCCCTTACGAAAAAGTTGAAAAAACACGAAACACCCCCCCTTGCGAAAACTTTTTTGAAGCCGAATTTCTTCATGAAAATTTTCAACTTTTTTGAAGCCCAAATACTTCATGAAAATTTTCAACTTTTTTGAATCCGAATTTCTTCATGAATACTTTCAATTGACCCACCCCCTCACTTAAAAGTTGAAAAAAGACGAAACACCCAACTCTTACGAAAAAGTTGAAAAAAGACGAAACACCCCCCCTTACGAAAAAGTTGAAAAAAGACGAAACACCCCCCCCTTGCGAAAACTTTTTTGAAGCCGAATTTCTTCATGAAAATTTTCAACTTTTTTGAAGCCCAAATACTTCATGAAAATTTTCAACTTTTTTGAAGCCGAATTTCTTCATGAAAATTTAAAAAATTTTTGAAGCCCAAATACTTCATGAAAATTTTCAACTTTTTTGAAGCCGAATTTCTTCATGAATATTTTCAACTTTTTTGAAGCCCAAATACTTCATGAAAATTTTCAACTTTTTTGAAGCCCAAATACTTCATGAAAACGTTCAACTTTTTTGAAGCCGAATTTCTTCATGAAAATTTTCAACTTTTTTGAAGCCCAAATATTTCATGAAAATTTTCAACTTTTTTGAAGCCCAAATACTTCATGAAAAATTTCAATTGACCAACCCCCCCATATGAAAAAGTTGAAAAAAGAGGAAACACCCCCCCCTTACGAAAAAGTTGAAAAAAGACGAAACACCCCCCCCTCGCGAAAACTTTTTTGAAGCCGACTTTCTTCATGAAAATTTTCAACTTTTTTGAAGCCCAAATACTTCATGAAAATTTTCAACTTTTTTGAAGCCGAATTTCTTCATGAATACTTTCAATTGACCCACCCCCTCACGAAAAAGTTGAAAAAAGACGAAACACCCCCCTCTTACGAAAAAGTTGAAAAAAGACGAAACACCCCCCCTTACGAAAAAGTTGAAAAAAGACGAAATACCCCCCCTTGCGAAAACCTTTTTGAAGACGAATTTCTTCATTAAAATTTTCAACTTTTTCGAAGCCCAAATACTTCATGAAAATTTTCATCTTTTTTGAAGCCGAATTTCTTCATGAAAATTTTAAACTTTTTTGAAGCCGAATTTCTTCATGAAAATTTTCAACTTTTTTGAAGCCGAATATCTTCATGAATATTTTCAATTGACCCACCCCCCCTAACGAAAAAGTTGAAAAAAGACGAAACACCCCCCTCTTACGAAAAAGTTGAAAAAAGACGAAACACCCCCCCTTACGAAAAAGTTGAAAAATAGACGAAACACCCCCCCCTTACGAAAAAGTTGAAAAAAGACGAAACACCCCCCCTTGCGAAAACCTTTTTGAAGACGAATTTCTTCATTAAAATTTTCAACTTTTTCGAAGCCCAAATACTTCATGAAAATTTTCATCTTTTTTGAAGCCGAATTTCTTCATGAAAATTTTAAACATTTTTGAAGCCCAAATACTTCATGAAAATTTTCAACTTTTTTGAAGCCGAATATCTTCATGAATATTTTCAATTGACCCACCCCCCCTCACGAAAAAGTTGAAAAAAGACGAAACACCCCCCTCTTACGAAAAAGTTGAAAAAAGACGAAACACCCCCCCTTACGAAAAAGTTGAAAAAAGACGAAACACCCCCCCCTTACGAAAAAATTGAAAAAAGACGAAACACCCCCCCCTCGCGAAAACTTTTTTGAAGCCGAATTTCTTCATGAAAATTTTCAACTTTTTTGAAGCCCAAATACTTCATGAAAATTTTCAACTTTTTTGAAGCCGAATTTCTTCATGAATACTTTCAATTGACCCACCCCCCTCACGAAAAAGTTGAAAAAAGACGAAACACCCCCCTCTTACGAAAAAGTTGAAAAAAGACGAAACACCCCCCCTTACGAAAAAGTTGAAAAAAGACGAAACACACCCCCTTGCGAAAACTTTTTTGAAGACGAATTTCTTCATTAAAATTTTCAACTTTTTCGAAGCCCAAATACTTCATGAAATTTTTCATCTTTTTTGAAGCCGAATTTCTTCATGAAAATTTTAAACTTTTTTGAAGCCGAATTTCTTCATGAAAATTTAAAACATTTTTGAAGCCCAAATACTTCATGAAAATTTTCAACTTTTTTGAAGCCGAATATCTTCATGAAAATTTTCAACTTTTTTGAAGCCGAATTTCTTCATGAAAAATTTCAATTGACCAACCCCCCCATATGAAAAAGTTGAAAAAAGAGGAAACACCCCCCCTTACGAAAAAGTTGAAAAAAGACGAAACACACCCCCTTGCGAAAACTTTTTTGAAGACGAATTTCTTCATTAAAATTTTCAACTTTTTCGAAGCCCAAATACTTCATGAAAATTTTCATCTTTTTTGAAGCCGAATTTCTTCATGAAAATTTTAAACTTTTTTGAAGCCGAATTTCTTCATGAAAATTTAAAACATTTTTGAAGCCCAAATACTTCATGAAAATTTTCAACTTTTTTGAAGCCGAATATCTTCATGAATATTTTCAATTGACCCACCCCCCCTCACGAAAAAGTTGAAAAAAGACGAAACACCCCCCTCTTACGAAAAAGTTGAAAAAAGACGAAACACCCCCCCTTACGAAAAAGTTGAAAAAAGACGAAACACCCCCCCCTTACGAAAAAGTTGAAAAAAGACGAAACACCTCCCCCCTCGCGAAAACTTTTTTAAAGCCGAATTTCTTCCTGAAAATTTTCAACTTTTTTGAAGCCCAAATACTTCATGAAAATTTTCAACTTTTTTGAAGCCGAATTTCTTCATGAATACTTTCAATTGACCCACCCCCCTCACGAAAAAGTTGAAAAAAGACGAAATACCCCCCTCTTACGAAAAAGTTGAAAAAAGACGATACAACCCTTACGAAAAAGTTGAAAAAAGACGAAACACCCCCCCCTTGCGAAAACTTTTTTGAAGCCGAATTTCTTCATGTAAATTTTCATCTTTTTTGAAGCCAAATTTCTTCATGAATATTTTCAATTGACCCACCCCCGCTAACGAAAAAGTTGAAAAAAGACAAAATACCCCCCCCTTACGAAAAAGTTGAAAAAAGACGAAACACCCCCCCCCTTGCGAAAACTTTTTTGAAGCCGAATTTCTTCATGAATATTTTCAATTGACCCACCCCCTCACGAAAAAGTTGAAAAAAGACGAAACACACCCCTCTTACGAAAAAGTTGAAAAAAGACGAAACACCCCCCCTTACGAAAAAGTTGAAAAAAGACGAAACACCCCCCCTTGCGAAAACTTTTTTGAAGCCGAATATCTTCATGAAAATTTTCAACTTTTTTGAAGCCGAATTTCTTCATGAAAATTTAAAAAAAATTTCAAATCCAAATACTTCATGAAAATTTTCAACTTTTTTGAAGCCGAATTTCTTCATGAAAATTTTAAACTTTTTTGAAGCCGAATTTCTTAATGAAAATTTTCAACTTTTTTGAAGCCCAAATACTTCATGAAAATTTTCAACTTTTTTGAAGCTGAATTTCTTCATGAAAATTTTCAACTTTTTTGAAGCCGAATTTCTTCATGAAAATTTAAAAAAAATTTCAAGCCCAAATACTTCATGAAAATTTTCAACTTTTTTGAAGCCGAATTTCTTCATGAAAATTTTAAACTTTTTTGAAGCCGAATTTCTTAATGAAAATTTTCAACTTTTTTGAAGCCCAAATACTTCATGAAAATTTTCAACTTTTATGAAGCCGAATTTCTTCATGAAAATTTTCAACTTTTTTGAAGCCCAAATACTTCATGAAAATTTTCATCTTTTTTGAAGCCAAATTTCTTCATGAATATTTTCAATTGACCCACCCCCGCTAACGAAAAAGTTGAAAAAAGACGACACACCCCCCCCTTACGAAAAAGTTGAAAAAAGACGAAACACCCCCCCCTTGCGAAAACTTTTTTGAAGCCGAATTTCTTCATGAATATTTTCAATTGACCCACCCCCTCACGAAAAAGTTGAAAAAAGACGAAACACCCCCCTCTTACGAAAAAGTTGAAAAAAGACGAAACACCCCCCCCTCGCGAAAACTTTTTTTTAGCCGAATTTTTTCATGAAAATTTTCAACTTTTTTGAAGCCCAAATACTTCATGAAAATTTTCAACTTTTTTGAAGCCGAATTTCTTCATGAATACTTTCAATTGACCCACCCCCCTCACGAAAAAGTTGAAAAAAGACGAAACTCCCCCCACTTACGAAAAAGTTGAAAAAAGACGAAACATCCCCCCCTTACGAAAAAGTTGAAAAAAGACGAAACACCCCCCCCATGCGAAAACTTTTTTGAAGCCTAATTTCTTCATGAAAATTTTCAACTGTTTTGAAGCAGAATTTCTTCATGAATATTTTCAACTTTTTTGAAGCCCAAATACTTCATGAAAATTTTCAACTTTTTTGAAGCCCAAATACTTCATGAAAATTTTCAACTTTTTTGAAGCCCAAATACTTTATGAAAACGTTCATCTTTTTTGAAGCTGAATTTCTTCATGAAAATTTTCAACTTTTTTGAAGCCCAAATACTTCATGAAAATTTTCATCTTTTTTGAAGCCGAATTTCTTCATGAAAATTTTAAACTTTTTTGAAGCCGAATTTCTTCATGAAAATTTAAAACATTTTTGAAGCCCAAATACTTCATGAAAATTTTCAACCTTTTTGAAGCCGAATTTCTTCATGAAATTTTTAAACTTTTTTGAAGCCCAAATACTTCATGAAAATTTTCAACTTTTTTGAAGCCGAATTTCTTCATGAATATTTTCAATTGACCCACCCCCCCCTCACGAAAAAGTTGAAAAAAGACGAAACATCCCCCTCTTACGAAAAAGTTGAAAAAAGACGAAACACCCCCCCCTTACGAAAAAGTTGAAAAAAGACGAAACACCCCCCCCTTGCGAAAACTTTTTTGAAGCCGAATTTCTTCATGAAAATTTTCAACTTTTTTGAAGCCCAAATACTTCATGAAAATTTTCAACTTTTTTGAAGCCGAATTTCTTCATGAATACTTTCAATTGACCCACCCCCCTCACGAAAAAGTTGAAAAAAGACGAAACACCCCCCCTTACGAAAAAGTTGAAAAAAGACGAAACACCCCCCCCTTACGAAAAAGTTGAAAAAAGACGAAACACCCCCCCCTTACGAAAAAGTTGAAAAAAGACGAAACACCCCCCCCTTGCGAAAACTTTTTTGAAGCCGAATTTCTTCATGAAAATTTTCAACTTTTTTGAAGCCCAAATACTTCATGAAAATTTTCATCTTTTTTGAAGCCAAATTTCTTCATGAATATTTTCAATTGACCCACCCCCGCTAACGAAAAAGTTGAAAAAAGACGAAACACCCCCCCCTTACAAAAAAGTTGAAAAAAGACGAAACACCCCCCCCCTTGCGAAAACTTTTTTGAAGCCGAATTTCTTCATGAATATTTTCAATTGACCCACCCCCTCACGAAAAAGTTGAAAAAAGACGAAACACACCCCTTTTACGAAAAAGTTGAAAAAAGACGAAACACCCCCCCCTTGCGAAAACTTTTTTGAAGCCGAATTTCTTCATGAAAATTTTCAACTTTTTTGAAGCCGAATTTCTTCATGAAAATTTAAAAAAATTTTCAAGCCCAAATACTTCATGAAAATTTTCAACTTTTTTGAAGCCGAATTTCTTCATGAAAATTTTAAACTTTTTTGAAGCCGAATTTCTTAATGAAAATTTTCAACTTTTTTGAAGCCCAAATACTTCATGAAAATTTTCAACTTTTTTGAAGCCGAATTTCTTCATGAAAATTTTCAACTTTTTTGAAGCCGAATTTCTTCATGAAAATTTAAAAAAAATTTCAAGCCCAAATACTTCATGAAAATTTTCAACTTTTTTGAAGCCGAATTTCTTCATGAAAATTTTCAACTTTTTTGAAGCCGAATTTCTTAATGAAAATTTTCAACTTTTTTGAAGCCCAAATACTTCATGAAAATTTTCATCTTTTTTGAAGCCAAATTTCTTCATGAATATTTTCAATTGACCCACCCCCGCTAACGAAAAAGTTGAAAAAAGACGACACACCCCCCCCTTGCGAAAACTTTTTTGAAGCCGAATTTCTTCATGAATATTTTCAATTGACCCACCCCCTCACGAAAAAGTTGAAAAAAGACGAAACACACCCCTCTTACGAAAAAGTTGAAAAAAGACGAAACACCCCCCCCTTGCGAAAACTTTTTTGAAGCCGAATTTCTTCATGAATATTTTCAATTGACCCACCCCCTCACGAAAAAGTTGAAAAAAGATGAAACACACCCCTCTTACGAAAAAGTTGAAAAAAGACGAAACACCCCCCCCCCTTACGAAAAAGTTGAAAAAAGACGAAAAACCCCCCCCTTGCGAAAACTTTTTTGAAGCCGAATTTCTTCATGAAAATTTTCAACTTTTTTGAAGCCCAAATACTTCATGAAAATGTTCAACTTTTTTGAAGCCGAATTTCTTCATGAATATTTTCAATTGACCCACCCCCCCTCACGAAAAAGTTGAAAAAAGACGAAACACCCCCCTCTTACGAAAAAGTTGAAAAAAGACGAAACACCCCCCCTTACGAAAAAGTTGAAAAAAGACGAAACACCCCCCCCCTTACGAAAAAGTTGAAAAAAGACGAAACACCCCCCCCTCGCGAAAACTTTTTTGAAGCCGAATTTCTTCATGAAAATGTTCAACTTTTTTGAAGCCCAAATACTTCATGAAAATTTTCAACTTTTTTGAAGCCGAATTTCTTCATGAATACTTTCAATTGACCCACCCCCCTCACGAAAAAGTTGAAAAAAGACGAAACTCCCCCCTCTTACGAAAAAGTTGAAAAAAGACGAAACACACCCCCTCACGAAAAAGTTGAAAAAAGACGAAACACCTCCCCCTTGCGAAAACTTTTTTGAAGCCGAATTTCTTCATGAAAATTTTCAACTGTTTTGAAGCGGAATTTCTTCATGAATATTTTCAACTTTTTTGAAGCCCAAATACTTCATGAAAATTTTCAACTTTTTTGAAGCCCAAATACTTCATGAAAATTTTCAACTTTTTTGAAGCCGAATTTCTTCATGAAAATTTTCAACTTTTTTGAAGCCGAATTTCTTCATGAAAATTTAAAAAAAATTTCAAGCCCAAATACTTCATGAAAATTTTCAACTTTTTTGAAGCCGAATTTCTTCATGAAAATTTTAAACTTTTTTGAAGCCCAAATACTTCATGAAAATTTTCATCTTTTTTGAAGCCAAATTTCTTCATGAATATTTTCAATTGACCCACCCCCGCTAACGAAAAAGTTGAAAAAAGACGACACACCCCCCCCTTGCGAAAACTTTTTTGAAGCCGAATTTCTTCATGAATATTTTCAATTGACCCACCCCCTCACGAAAAAGTTGAAAAAAGACGAAACACACCCCTTTTACGAAAAAGTTGAAAAAAGACGAAACACCCCCCCCTTGCGAAAACTTTTTTGAAGCCGAATTTCTTCATGAAAATTTTCAACTTTTTTGAAGCCGAATTTCTTCATGAAAATTTAAAAAAAATTTCAAGCCCAAATACTTCATGAAAATTTTCAACTTTTTTGAAGCCGAATTTCTTCATGAAAATTTTAAACTTTTTTGAAGCCGAATTTCTTAATGAAAATTTTCAACTTTTTTGAAACCCAAATACTTCATGAAAATTTTCAACTTTTTTGAAGCCGAATTTCTTCATGAAAATTTTCAACTTTTTTGAAGCCGAATTTCTTCATGAATACTTTCAATTGACCCACCCCCCTCACGAAAAAGTTGAAAAAAGACGAAACTCCCCCCTCTTACGAAAAAGTTGAAAAAAGACGAAACACACCCCCTTACGAAAAAGTTGAAAAAAGACGAAACACCTCCCCCTTGCGAAAACTTTTTTGAAGCCGAATTTCTTCATGAAAATTTTCAACTGTTTTGAAGCGGAATTTCTTCATGAATATTTTCAACTTTTTTGAAGCCCAAATACTTCATGAAAATTTTCAACTTTTTTGAAGCCCAAATACTTCATGAAAATTTTCAACTTTTTTGAAGCCGAATTTCTTCATGAAAATTTTCAACTTTTTTGAAGCCGAATTTCTTCATGAAAATTTAAAAAAAATTTCAAGCCCAAATACTTCATGAAAATTTTCAACTTTTTTGAAGCCGAATTTCTTCATGAAAATTTTAAACTTTTTTGAAGCCCAAATACTTCATGAAAATTTTCATCTTTTTTGAAGCCAAATTTCTTCATGAATATTTTCAATTGACCCACCCCCGCTAACGAAAAAGTTGAAAAAAGACGACACACCCCCCCCTTGCGAAAACTTTTTTGAAGCCGAATTTCTTCATGAATATTTTCAATTGACCCACCCCCTCACGAAAAAGTTGAAAAAAGACGAAACACACCACTTTTACGAAAAAGTTGAAAAAAGACGAAACACCCCCCCCTTGCGAAAACTTTTTTGAAGCCGAATTTCTTCATGAAAATTTTCAACTTTTTTGAAGCCGAATTTCTTCATGAAAATTTAAAAAAAATTTCAAGCCCAAATACTTCATGAAAATTTTCAACTTTTTTGAAGCCGAATTTCTTCATGAAAATTTTAAACTTTTTTGAAGCCGAATTTCTTCATGAAAATTTTCAACTTTTTTGAAGCCGAATTTCTTTATGAAAATTTAAAAAAAATTTCAAGCCCAAATACTTCATGAAAATTTTCAACTTTTTTGAAGCCGAATTTCTTCATGAAAATTTTAAACTTTTTTGAAGCCCAAATACTTCATGAAAATTTTCATCTTTTTTGAAGCCAAATTTCTTCATGAATATTTTCAATTGACCCACCCCCGCTAACGAAAAAGTTGAAAAAAGACGAAACACCCCCCCCTTACGAAAAAGTTGAAAAAAGACGAAACACCCCCCCCCTTGCGAAAACTTTTTTGAAGCCGAATTTCTTCATGAATATTTTCAATTGACCCACCCCCTCACGAAAAAGTTGAAAAAAGACGAAACACACCCCTTTTACGAAAAAGTTGAAAAAAGACGAAACACCCCCCCCTTGCGAAAACTTTTTTGAAGCCGAATTTCTTCATGAAAATTTTCAACTTTTTTGAAGCCGAATTTCTTCATGAAAATTAAAAAAAAATTTCAAGCCCAAATACTTCATGAAAATTTTCAACTTTTTTGAAGCCGAATTTCTTCATGAAAATTTTAAACTTTTTTGAAGCCGAATTTCTTAATGAAAATTTTCAACTTTTTTGAAGCCCAAATACTTCATGAAAATTTTCAACTTTTTTGAAGCCGAATTTCTTCATGAAAATTTTCAACTTTTTTGAAGCCGAATTTCTTCATGAAAATTTAAAAAAAATTTCAAGCCCAAATACTTCATGAAAATTTTCAACTTTTTTGAAGCCGAATTTCTTCATGAAAATTTTAAACTTTTTTGAAGCCGAATTTCTTCATGAAAATTTAAAAAAATTTTCAAGCCCAAATACTTCATGAAAATTTTCAACTTTTTTGAAGCCGAATTTCTTCATGAAAATTTTAAACTTTTTTGAAGCCGAATTTCTTAATGAAAATTTTAAACTTTTTTGAAGCCCAAATACTTCATGAAAATTTTCAACTTTTTTGAAGCCGAATTTCTTCATGAAAATTTTCAACTTTTTTGAAGCCGAATTTCTTCATGAAAATTTAAAAAAAATTTCAATCCCAAATACTTCATGAAAATTTTCAACTTTTTTGAAGCCCAAATACTTCATGAAAATTTTCATCTTTTTTGAAGCCAAATTTCTTCATGAATATTTTCAATTGACCCACCCCCGCTAACGAAAAAGTTGAAAAAAGACGAAACACCCCCCCCTTACGAAAAAGTTGAAAAAAGACGAAACACCCCCCCCCTTGCGAAAACTTTTTTGAAGCCGAATTTCTTCATGAATATTTTCAATTGACCCACCCCCTCACGAAAAAGTTGAAAAAAGACGAAACACACCCCTTTTACGAAAAAGTTGAAAAAAGACGAAACACCCCCCCCTTGCGAAAACTTTTTTGAAGCCGAATTTCTTCATGAAAATTTTCAACTTTTTTGAAGCCGAATTTCTTCATGAAAATTTAAAAAAAATTTCAAGCCCAAATACTTCATGAAAATGTTCAACTTTTTTGAAGCCGAATTTCTTCATGAAAATTTTAAACTTTTTTGAAGCCGAATTTCTTAATGAAAATTTTCAACTTTTTTGAAGCCCAAATACTTCATGAAAATTTTCAACTTTTTTGAAGCCGAATTTCTTCATGAAAATTTTCAACTTTTTTGAAGCCGAATTTCTTCATGAAAATTTAAAAAAAATTTCAAGCCGAAATACTTCATGAAAATTTTCAACTTTTTTGAAGCCGAATTTCTTCATGAAAATTTTAAACTTTTTTGAAGCCGAATTTCTTAATGAAAATTTTCAACTTTTTTGAAGCCCAAATACTTCATGAAAATTTTCATCTTTTTTGAAGCCAAATTTCTTCATGAATATTTTCAATTGACCCACCCCCGCTAACGAAAAAGTTGAAAAAAGACGACACACCCCCCCCTTGCGAAAACTTTTTTGAAGCCGAATTTCTTCATGAATATTTTCAATTGACCCACCCCCTCACGAAAAAGTTGAAAAAAGACGAAACACACCCCTCTTACGAAAAAGTTGAAAAAAGACGAAACACCCCCCCCTTGCGAAAACTTTTTTGAAGCCGAATTTCTTCATGAATATTTTCAATTGACCCACCCCCTCACGAAAAAGTTGAAAAAAGATGAAACACACCCCTCTTACGAAAAAGTTGAAAAAAGACGAAACACCCCCCCCCTTACGAAAAAGTTGAAAAAAGACGAAAAACCCCCCCCTTGCGAAAACTTTTTTGAAGCCGAATTTCTTCATGAAAATTTTCAACTTTTTTGAAGCCCAAATACTTCATGAAAATGTTCAACTTTTTTGAAGCCGAATTTCTTCATGAATATTTTCAATTGACCCACCCCCCCTCACGAAAAAGTTGAAAAAAGACGAAACACCCCCCTCTTACGAAAAAGTTGAAAAAAGACGAAACACCCCCCCTTACGAAAAAGTTGAAAAAAGACGAAACACCCCCCCCTTACGAAAAAGTTGAAAAAAGACGAAACACCCCCCCCTCGCGAAAACTTTTTTGAAGCCGAATTTCTTCATGAAAATGTTCAACTTTTTTGAAGCCCAAATACTTCATGAAAATTTTCAACTTTTTTGAAGCCGAATTTCTTCATGAATACTTTCAATTGACCCACCCCCCTCACGAAAAAGTTGAAAAAAGACGAAACTCCCCCCTCTTACGAAAAAGTTGAAAAAAGACAAAACACACCCCCTTACGAAAAAGTTGAAAAAAGACGAAACACCTCCCCCTTGCGAAAACCTTTTTGAAGCCGAATTTCTTCATGAAAATTTTCAACTGTTTTGAAGCGGAATTTCTTCATGAATATTTTCAACTTTTTTGAAGCCCAAATACTTCATGAAAATTTTCAACTTTTTTGAAGCCCAAATACTTCATGAAAATTTTCAACTTTTTTGAAGCCGAATTTCTTCATGAAAATTTTCAACTTTTTTGAAGCCGAATTTCTTCATGAAAATTTAAAAAAAATTTCAAGCCCAAATTTCTTCATGAATATTTTCAATTGACCCACCCCCGCAAACGAAAAAGTTGAAAAAAGACGACACACCCCCCCCTTGCGAAAACTTTTTTGAAGCCGAATTTCTTCATGAATATTTTCAATTGATCCACCCCCTCACGAAAAAGTTGAAAAAAGACGAAACACACCCCTTTTACGAAAAAGTTGAAAAAAGACGAAACACCCCCCCCTTGCGAAAACTTTTTTGAAGCCGAATTTCTTCATGAAAATTTTCAACTTTTTTGAAGCCGAATTTCTTCATGAAAATTTAAAAAAATTTTCAAGCCCAAATACTTCATGAAAATTTTCAACTTTTTTGAAGCCGAATTTCTTCATGAAAATTTTAAACTTTTTTGAAGCCGAATTTCTTAATGAAAATTTTCAACTTTTTTGAAGCCCAAATACTTCATGAAAATTTTCAACTTTTTTGAAGCCGAATTTCTTCATGAAAATTTTCAACTTTTTTGAAGCCGAATTTCTTCATGAAAATTTAAAAAAAATTTCAAGCCCAAATACTTCATGAAAATTTTCAACTTTTTTGAAGCCGAATTTCTTCATGAAAATTTTCAACTTTTTTGAATCCCAAATACTTCATGAAAATTTTCAACTTTTTTGAAGCCGAATTTCTTCATGAAAATTTTCAACTTTTTTGAAGCCCAAATACTTCATGAAAATTTTCATCTTTTTTGAAGCCAAATTTCTTCATGAATATTTTCAATTGACCCACCCCCGCTAACGAAAAAGTTGAAAAAAGACGACACACCCCCCCCTTGCGAAAACTTTTTTGAAGCCGAATTTCTTCATGAATATTTTCAATTGACCCACCCCCTCACGAAAAAGTTGAAAAAAGACGAAACACACCCCTCTTACGAAAAAGTTGAAAAAAGACGAAACACCCCCCCCTTGCGAAAACTTTTTTGAAGCCGAATTTCTTCATGAAAATTTTCAACTTTTTTGAAGCCGAATTTCTTCATGAAAATTTAAAAAAATTTTCAAGCCCAAATACTTCATGAAAATTTTCAACTTTTTTGAAGCCGAATTTCTTCATGAAAATTTTAAACTTTTTTGAAGCCGAATTTCTTAATGAAAATTTTCAACTTTTTTGAATCCCAAATACTTCATGAAAATTTTCAACTTTTTTGAAGCCGAATTTCTTCATGAAAATTTTCAACTTTTTTGAAGCCCAAATACTTCATGAAAATTTTCATCTTTTTTGAAGCCGAATTTCTTCATGAATATTTTCAATTGACCCACCCCCTCACGAAAAAGTTGAAAAAAGACGAAACACACCCCTCTTACGAAAAATTTGAAAAAAGACGAAACACCCCCCCCTTGCGAAAACTTTTTTGAAGCCGAATTTCTTCATGAATATTTTCAATTGACCCACCCCCTCACGAAAAAGTTGAAAAAAGACGAAACACACCCCTCTTACGAAAAAGTTGAAAAAAGACGAAACACCCCCCCCCTTACGAAAAAGTTGAAAAAAGACGAAAAACCCCCCCCTTGCGAAAACTTTTTTGGAGCCGAATTTCTTCATGAAAATTTTCAACTTTTTTGAAGCCCAAATACTTCATGAAAATGTTCAACTTTTTTGAAGCCGAATTTCTTCATGAATATTTTCAATTGACCCACCCCCCCTCACGAAAAAGTTGAAAAAAGACGAAACACCCCCCTCTTACGAAAAAGTTGAAAAAAGACGAAACACCCCCCCTTACGAAAAAGTTGAAAAAGACGAAACACCCCCCCCTTACGAAAAAGTTGAAAAAAGACGAAACACCCCCCCCTCGCGAAAACTTTTTTGAAGCCGAATTTCTTCATGAAAATGTTCAACTTTTTTGAAGCCCAAATACTTCATGAAAATTTTCAACTTTTTTGAAGCCGAATTTCTTCATGAAAATTTTCAACTTTTTTGAAGCCGAATTTCTTCATGAAAATTTAAAAAAAATTTCAAGCCCAAATACTTCATGAAAATTTTCAACTTTTTTGAAGCCGAATTTCTTCATGAAAATTTTAAACTTTTTTGAACCCCAAATACTTCATGAAAATTTTCATCTTTTTTGAAGCCAAATTTCTTCATGAACATTTTCAATTGACCCACCCCCGCTAACGAAAAAGTTGAAAAAAGACGACACACCCCCCCCTTGCGAAAACTTTTTTGAAGCCGAATTTCTTCATGAATATTTTCAATTGACCCACCCCCTCACGAAAAAGTTGAAAAAAGACGAAACACACCCCTTTTACGAAAAAGTTGAAAAAAGACGAAACACCCCCCCATTGCGAAAACTTTTTTGAAGCCGAATTTCTTCATGAAAATTTTCAACTTTTTTGAAGCCGAATTTCTTCATGAAAATTTAAAAAAATTTTCAAGCCCAAATACTTCATGAAAATTTTCAACTTTTTTGAAGCCGAATTTCTTCATGAAAATTTTCAACTTTTTTGAAGCCCAAATACTTCATGAAAATTTTCATCTTTTTTGAAGCCAAATTTCTTCATGAATATTTTCAATTGACCCACCCCCGCTAACGAAAAAGTTGAAAAAAGACGACACACCCCCCCCTTGCGAAAACTTTTTTGAAGCCGAATTTCTTCATGAATATTTTCAATTGACCCACCCCCTCACGAAAAAGTTGAAAAAAGACGAAACACACCCCTCTTACGAAAAAGTTGAAAAAAGACGAAACACCCCCCCCTTGCGAAAACTTTTTTGAAGCCGAATTTCTTCATGAATATTTTCAATTGACCCACCCCCTCACGAAAAAGTTGAAAAAAGACGAAACACACCCCTCTTACGAAAAAGTTGAAAAAAGACGAAACACCCCCCCCCCTTACGAAAAAGTTGAAAAAAGACGAAAAACCCCCCCCTTGCGAAAACTTTTTTGAAGCCGAATTTCTTCATGAAAATTTTCAACTTTTTTGAAGCCCAAATACTTCATGAAAATGTTCAACTTTTTTGAAGCCGAATTTCTTCATGAATATTTTCAATTGACCCACCCCCCCTCACGAAAAAGTTGAAAAAAGACGAAACACCCCCCTCTTACGAAAAAGTTGAAAAAAGACGAAACACCCCCCCTTACGAAAAAGTTGAAAAAAGACGAAACACCCCCCCCTTACGAAAAAGTTGAAAAAAGACGAAACACCCCCCCCTCGCGAAAACTTTTTTGAAGCCGAATTTCTTCATGAAAATGTTCAACTTTTTTGAAGCCCAAATACTTCATGAAAATTTTCAACTTTTTTGAAGCCGAATTTCTTCATGAAAATTTTCAACTTTTTTGAAGCCGAATTTCTTCATGAAAATTTAAAAAAAATGTCAAGCCCAAATACTTCATGAAAATTTTCAACTTTTTTGAAGCCGAATTTCTTCATGAAAATTTTAAACTTTTTTGAACCCCAAATACTTCATGAAAATTTTCATCTTTTTTGAAGCCAAATTTCTTCATGAATATTTTCAATTGACCCACCCCCGCTAACGAAAAAGTTGAAAAAAGACGACACACCCCCCCCTTGCGAAAACTTTTTTGAAGCCGAATTTCTTCATGAATATTTTCAATTGACCCACCCCCTCACGAAAAAGTTGAAAAAAGACGAAACACACCCCTTTTACGAAAAAGTTGAAAAAAGACGAAACACCCCCCCCTTGCGAAAACTTTTTTGAAGCCGAATTTCTTCATGAAAATTTTCAACTTTTTTGAAGCCGAATTTCTTCATGAAAATTTAAAAAAATTTTCAAGCCCAAATACTTCATGAAAATTTTCAACTTTTTTGAAGCCGAATTTCTTCATGAAAATTTTAAACTTTTTTGAAGCCGAATTTCTTAATGAAAATTTTCAACTTTTTTGAAGCCCAAATACTTCATGAAAATTTTCAACTTTTTTGAAGCCGAATTTCTTCATGAAAATTTTCAACTTTTTTGAAGCCGAATTTCTTCATGAAAATTTAAAAAAAATTTCAAGCCCAAATACTTCATGAAAATTTTCAACTTTTTTGAAGCCGAATTTCTTCATGAAAATTTTAAACTTTTTTGAAGCCGAATTTCTTAATGAAAATTTTCAACTTTTTTGAATCCCAAATACTTCATGAAAATTTTCAACTTTTTTGAAGCCGAATTTCTTCATGAAAATTTTCAACTTTTTTGAAGCCCAAATACTTCATGAAAATTTTCATCTTTTTTGAAGCCAAATTTCTTCATGAATATTTTCAATTGACCCACCCCCGCTAACGAAAAAGTTGAAAAAAGACGACACACCCCCCCTTGCGAAAACTTTTTTGAAGCCGAATTTCTTCATGAATATTTTCAATTGACCCACCCCCTCACGAAAAAGTTGAAAAAAGACGAAACACCCCCCCCTTGCGAAAACTTTTTTGAAGCCGAATTTCTTCATGAATATTTTCAACTTTTTTGAAGCCCAAATACTTCATGAAAATGTTCAACTTTTTTGAAGCCGAATTTCTTCATGAATATTTTCAATTGACCCACCCCCCCTCACGAAAAAGTTGAAAAAAGACGAAACACCCCCCTCTTACGAAAAAGTTGAAAAGACGAAACACCCCCCCTCACGAAAAAGTTGAAAAAAGACGAAACACCCCCCCCTTACGAAAAAGTTGAAAAAAGACGAAACACCCCCCCCTCGCGAAAACTTTTTTGAAGCCGAATTTCTTCATGAAAATGTTCAACTTTTTTGAAGCCCAAATACTTCATGAAAATTTTCAACTTTTTTGAAGCCGAATTTCTTCATGAATACTTTCAATTGACCCACCCCCCTCACGAAAAAGTTGAAAAAAGACGAAACTCCCCCCTCTTACGAAAAAGTTGAAAAAAGACGAAACACACCCCCTTACGAAAAAGTTGAAAAAAGACGAAACACCTCCCCCTTGCGAAAACTTTTTTGAAGCCGAATTTCTTCATGAAAATTTTCAACTGTTTTGAAGCGGAATTTCTTCATGAATATTTTCAACTTTTTTGAAGCCCAAATACTTCATGAAAATTTTCAACTTTTTTGAAGCCGAATTTCTTCATGAAAATTTTCAACTTTTTTGAAGCCGAATTTCTTCATGAAAATTTAAAAAAAATTTCAAGCCCAAATACTTCATGAAAATTTTCAACTTTTTTGAAGCCGAATTTCTTCATGAAAATTTTAAACTTTTTTGAAGCCCAAATACTTCATGAAAATTTTCATCTTTTTTGAAGCCAAATTTCTTCATGAATATTTTCAATTGACCCACCCCCGCTAACGAAAAAGTTGAAAAAAGACGACACACCCCCCCCTTGCGAAAACTTTTTTGAAGCCGAATTTCTTCATGAATATTTTCAATTGACCCACCCCCTCACGAAAAAGTTGAAAAAAGACGAAACACACCCCTTTTACGAAAAAGTTGAAAAAAGACGAAACACCCCCCCCTTGCGAAAACTTTTTTGAAGCCGAATTTCTTCATGAAAATTTTCAACTTTTTTGAAGCTGAATTTCTTCATGAAAATTTAAAAAAATTTTCAAGCCCAAATACTTCATGAAAATTTTCAACTTTTTTGAAGCCGAATTTCTTCATGAAAATTTTAAACTTTTTTGAAGCCGAATTTCTTAATGAAAATTTTCAACTTTTTTGAAGCCCAAATACTTCATGAAAATTTTCAACTTTTTTGAAGCCGAATTTCTTCATGAAAATTTTCAACTTTTTTGAAGCCGAATTTCTTCATGAAAATTTAAAAAAAATTTCAAGCCCAAATACTTCATGAAAATTTTCAACTTTTTTGAAGCCGAATTTCTTCATGAAAATTTTAAACTTTTTTGAAGCCGAATTTCTTAATGAAAATTTTCAACTTTTTTGAATCCCAAATACTTCATGAAAATTTTCAACTTTTTTGAAGCCGAATTTCTTCATGAAAATTTTCAACTTTTTTGAAGCCCAAATACTTCATGAAAATTTTCATCTTTTTTGAAGCCAAATTTCTTCATGAATATTTTCAATTGACCCACCCCCGCTAACGAAAAAGTTGAAAAAAGACGACACACCCCCCCCTTGCGAAAACTTTTTTGAAGCCGAATTTCTTCATGAATATTTTCAATTGACCCACCCCCTCACGAAAAAGTTGAAAAAAGACGAAACACACCCCTCTTACGAAAAAGTTGAAAAAAGACGAAACACCCCCCCCTTGCGAAAACTTTTTTGAAGCCGAATTTCTTCATGAATATTTTCAATTGACCCACCCCCTCACGAAAAAGTTGAAAAAAGACGAAACACACCCCTCTTACGAAAAAGTTGAAAAAAGACGAAACACCCCCCCCCTTACGAAAAAGTTGAAAAAAGACGAAAAACCCCCCCCTTGCGAAAACTTTTTTGAAGCCGAATTTCTTCATGAAAATTTTCAACTTTTTTGAAGCCCAAATACTTCATGAAAATGTTCAACTTTTTTGAAGCCGAATTTCTTCATGAATATTTTCAATTGACCCACCCCCCCTCACGAAAAAGTTGAAAAAAGACGAAACACCCCCCTCTTACGAAAAAGTTGAAAAAAGACGAAACACCCCCCCTTACGAAAAAGTTGAAAAAAGACGAAACACCCCCCCCTTACGAAAAAGTTGAAAAAAGACGAAACACCCCCCCCTCGCGAAAACTTTTTTGAAGCCGAATTTCTTCATGAAAATGTTCAACTTTTTTGAAGCCCAAATACTTCATGAAAATTTTCAACTTTTTTGAAGCCGAATTTCTTCATGAATACTTTCAATTGACCCACCCCCCTCACGAAAAAGTTGAAAAAAGACGAAACTCCCCCCTCTTACGAAAAAGTTGAAAAAAGACAAAACACACCCCCTTACGAAAAAGTTGAAAAAAGACGAAACACCTCCCCCTTGCGAAAACTTTTTTGAAGCCGAATTTCTTCATGAAAATTTTCAACTGTTTTGAAGCGGAATTTCTTCATGAATATTTTCAACTTTTTTGAAGCCCAAATACTTCATGAAAATTTCCAACTTTTTTGAAGCCCAAATACTTCATGAAAATTTTCAACTTTTTTGAAGCCGAATTTCTTCATGAAAATTTTCAACTTTTTTGAAGCCGAATTTCTTCATGAAAATTTAAAAAAAATTTCAAGCCCAAATACTTCATGAAAATTTTCAACTTTTTTGAAGCCGAATTTCTTCATGAAAATTTTAAACTTTTTTGAAGCCCAAATACTTCATGAAAATTTTCATCTTTTTTGAAGCCAAATTTCTTCATGAATATTTTCAATTGACCCACCCCCGCTAACGAAAAAGTTGAAAAAAGACGACACACCCCCCCCTTGCGAAAACTTTTTTGAAGCCGAATTTCTTCATGAAAATTTTCAACTTTTTTGAAGCCGAATTTCTTCATGAAAATTTAAAAAAATTTTCAAGCCCAAATACTTCATGAAAATTTTCAACTTTTTTGAAGCCGAATTTCTTCATGAAAATTTTAAACTTTTTTGAAGCCGAATTTCTTAATGAAAATTTTCAACTTTTTTGAAGCCCAAATACTTCATGAAAATTTTCAACTTTTTTGAAGTCGAATTTCTTCATGAAAATTTTCAACTTTTTTGAAGCCGAATTTCTTCATGAAAATTTAAAAAAAAATTTAAGCCCAAATACTTCATGAAAATTTTCAACTTTTTTGAAGCCGAATTTCTTCATGAAAATTTTAAACTTTTTTGAAGCCGAATTTCTTAATGAAAATTTTCAACTTTTTTGAATCCCAAATACTTCATGAAAATGTTCAACTTTTTTGAAGCCGAATTTCGTCATGAAAATTTTCAACTTTTTTGAAGCCCAAATACTTCATGAAAATTTTCATCTTTTTTGAAGCCAAATTTCTTCATGAATATTTTCAATTGACCCACCCCCGCTAACGAAAAAGTTGAAAAAAGACGACACACCCCCCCCTTGCGAAAACTTTTTTGAAGCCGAATTTCTTCATGAATATTTTCAATTGACCCACCCCCTCACGAAAAAGTTGAAAAAAGACGAAACACACCCCTCTTACGAAAAAGTTGAAAAAAGACGAAACACCCCCCCCTTGCGAAAACTTTTTTGAAGCCGAATTTCTTCATGAATATTTTCAATTGACCCACCCCCTCACGAAAAATTTGAAAAAAGACGAAACACACCCCTCTTACGAAAAAGTTGAAAAAAGACGAAACACCCCCCCCCCTTACGAAAAAGTTGAAAAAAGACGAAAAACCCCCCCCTTGCGAAAACTTTTTTGAAGCCGAATTTCTTCATGAAAATTTAAAAAAATTTTCAAGCCCAAATACTTCATGAAAATTTTCAACTTTTTTGAAGCCGAATTTCTTCATGAAAATTTTAAACTTTTTTGAAGCCGAATTTCTTAATGAAAATTTTCAACTTTTTTGAAGCCCAAATACTTCATGAAAATTTTCAACTTTTTTGAAGTCGAATTTCTTCATGAAAATTTTCAACTTTTTTGAAGCCGAATTTCTTCATGAAAATTTAAAAAAAAATTTAAGCCCAAATACTTCATGAAAATTTTCAACTTTTTTGAAGCCGAATTTCTTCATGAAAATTTTAAACTTTTTTGAAGCCGAATTTCTTAATGAAAATTTTCAACTTTTTTGAATCCCAAATACTTCATGAAAATTTTCAACTTTTTTGAAGCCGAATTTCGTCATGAAAATTTTCAACTTTTTTGAAGCCCAAATACTTCATGAAAATTTTCATCTTTTTTGAAGCCAAATTTCTTCATGAATATTTTCAATTGACCCACCCCCGCTAACGAAAAAGTTGAAAAAAGACGACACACCCCCCCCTTGCGAAAACTTTTTTGAAGCCGAATTTCTTCATGAATATTTTCAATTGACCCACCCCCTCACGAAAAAGTTGAAAAAAGACGAAACACACCCCTCTTACGAAAAAGTTGAAAAAAGACGAAACACCCCCCCCTTGCGAAAACTTTTTTGAAGCCGAATTTCTTCATGAATATTTTCAATTGACCCACCCCCTCACGAAAAATTTGAAAAAAGACGAAACACACCCCTCTTACGAAAAAGTTGAAAAAAGACGAAACACCCCCCCCCCTTACGAAAAAGTTGAAAAAAGACGAAAAACCCCCCCTTTGCGAAAACTTTTTTGAAGCCGAATTTCTTCATGAAAATTTTCAACTTTTTTGAAGCCCAAATACTTCATGAAAATGTTCAACTTTTTTGAAGCCGAATTTCTTCATGAATATTTTCAATTGACCCACCCCCCCTCACGAAAAAGTTGAAAAAAGACGAAACAACCCCCTCTTACGAAAAAGTTGAAAAAAGACGAAACACCCCCCCTTACGAAAAAGTTGAAAAAAGACGAAACACCCCCCCCTTACGAAAAAGTTGAAAAAAGACGAAACACCCCCCCCCTCGCGAAAACTTTTTTGAAGCCGAATTTCTTCATGAAAATGTTCAACTTTTTTGAAGCCCAAATACTTCATGAAAATTTTCAACTTTTTTGAAGCCGAATTTCTTCATGAATACTTTCAATTGACCCACCCCCCTCACGAAAAAGTTGAAAAAAGACGAAACTCCCCCCTCTTACGAAAAAGTTGAAAAAAGACGAAACACACCCCCTTACGAAAAAGTTGAAAAAAGACGAAACACCCCCCCCTTGCGAAAACTTTTTTGAAGCCGAATTTCTTCATGAAAATTTTCAACTGTTTTGAAGCGGAATTTCTTCATGAATATTTTCAACTTTTTTGAAGCCCAAATACTTCATGAAAATTTTCAACTTTTTTGAAGCCCAAATACTTCATGAAAATTTTCAACTTTTTTGAAGCCGAATTTCTTCATGAAAATTTTCAACTTTTTTGAAGCCGAATTTCTTCATGAAAATTTAAAAAAAATTTCAAGCCCAAATACTTCATGAAAATTTTCAACTTTTTTGAAGCCGAATTTCTTCATGAAAATTTTAAACTTTTTTGAAGCCGAATTTCTTAATGAAAATTTTCAACTTTTTTGAATCCCAAATACTTCATGAAAATTTTCAACTTTTTTGAAGCCGAATTTCTTCATGAAAATTTTCAACTTTTTTGAAGCCCAAATACTTCATGAAAATTATCATCTTTTTTGAAGCCAAATTTCTTCATGAATATTTTCAATTGACCCACCCCCGCTAACGAAAAAGTTGAAAAAAGACGACACACCCCCCCCTTGCGAAAACTTTTTTGAAGCCGAATTTCTTCATGAATATTTTCAATTGACCCACCCCCTCACGAAAAAGTTGAAAAAAGACGAAACACACCCCTCTTACGAAAAAGTTGAAAAAAGACGAAACACCCCCCCCTTGCGAAAACTTTTTTGAAGCCGAATTTCTTCATGAATATTTTCAATTGACCCACCCCCTAACGAAAAAGTTGAAAAAAGACGAAACACACCCCTCTTACGAAAAAGTTGAAAAAAGACGAAACACCCCCCCCCTTACGAAAAAGTTGAAAAAAGACGAAAAACCCCCCCCTTGCGAAAACTTTTTTGAAGCCGAATTTCTTCATGAAAATTTTCAACTTTTTTGAAGCCCAAATACTTCATGAAAATGTTCAACTTTTTTGAAGCCGAATTTCTTCATTAAAATTTTCAACTTTTTTGAAGCCGAATTTCTTCATGAAAATTTAAAAAAAATTTCAAGCCCAAATACTTCATGAAAATTTTCAACTTTTTTGAAGCCGAATTTCTTCATGAATACTTTCAATTGACCCAACCCCCTCACGAAAAAGTTGAAAAAAGACGAAACTCCCCCCTCTTACGAAAAAGTTGAAAAAAGACGAAACACACCCCCTTACGAAAAAGTTGAAAAAAGACGAAACACCCCCCCCTTGCGAAAACTTTTTTGAAGCCGAATTTCTTCATGAAAATTTTCAACTGTTTTGAAGCCGAATTTCTTCATGAATATTTTCAACTTTTTTGAAGCCCAAATACTTCATGAAAATTTTCAACTTTTTTGAAGCCCAAATATTTCATGAAAATTTTCAACTTTTTTGAAGCCCAAATACTTCATGAAAACGTTCATCTTTTTTGAAGCCGAATTTCTTAATGAAAATTTTCAACTTTTTTGAAGCCCAAATACTTCATGAAAATTTTCAACTTTTTTGAAGCCGAATTTCTTCATGAAAATTTTCAACTTTTTTGAAGCCGAATTTCTTCATGAAAATTTAAAAAAAATTTCAAGCCCAATTACTTCATGAAAATTTTCAACTTTTTTGAAGCCGAATTTCTTCATGAATACTTTCAATTGACCCACCCCCCTCACGAAAAAGTTGAAAAAAGACGAAACTCCCCCGTCTTACGAAAAAGTTGAAAAAAGACGAAACACACCCCCTTACGAAAAAGTTGAAAAAAGACGAAACACCCCCCCCTTGCGAAAACTTTTTTGAAGCCGAATTTCTTCATGAAAATTTTCAACTGTTTTGAAGCCGAATTTCTTCATGAATATTTTCAACTTTTTTGAAGCCCAAATACTTCATGAAAATTTTCAACTTTTTTGAAGCCCAAATACTTCATGAAAATTTTCAACTTTTTTGAAGCCCAAATACTTCATGAAAACGTTCATCTTTTTTGAAGCCGAATTTCTTAATGAAAATTTTCAACTTTTTTGAAGCCCAAATACTTCATGAAAATTTTCAACTTTTTTGAAGCCGAATTTCTTCATGAAAATTTTCAACTTTTTTGAAGCCGAATTTCTTCATGAAAATTTAAAAAAAATTTCAAGCCCAAATACTTCATGAAAATTTTCAACTTTTTTGAAGCCGAATTTCTTCATGAATACTTTCAATTGACCCACCCCCCTCACGAAAAAGTTGAAAAAAGACGAAACTCCCCACTCTTACGAAAAAGTTGAAAAAAGACGAAACACACCCCCTTACGAAAAAGTTGAAAAAAGACGAAACACCCCCCCCTTGCGAAAACTTTTTTGAAGCCGAATTTCTTCATGAAAATTTTCAACTGTTTTGAAGCCGAATTTCTTCATGAATATTTTCAACTTTTTTGAAGCCCAAATACTTCATGAAAATTTTCAACTTTTTTGAAGCCCAAATACTTCATGAAAATTTTCAACTTTTTTGAAGCCCAAATACTTCATGAAAACGTTCATCTTTTTTGAAGCCGAATTTCTTCATGAAAATTTTCAACTTTTTTGAAGCCCAAATACTTCATGAAAATTTTCAACTTTTTTGAAGCCGAATTTCTTCATGAATATTTTCAATTGACCCACCCCCCCTCACGAAAAAGTTGAAAAAAGACGAAACACCCCCCTCTTACGAAAAAGTTGAAAAAAGACGAAACACCCCCCCTTACGAAAAAGTTGAAAAAAGACGAAACACCCCCCTCCTTACGAAAAAGTTGAAAAAAGACGAAACACCCCCCCCTCGCGAAAACTTTTTTGAAGCCGAATTTTTTCATGAAAATTTTCAACTTTTTTGAAGACCAAATATTTCATGAAAATTTTCAACTTTTTTGAAGCCGAATTTCTTCATGAATACTTTCAATTGACCCACCCCCCTCACGAAAAAGTTGAAAAAAGACGAAACTCCCCCCTCTTACGAAAAAGTTGAAAAAAGACGAAACATCCCCCCCTTACGAAAAAGTTGAAAAAAGACGAAACACCTTCCCCTTGCGAAAACTTTTTTGAAGCCGAATTTCTTCATGAAAATGTTCAACTTTTTTGAAGCCCAAATACTTCATGAAAATTTTCAACTTTTTTGAAGCCGAATTTCTTCATGAATACTTTCAATTGACCCACCCCCCTCACGAAAAAGTTGAAAAAAGACGAAACTCCCCCCTCTTACGAAAAAGTTGAAAAAAGACGAAACACACCCCCTTACGAAAAAGTTGAAAAAAGACGAAACACCTCCCCCTTGCGAAAAAATTTTTGAAGCCGAATTTCTTCATGAAAATTTTCAACTGTTTTGAAGCGGAATTTCTTCATGAATATTTTCAACTTTTTTGAAGCCCAAATACTTCATGAAAATTTTCAACTTTTTTGAAGCCCAAATACTTCATGAAAATTTTCAACTTTTTTGAAGCCCAAATACTTCATGAAAACGTTCATCTTTTTTGAAGCCGAATTTCTTAATGAAAATTTTCAACTTTTTTGAAGCCCAAATACTTCATGAAAATTTTCAACTTTTTTGAAGCCGAATTTCTTCATGAAAATTTTCAACTTTTTTGAAGCCGAATTTCTTCATGAAAATTTAAAAAAAATTTCAAGCCCAAATACTTCATGAAAATTTTCAACTTTTTTGAAGCCGAATTTCTTCATGAATACTTTCAATTGACCCACCCCCCTCACGAAAAAGTTGAAAAAAGACGAAACTCCCCCCTCTTACGAAAAAGTTGAAAAAAGACGAAACACACCCCCTTACGAAAAAGTTGAAAAAAGACGAAACACCCCCCCCTTGCGAAAACTTTTTTGAAGCCGAATTTCTTCATGAAAATTTTCAACTGTTTTGAAGCCGAATTTCTTCATGAATATTTTCAATTGACCCACCCCCCCTCACGAAAAAGTTGAAAAAAGACGAAACACCCCCCTCTTACGAAAAAGTTGAAAAAAGACGAAACACCCCCCCCTTGCGAAAACTTTTTTGAAGCCGAATTTCTTCATGAATATTTTCAACTTTTTTGAAGCCCAAATACTTCATGAAAATTTTCAACTTTTTTGAAGCCCAAATACTTCATGAAAACGTTCAACTTTTTTGAAGCCGAATTTCTTCATGAAAATTTTCAACTTTTTTGAAGCCCAAATACTTCATGAAAATTTTCAACTTTTTTGAAGCCCAAATACTTCATGAAAAATTTCAATTGACCAACCCCCCCATATAAAAAAGTTGAAAAAAGAGGAAACACCCCCCCTTGCGAAAAAGTTGAAAAAAGACAAAACACCCCCCCTTGCGAAAACTTTTTTGAAGACGAATTTCTTCATTAAAATTTTCAACTTTTTCGAAGCCCAAATACTTCATGAAAATTTTCAACTTTTTTGAAGCCGAATTTCTTCATGAATACTTTCAATTGACCCACCCCCCTCACGAAAAAGTTGAAAAAAGACGAAACTCCCCCCTCTTACGAAAAAGTTGAAAAAAGACGAAACATCCCCCCCTTACGAAAAAGTTGAAAAAAGACGAAACACCCCCCCCTTGCGAAAACTTTTTTGAAGCCGAATTTCTTCATGAAAATGTTCAACTTTTTTGAAGCCCAAATACTTCATGAAAATTTTCAACTTTTTTGAAGCCGAATTTCTTCATGAATACTTTCAATTGACCCACCCCCCTCACGAAAAAGTTGAAAAAAGACGAAACTCCCCCCTCTTACGAAAAAGTTGAAAAAAGACGAAACACACCCCCTTACGAAAAAGTTGAAAAAAGACGAAACACCTCCCCCTTGCGAAAAAATTTTTGAAGCCGAATTTCTTCATGAAAATTTTCAACTGTTTTGAAGCGGAATTTCTTCATGAATATTTTCAACTTTTTTGAAGCCCAAATACTTCATGAAAATTTTCAACTTTTTTGAAGCCCAAATACTTCATGAAAATTTTCAACTTTTTTGAAGCCCAAATACTTCATGAAAACGTTCATCTTTTTTGAAGCCGAATTTCTTAATGAAAATTTTCAACTTTTTTGAAGCCCAAATACTTCATGAAAATTTTCAACTTTTTTGAAGCCCAAATACTTCATGAAAAATTTCAATTGACCAACCCCCCCATATAAAAAAGTTGAAAAAAGAGGAAACACCCCCCCTTGCGAAAAAGTTGAAAAAAGACAAAACACCCCCCCTTGCGAAAACTTTTTTGAAGACGAATTTCTTCATTAAAATTTTCAACTTTTTCGAAGCCCAAATACTTCATGAAAATTTTCAACTTTTTTGAAGCCGAATTTCTTCATGAATACTTTCAATTGACCCACCCCCCTCACGAAAAAGTTGAAAAAAGACGAAACTCCCCCCTCTTACGAAAAAGTTGAAAAAAGACGAAACATCCCCCCCTTACGAAAAAGTTGAAAAAAGACGAAACACCCCCCCCTTGCGAAAACTTTTTTGAAGCCGAATTTCTTCATGAAAATGTTCAACTTTTTTGAAGCCCAAATACTTCATGAAAATTTTCAACTTTTTTGAAGCCGAATTTCTTCATGAATACTTTCAATTGACCCACCCCCCTCACGAAAAAGTTGAAAAAAGACGAAACTCCCCCCTCTTACGAAAAAGTTGAAAAAAGACGAAACACACCCCCTTACGAAAAAGTTGAAAAAAGACGAAACACCTCCCCCTTGCGAAAAATTTTTTGAAGCCGAATTTCTTCATGAAAATTTTCAACTGTTTTGAAGCGGAATTTCTTCATGAATATTTTCAACTTTTTTGAAGCCCAAATACTTCATGAAAATTTTCAACTTTTTTGAAGCCCAAATACTTCATGAAAATTTTCAACTTTTTTGAAGCCCAAATACTTCATGAAAACGTTCATCTTTTTTGAAGCCGAATTTCTTAATGAAAATTTTCAACTTTTTTGAAGCCCAAATACTTCATGAAAATTTTCAACTTTTTTGAAGCCGAATTTCTTCATGAAAATTTTCAACTTTTTCGAAGCCGAATTTCTTCATGAAAATTTAAAAAAAATTTCAAGCCCAAATACTTCATGAAAATTTTCAACTTTTTTGAAGCCGAATTTCTTCATGAATACTTTCAATTGACCCACCCCCCTCACGAAAAAGTTGAAAAAAGACGAAACTCCCCCCTCTTACGAAAAAGTTGAAAAAAGACGAAACACACCCCCTTACGAAAAAGTTGAAAAAAGACGAAACACCCCCCCCTTGCGAAAACTTTTTTGAAGCCGAATTTCTTCATGAAAATTTTCAACTGTTTTGAAGCCGAATTTCTTCATGAATATTTTCAACTTTTTTGAAGCCCAAATACTTCATGAAAATTTTCAACTTTTTTGAAGCCCAAATATTTCATGAAAATTTTCAACTTTTTTGAAGCCCAAATACTTCATGAAAACGTTCATCTTTTTTGAAGCCGAATTTCTTAATGAAAATTTTCAACTTTTTTGAAGCCCAAATACTTCATGAAAATTTTCAACTTTTTTGAAGCCGAATTTCTTCATGAAAATTTTCAACTTTTTTGAAGCCGAATTTCTTCATGAAAATTTAAAAAAAATTTCAAGCCCAAATACTTCATGAAAATTTTCAACTTTTTTGAAGCCGAATTTCTTCATGAATACTTTCAATTGACCCACCCCCCTCACGAAAAAGTTGAAAAAAGACGAAACTCCCCCCTCTTACGAAAAAGTTGAAAAAAGACGAAACACACCCCCTTACGAAAAAGTTGAAAAAAGACGAAACACCCCCCCCTTGCGAAAACTTTTTTGAAGCCGAATTTCTTCATGAAAATTTTCAACTGTTTTGAAGCCGAATTTCTTCATGAATATTTTCAACTTTTTTGAAGCCCAAATACTTCATGAAAATTTTCAACTTTTTTGAAGCCCAAATACTTCATGAAAATTTTCAACTTTTTTGAAGCCCAAATACTTCATGAAAATTTTCAACTTTTTTGAAGCCGAATTTCTTCATGAATATTTTCAATTGACCCACCCCCCCTCACGAAAAAGTTGAAAAAAGACGAAACACCCCCCTCTTACGAAAAAGTTGAAAAAAGACGAAACACCCCCCCTTACGAAAAAGTTGAAAAAAGACGAAACACCCCCCCCTTACGAAAAAGTTGAAAAAAGACGAAACACCCCCCCCTCGCGAAAACTTTTTTGAAGCCGAATTTTTTCATGAAAATTTTCAACTTTTTTGAAGCCCAAATACTTCATGAAAATTTTCAACTTTTTTGAAGCCGAATTTCTTCATGAATACTTTCAATTGACCCACCCCCCTCACGAAAAAGTTGAAAAAAGACGAAACTCCCCCCTCTTACGAAAAAGTTGAAAAAAGACGAAACATCCCCCCCTTACGAAAAAGTTGAAAAAAGACGAAACACCCCCCCCTTGCGAAAACTTTTTTGAAGCCGAATTTCTTCATGAAAATTTTCAACTGTTTTGAAGCCGAATTTCTTCATGAATATTTTCAACTTTTTTGAAGCCCAAATACTTCATGAAAATTTTCAACTTTTTTGAAGCCCAAATACTTCATGAAAATTTTCAACTTTTTTGAAGCCCAAATACTTCATGAAAACTTTCATCTTTTTTGAAGCTGAATTTCTTCATGAAAATTTTCAACTTTTTTGAAGCCGAATTTCTTCATGAAAATTTAAAACTTTTTTGAAGCCCAAATACTTCATGAAAATTTTCAACTTTTTTGAAGCCGAATTTCTTCATGAATATTTTCAATTGACCCACCCCCCTCACGAAAAAGTTGAAAAAAGACGAAACACCCCCCTCTTACGAAAAAGTTGAAAAAAGACGAAACACCCCCCCCTCACGAAAAAGTTGAAAAAAGACGAAACACCCCCCCCTTGCGAAAACTTTTTTGAAGCCGAATTTCTTCATGAAAATTTTCAACTTTTTTGAAGCCCAAATACTTCATGAAAATTTTCAACTTTTTTGAAGCCGAATTTCTTCATGAATACTTTCAATTGACCCACCCCCCTCACGAAAAATTTGAAAAAAGACGAAACACCCCCCCTTACGAAAAAGTTGAAAAAAGACGAAACACCCCCAACTTACGAAAAAGTTGAAAAAAGACGAAACACCCCCCCCTTACGAAAAAGTTGAAAAAAGACGAAACACCCCCCCTGCGAAAACTTTTTTGAAGCCGAATTTCTTCATGAAAATTTTCAACTTTTTTGAAGCCGAATTTCTTCATGAATATTTTCAACTTTTTTGAAGCCCAAATACTTCATGAAAATTTTCAACTTTTTTGAAGCCCAAATACTTCATGAAAACGTTCAACTTTTTTGAAGCCAAATTTCTTCATGAAAATTTTCAACTTTTTTGAAGCCCAAATACTTCATGAAAATTTTCAACTTTTTTGAAGCCCAAATACTTCATGAAAAATTTCAATTGACCAACCCCCCCATATGAAAAAGTTGAAAAAAGAGGAAACACCCCCCCTTACGAAAAAGTTGAAAAAAGACGAAACACCCCCCCTTGCGAAAACTTTTTTGAAGACGAATTTCTTCATGAAAATTTTCAACTTTTTTGAAGCCCAAATACTTCATGAAAATTTTCATCTTTTTTGAAGCCAAATTTCTTCATGAATATTTTCAATTGACCCACCCCCGCTAACGAAAAAGTTGAAAAAAAACGAAACACCCCCCCTCACGAAAAAGTTGAAAAAAGACGAAACACCCCCCCCCTTGCGAAAACTTTTTTGAAGCCGAATTTCTTCATGAATATTTTCAATTGACCCACCCCCTCACGAAAAAGTTGAAAAAAGACGAAACACACCCCTCTTACGAAAAAGTTTAAAAAAGACGAAACACCCCCCCTAACGAAAAAGTTGAAAAAAGACGAAACACCCCCCCCTTGCGAAAACTTTTTTGAAGCCGATTTACTTCATGAAAATTTTTAACTTTTTTGAAGCCGAATTTCTTCATGAAAATTTAAAAAAAATTTCAAGCCCAAATACTTCATGAAAATTTTCAACTTTTTTGAAGCCGAATTTCTTCATGAAAATTTTAAACTTTTTTGAAGCCGAATTTCTTCATGAAAATTTAAAACATTTTTGAAGCCCAAATACTTCATGAAAATTTTCAACTTTTTTGAATCTAAATTTCTTCATGAATATTTTCAATTGACCCACCCCATCCTCACGAAAAAGTTGAAAAAGGACGAAACACCCCCCTCTTACGAAAAAGTTGAAAAAAGACGAAACACCCCCCCTTACGAAAAAGTTGAAAAATGACGAAACACCCCCCCCTCGTGAAAACTTTTTTGAAGCCGAATTTCTTCATTAAAATTTTCAACTTTTTCGAAGCCCAAATACTTCATGAAAATCTTCATCTTTTTTGAAGCCGAATTTCTTCATGAAAATTTTAAACTTTTTTGAAGCCGAATTTCTTCATGAAAATTTAAAACATTTTTGAAGCCCAAATACTTCATGAAAATTTTCAACTTTTTTGAATCCGAATTTCTTCATGAATATTTTCAATTGACCCACCCCCCCTCACGAAAAAGTTGAAAAAGGACGAAACACCCCCCTCTTACGAAAAAGTTGAAAAAAGACGAAACACCCCCCCCTTACGAAAAAGTTGAAAAATGACGAAACACCCCCCCCTCGTGAAAACTTTTTTGAAGCCGAATTTCTTCATGAAAATTTTCAACTTTTTTGAAGCCCAAATACTTCATGAAAATTTTCAACTTTTTTGAAGCCGAATTTCTTCATGAATACTTTCAATTGACCCACCCCCCTCACGAAAAAGTTGAAAAAAGACGAAACTCCCCCCTCTTACGAAAAAGTTGAAAAAAGACGAAACACCCCCCCTAACGAAAAAGTTGAAAAAAGACGAAACACCCCCCCCTTGCGAAAACTTTTTTGAAGCCGATTTACTTCATGAAAATTTTTAACTTTTTTGAAGCCGAATTTCTTCATGAAAATTTAAAAAAAATTTCAAGCCCAAATACTTCATGAAAATTTTCAACTTTTTTGAAGCCGAATTTCTTCATGAAAATTTTAAACTTTTTTGAAGCCGAATTTCTTCATGAAAATTTAAAACATTTTTGAAGCCCAAATACTTCATGAAAATTTTCAACTTTTTTGAATCTAAATTTCTTCATGAATATTTTCAATTGACCCACCCCATCCTCACGAAAAAGTTGAAAAAGGACGAAACACCCCCCTCTTACGAAAAAGTTGAAAAAAGACGAAACACCCCCCCTTACGAAAAAGTTGAAAAATGACGAAACACCCCCCCCTCGTGAAAACTTTTTTGAAGCCGAATTTCTTCATTAAAATTTTCAACTTTTTCGAAGCCCAAATACTTCATGAAAATCTTCATCTTTTTTGAAGCCGAATTTCTTCATGAAAATTTTAAACTTTTTTGAAGCCGAATTTCTTCATGAAAATTTAAAACATTTTTGAAGCCCAAATACTTCATGAAAATTTTCAACTTTTTTGAATCCGAATTTCTTCATGAATATTTTCAATTGACCCACCCCCCCTCACGAAAAAGTTGAAAAAGGACGAAACACCCCCCTCTTACGAAAAAGTTGAAAAAAGACGAAACACCCCCCCCTTACGAAAAAGTTGAAAAATGACGAAACACCCCCCCCTCGTGAAAACTTTTTTGAAGCCGAATTTCTTCATGAAAATTTTCAACTTTTTTGAAGCCCAAATACTTCATGAAAATTTTCAACTTTTTTGAAGCCGAATTTCTTCATGAATACTTTCAATTGACCCACCCCCCTCACGAAAAAGTTGAAAAAAGACGAAACTCCCCCCTCTTACGAAAAAGTTTAAAAAAGACGAAACACCCCCCCTAACGAAAAAGTTGAAAAAAGACGAAACACCCCCCCCTTGCGAAAACTTTTTTGAAGCCGATTTACTTCATGAAAATTTTTAACTTTTTTGAAGCCGAATTTCTTCATGAAAATTTAAAAAAAATTTCAAGCCCAAATACTTCATGAAAATTTTCAACTTTTTTGAAGCCGAATTTCTTCATGAAAATTTTAAACTTTTTTGAAGCCGAATTTCTTCATGAAAATTTAAAACATTTTTGAAGCCCAAATACTTCATGAAAATTTTCAACTTTTTTGATTCTAAATTTCTTCATGAATATTTTCAATTGACCCACCCCATCCTCACGAAAAAGTTGAAAAAGGACGAAACACCCCCCTCTTACGAAAAAGTTGAAAAAAGACGAAACACCCCCCCTTACGAAAAAGTTGAAAAATGACGAAACACCCCCCCCTCGTGAAAACTTTTTTGAAGCCGAATTTCTTCATTAAAATTTTCAACTTTTTCGAAGCCCAAATACTTCATGAAAATCTTCATCTTTTTTGAAGCCGAATTTCTTCATGAAAATTTTAAACTTTTTTGAAGCCGAATTTCTTCATGAAAA
This sequence comes from Labrus mixtus, assembly GCF_963584025.1. Classification (NCBI taxonomy): domain Eukaryota; kingdom Metazoa; phylum Chordata; class Actinopteri; order Labriformes; family Labridae; genus Labrus; species Labrus mixtus. The sequence goes on from NC_083628.1 coordinate 26,543,037, forward strand.
TTTAAAACATTTTTGAAGCCCAAATACTTCATGAAAATTTTCAACTTTTTTGAATCCGAATTTCTTCATGAATATTTTCAATTGACCCACCCCCCCTCACGAAAAAGTTGAAAAAGGACGAAACACCCCCCTCTTACGAAAAAGTTGAAAAAAGACGAAACACCCCCCCCTTACGAAAAAGTTGAAAAATGACGAAACACCCCCCCCTCGTGAAAACTTTTTTGAAGCCGAATTTCTTCATGAAAATTTTCAACTTTTTTGAAGCCCAAATACTTCATGAAAATTTTCAACTTTTTTGAAGCCGAATTTCTTCATGAATACTTTCAATTGACCCACCCCCCTCACGAAAAAGTTGAAAAAAGACGAAACTCCCCCCTCTTACGAAAAAGTTGAAAAAAGACGAAACATCCCCCCCTTACGAAAAAGTTGAAAAAAGACGAAACACCCCCCCCTTGCGAAAACTTTTTTGAAGCCGAATTTCTTCATGAAAATTTTCAACTGTTTTGAAGCCGAATTTCTTCATGAATATTTTCAACTTTTTTGAAGCCCAAATACTTCATGAAAATTTTTAACTTTTTTGAAGCCCAAATACTTCATGAAAATTTTCAACTTTTTTGAAGCCCAAATACTTCATGAAAACTTTCATCTTTTTTGAAGCTGAATTTCTTCATGAAAATTTTCAACTTTTTTGAAGCCGAATTTCTTCATGAAAATTTAAAACTTTTTTGAAGCCCAAATACTTCATGAAAATTTTCAACTTTTTTGAAGCCGAATTTCTTCATGAATATTTTCAATTGACCCACCCCCCCCTCACGAAAAAGTTGAAAAAAGACGAAACACCCCCCTCTTACGAAAAAGTTGAAAAAAGACGAAACACCCCCCCCTCACGAAAAAGTTGAAAAAAGACGAAACACCCCCCCCTTGCGAAAACTTTTTTGAAGCCGAATTTCTTCATGAAAATTTTCAACTTTTTTGAAGCCCAAATACTTCATGAAAATGTTCAACTTGTTTGAAGCCGAATTTCTTCATGAATACTTTCAATTGACCCACCCCCCTCACGAAAAATTTGAAAAAAGACGAAACACCCCCCCTTACGAAAAAGTTGAAAAAAGACGAAACACCCCCAACTTACGAAAAAGTTGAAAAAAGACGAAACACCCCCCCCTTACGAAAAAGTTGAAAAAAGACGAAACACCCCCCCTTGCGAAAACTTTTTTGAAGCCGAATTTCTTCATGAAAATTTTCAACTTTTTTGAAGCCCAAATACTTCATGAAAATTTTCATCTTTTTTGAAGCCAAATTTCTTCATGAATATTTTCAATTGACCCACCCCCGCTAACGAAAAAGTTGAAAAAAAACGAAACACCCCCCCTCACGAAAAAGTTGAAAAAAGACGAAACACCCCCCCCCTTGCGAAAACTTTTTTGAAGCCGAATTTCTTCATGAATATTTTCAATTGACCCACCCCCTCACGAAAAAGTTGAAAAAAGACGAAACACACCCCTCTTACGAAAAAGTTGAAAAAAGACGAAACACCCCCCCCAACGAAAAAGTTGAAAAAAGACGAAACACCCCCCCCTTGCGAAAACTTTTTTGAAGCCGATTTACTTCATGAAAATTTTTAACTTTTTTGAAGCCGAATTTCTTCATGAAAATTTTAAACTTTTTTGAAGCCGAATTTCTTCATGAATATTTTCAATTGACCCACCCCCCCTCACGAAAAAGTTGAAAAAAGACGAAACACCCCCCTCTTACGAAAAAGTTGAAAAAAGACGAAACACCCCCCCCTTGCGAAAACTTTTTTGAAGCCGAATTTCTTCATGAATATTTTCAACTTTTTTGAAGCCCAAATACTTCATGAAAATTTTCAACTTTTTTGAAGCCCAAATACTTCATGAAAACGTTCAACTTTTTTGAAGCCGAATTTCTTCATGAAAATTTTCAACTTTTTTGAAGCCCAAATACTTCATGAAAATTTTCAACTTTTTTGAAGCCCAAATACTTCATGAAAAATTTCAATTGACCAACCCCCCCATATAAAAAAGTTGAAAAAAGAGGAAACACCCCCCCTTGCGAAAAAGTTGAAAAAAGACAAAACACCCCCCCTTGCGAAAACTTTTTTGAAGACGAATTTCTTCATTAAAATTTTCATCTTTTTTGAAGCCGAATTTCTTCATGAAAATTTTAAACTTTTTTGAAGCCGAATTTCTTGATGAAAATTTAAAACATTTTTGAAACCCAAATACTTCATGAAAATTTTCAACTTTTTTGAATCCGAATTTCTTCATGAATATTTTCAATTGACCCACCCCCCCTCACGAAAAAGTTGAAAAAGGACGAAACACCCCCCTCTTACGAAAAAGTTGAAAAAAGACGAAACACCCCCCCTTACGAAAAAGTTGAAAAATGACGAAACACCCCCCCCTCGTGAAAACTTTTTTGAAGCCGAATTTCTTCATGAAAATTTTCAACTTTTTTGAAGCCCAAATACTTCATGAAAATTTTCAACTTTTTTGAAGCCGAATTTCTTCATGAATACTTTCAATTGACCCACCCCCCTCACGAAAAAGTTGAAAAAAGACGAAACTCCCCCCTCTTACGAAAAAGTTGAAAAAAGACGAAACATCCCCCCCTTACGAAAAAGTTGAAAAAAGACGAAACACCCCCCCTTGCGAAAACTTTTTTGAAGCCGAATTTCTTCATGAAAATTTTCAACTGTTTTGAAGCCGAATTTCTTCATGAATATTTTCAACTTTTTTGAAGCCCAAATACTTCATGAAAATTTTTTACTTTTTTGAAGCCCAAATACTTCATGAAAATTTTCAACTTTTTTGAAGCCCAAATACTTCATGAAAACTTTCATCTTTTTTGAAGCTGAATTTCTTCATGAAAATTTTCAACTTTTTTGAAGCCGAATTTCTTCATGAAAATTTAAAACTTTTTTGAAGCCCAAATACTTCATGAAAATTTTCAACTTTTTTGAAGCCGAATTTCTTCATGAATATTTTCAATTGACCCACCCCCCCTCACGAAAAAGTTGAAAAAAGACGAAACACCCCCCTCTTACGAAAAAGTTGAAAAAAGACGAAACACCCCCACCTCACGAAAAAGTTGAAAAAAGACGAAACACCCCCCCCTTGCGAAAACTTTTTTGAAGCCGAATTTCTTCATGAAAATTTTCAACTTTTTTGAAGCCCAAATACTTCATGAAAATTTTCAACTTTTTTGAAGCCGAATTTCTTCATGAATACTTTCAATTGACCCACCCCCCTCACGAAAAATTTGAAAAAAGACGAAACACCCCCCCTTACGAAAAAGTTGAAAAAAGACGAAACACCCCCAACTTACGAAAAAGTTGAAAAAAGACGAAACACCCCCCCCTTACGAAAAAGTTGAAAAAAGACGAAACACCCCCCCTTGCGAAAACTTTTTTGAAGCCGAATTTCTTCATGAAAATTTTCAACTTTTTTGAAGCCCAAATACTTCATGAAAATTTTCAACTTTTTTGAAGCCGAATTTCTTCATGAATACTTTCAATTGACCCACCCCCTCACGAAAAAGTTGAAAAAAGACGAAACACCCCCCTCTTACGAAAAAGTTGAAAAAAGACGAAACACCCCCCCTTACGAAAAAGTTGAAAAAAGACGAAACACCCCCCCCTTGCGAAAACTTTTTTGAAGCCGAATTTCTTCATGAAAATTTTCAACTTTTTTGAAGCCCAAATACTTCATGAAAATTTTCAACTTTTTTGAAGCCGAATTTCTTCATGAAAATTTTCAACTGTTTTGAAGCCGAATTTCTTCATGAATATTTTCAACTTTTTTGAAGCCCAAATACTTCATGAAAATTTTCATCTTTTTTGAAGCCAAATTTCTTCATGAATATTTTCAATTGACCCACCCCCGCTAACGAAAAAGTTGAAAAAAAACGAAACACCCCCCCTCACGAAAAAGTTGAAAAAAGACGAAACACCCCCCCCCTTGCGAAAACTTTTTTGAAGCCGAATTTCTTCATGAATATTTTCAATTGACCCACCCCCTCACGAAAAAGTTGAAAAAAGACGAAACACACCCCTCTTACGAAAAAGTTGAAAAAAGACGAAACACCCCCCCCAACGAAAAAGTTGAAAAAAGACGAAACACCCCCCCCTTGCGAAAACTTTTTTGAAGCCGATTTACTTCATGAAAATTTTTAACTTTTTTGAAGCCGAATTTCTTCATGAAAATTTTAAACTTTTTTGAAGCCGAATTTCTTCATGAATATTTTCAATTGACCCACCCCCCCTCACGAAAAAGTTGAAAAAAGACGAAACACCCCCCTCTTACGAAAAAGTTGAAAAAAGACGAAACACCCCCCCCTTGCGAAAACTTTTTTGAAGCCGAATTTCTTCATGAATATTTTCAACTTTTTTGAAGCCCAAATACTTCATGAAAATTTTCAACTTTTTTGAAGCCCAAATACTTCATGAAAACGTTCAACTTTTTTGAAGCCGAATTTCTTCATGAAAATTTTCAACTTTTTTGAAGCCCAAATACTTCATGAAAATTTTCAACTTTTTTGAAGCCCAAATACTTCATGAAAAATTTCAATTGACCAACCCCCCCATATAAAAAAGTTGAAAAAAGAGGAAACACCCCCCCTTGCGAAAAAGTTGAAAAAAGACAAAACACCCCCCCTTGCGAAAACTTTTTTGAAGACGAATTTCTTCATTAAAATTTTCATCTTTTTTGAAGCCGAATTTCTTCATGAAAATTTTAAACTTTTTTGAAGCCGAATTTCTTGATGAAAATTTAAAACATTTTTGAAACCCAAATACTTCATGAAAATTTTCAACTTTTTTGAATCCGAATTTCTTCATGAATATTTTCAATTGACCCACCCCCCCTCACGAAAAAGTTGAAAAAGGACGAAACACCCCCCTCTTACGAAAAAGTTGAAAAAAGACGAAACACCCCCCCTTACGAAAAAGTTGAAAAATGACGAAACACCCCCCCCTCGTGAAAACTTTTTTGAAGCCGAATTTCTTCATGAAAATTTTCAACTTTTTTGAAGCCCAAATACTTCATGAAAATTTTCAACTTTTTTGAAGCCGAATTTCTTCATGAATACTTTCAATTGACCCACCCCCCTCACGAAAAAGTTGAAAAAAGACGAAACTCCCCCCTCTTACGAAAAAGTTGAAAAAAGACGAAACATCCCCCCCTTACGAAAAAGTTGAAAAAAGACGAAACACCCCCCCTTGCGAAAACTTTTTTGAAGCCGAATTTCTTCATGAAAATTTTCAACTGTTTTGAAGCCGAATTTCTTCATGAATATTTTCAACTTTTTTGAAGCCCAAATACTTCATGAAAATTTTTTACTTTTTTGAAGCCCAAATACTTCATGAAAATTTTCAACTTTTTTGAAGCCCAAATACTTCATGAAAACTTTCATCTTTTTTGAAGCTGAATTTCTTCATGAAAATTTTCAACTTTTTTGAAGCCGAATTTCTTCATGAAAATTTAAAACTTTTTTGAAGCCCAAATACTTCATGAAAATTTTCAACTTTTTTGAAGCCGAATTTCTTCATGAATATTTTCAATTGACCCACCCCCCCTCACGAAAAAGTTGAAAAAAGACGAAACACCCCCCTCTTACGAAAAAGTTGAAAAAAGACGAAACACCCCCACCTCACGAAAAAGTTGAAAAAAGACGAAACACCCCCCCCTTGCGAAAACTTTTTTGAAGCCGAATTTCTTCATGAAAATTTTCAACTTTTTTGAAGCCCAAATACTTCATGAAAATTTTCAACTTTTTTGAAGCCGAATTTCTTCATGAATACTTTCAATTGACCCACCCCCCTCACGAAAAATTTGAAAAAAGACGAAACACCCCCCCTTACGAAAAAGTTGAAAAAAGACGAAACACCCCCAACTTACGAAAAAGTTGAAAAAAGACGAAACACCCCCCCCTTACGAAAAAGTTGAAAAAAGACGAAACACCCCCCCTTGCGAAAACTTTTTTGAAGCCGAATTTCTTCATGAAAATTTTCAACTTTTTTGAAGCCCAAATACTTCATGAAAATTTTCAACTTTTTTGAAGCCGAATTTCTTCATGAATACTTTCAATTGACCCACCCCCTCACGAAAAAGTTGAAAAAAGACGAAACACCCCCCTCTTACGAAAAAGTTGAAAAAAGACGAAACACCCCCCCTTACGAAAAAGTTGAAAAAAGACGAAACACCCCCCCCTTGCGAAAACTTTTTTGAAGCCGAATTTCTTCATGAAAATTTTCAACTTTTTTGAAGCCCAAATACTTCATGAAAATTTTCAACTTTTTTGAAGCCGAATTTCTTCATGAAAATTTTCAACTGTTTTGAAGCCGAATTTCTTCATGAATATTTTCAACTTTTTTGAAGCCCAAATACTTCATGAAAATTTTCAACTTTTTTGAAGCCCAAATACTTCATGAAAATTTTCAACTTTTTTGAAGCCCAAATCCTTCATGAAAACTTTCATCTTTTTTGAAGCTGAATTTCTTCATGAAAATTTTCAACTTTTTTGAAGCCGAATTTCTTCATGAAAATTTAAAACTTTTTTGAAGCCCAAATACTTCATGAAAATTTTCAACTTTTTTGAAGCCGAATTTCTTCATGAATATTTTCAATTGACCCACCCCCCCTCACGAAAAAGTTGAAAAAAGACGAAACACCCCCCTCTTACGAAAAAGATGAAAAAAGACGAAACACCCCCCCTCACGAAAAAGTTGAAAAAAGACGAAACACCCCCCCCTTGCGAAAACTTTTTTGAAGCCGAATTTCTTCATGAAAATTTTCAATTGACCCACCCCCCTCACGAAAAATTTGAAAAAAGACGAAACACCCCCCCTTACGAAAAAGTTGAAAAAAGACGAAACACCCCCAACTTACGAAAAAGTTGAAAAAAGACGAAACACCCCCCCCTTACGAAAAAGTTGAAAAAAGACGAAACACCCCCCTTTGCGAAAACTTTTTTGAAGCCGAATTTCTTCATGAAAATTTTCAACTTTTTTGAAGCCCAAATACTTCATGAAAATTTTCAACTTTTTTGAAGCCGAATTTCTTCATGAATACTTTCAATTGACCCACCCCCTCACGAAAAAGTTGAAAAAAGACGAAACACCCCCCTCTTACGAAAAAGTTGAAAAAAGACGAAACACCCCCCCTTACGAAAAAGTTGAAAAAAGACGAAACACCCCCCCCTTGCGAAAACTTTTTTGAAGCCGAATTTCTTCATGAAAATTTTCAACTTTTTTGAAGCCCAAATACTTCATGAAAATTTTCAACTTTTTTGAAGCCGAATTTCTTCATGAATATTTTCAACTTTTTTGAAGCCCAAATACTTCATGAAAATTTTCAACTTTTTTGAAGCCCAAATACTTCATGAAAACGTTCAACTTTTTTGAAGCCAAATTTCTTCATGAAAATTTTCAACTTTTTTGAAGCCCAAATACTTCATGAAAATTTTCAACTTTTTTGAAGCCCAAATACTTCATGAAAAATTTCAATTGACCAACCCCCCCATATGAAAAAGTTGAAAAAAGAGGAAACACCCCCCCTTACGAAAAAGTTGAAAAAAGACGAAACACCCCCCCTTGCGAAAACTTTTTTGAAGACGAATTTCTTCATGAAAATTTTCAACTTTTTTGAAGCCCAAATACTTCATGAAAATTTTCATCTTTTTTGAAGCCAAATTTCTTCATGAATATTTTCAATTGACCCACCCCCGCTAACGAAAAAGTTGAAAAAAAACGAAACACCCCCCCTCACGAAAAAGTTGAAAAAAGACGAAACACCCCCCCCCTTGCGAAAACTTTTTTGAAGCCGAATTTCTTCATGAATATTTTCAATTGACCCACCCCCTCACGAAAAAGTTGAAAAAAGACGAAACACACCCCTCTTACGAAAAAGTTGAAAAAAGACGAAACACCCCCCCTAACGAAAAAGTTGAAAAAAGACGAAACACCCCCCCTTGCGAAAACTTTTTTGAAGCCGAATTACTTCATGAAAATTTTTAACTTTTTTGAAGCCGAATTTCTTCATGAAAATTTAAAAAAATTTTCAAGCCCAAATACTTCATGAAAATTTTCAACTTTTTTGAAGACGAATTTCTTCATGAATATTTTCAACTTTTTTGAAGCCCAAATACTTCATGAAAATTTTCAACCTTTTTGAAGCCGAATTTCTTCATGAAAATTTTAAACTTTTTTGAAGCCGAATTTCTTCATGAATATTTTCGATTGACCCACCCCCCCTCACGAAAAAGTTGAAAAAAGACGAAACACCCCCCTCTTACGAAAAAGTTGAAAAAAGACGAAACACCCCCCCCTTGCGAAAACTTTTTTGAAGCCGAATTTCTTCATGAATATTTTCAACTTTTTTGAAGCCCAAATACTTCATGAAAATTTTCAACTTTTTTGAAGCCCAAATACTTCATGAAAACGTTCAACTTTTTTGAAGCCGAATTTCTTCATGAAAATTTTCAACTTTTTTGAAGCCCAAATACTTCATGAAAATTTTCAACTTTTTTGAAGCCCAAATACTTCATGAAAAATTTCAATTGACCAACCCCCCCATATAAAAAAGTTGAAAAAAGAGGAAACACCCCCCCTTGCGAAAAAGTTGAAAAAAGACAAAACACCCCCCCTTGCGAAAACTTTTTTGAAGACGAATTTCTTCATTAAAATTTTCAACTTTTTCGAAGCCCAAATACTTCATGAAAATTTTCATCTTTTTTGAAGCCGAATTTCTTCATGAAAATTTTAAACTTTTTTGAAGCCGAATTTCTTCATGAAAATTTAAAACATTTTTGAAGCCCAAATACTTCATGAAAATTTTCAACTTTTTTGAATCCGAATTTCTTCATGAATATTTTCAATTGACCCACCCCCCCTCACGAAAAAGTTGAAAAAGGACGAAACACCCCCCTCTTACGAAAAAGTTGAAAAACGACGAAACACCCCCCCCTCGTGAAAACTTTTTTGAAGCTGAATTTCTTCATGAAAATTTTCAACTTTTTTGAAGCCCAAATACTTCATGAAAATTTTCAACTTTTTTGAAGCCGAATTTCTTCATGAAAATTTAAAAAAATTTTGAAGCCCAAATACTTCATGAAAATTTTCAACTTTTTTGAAGCCGAAATTCTTCATGAATATTTTCAACTTTTTTGAAGCCCAAATACTTCATGAAAATTTTCAACTTTTTTGAAGCCGAATTTCTTCATGAATATTTTCAACTTTTTTGAAGCCCAAATACTTCATGAAAATTTTCAACTTTTTTGAAGCCGAATTTCTCCATGAATATTTTCAATTGACCCACCCCCCCTCACGAAAAAGTTGAAAAAGGACGAAACACCCCCCTCTTACGAAAAAGTTGAAAAAAGACGAAACACCCCCCCCTTACGAAAAAGTTGAAAAACGACGAAACACCCCCCCCTCGTGAAAACTTTTTTGAAGCTGAATTTCTTCATGAAAATTTTCAACTTTTTTGAAGCCCAAATACTTCATGAAAATTTTCAACTTTTTTGAAGCCGAATTTCTTCATGAAAATTTAAAAAAATTTTGAAGCCCAAATACTTCATGAAAATTTTCAACTTTTTTGAAGCCGAAATTCTTCATGAATATTTTCAACTTTTTTGAAGCCCAAATACTTCATGAAAATTTTCAACTTTTTTGAAGCCGAATTTCTTCATGAATATTTTCAACTTTTTTGAAGCCCAAATACTTCATGAAAATTTTCAACTTTTTTGAAGCCGAATTTCTCCATGAATATTTTCAATTGACCCACCCCCCCTCAAGAAAAAGTTGAAAAAAGACGAAACACCCCCATCTTACGAAAAAGTTGAAAAAAGACGAAACACCCCCCCCCCTTGCGAAAACTTTTTTGAAGCCGAATTTCTTCATGAAAATTTTCAACTTTTTTGAAGCCGAATTTCTTCATGAATATTTTCAACTTTTTTGAAGCCCAAATACTTCATGAAAATTTTCAACTTTTTTGAAGCCGAATCTCTTCATGAAAATTTTAAACTTTTTTGAAGCCGAATTTCTTCATGAAAATTTAAAAAAATTTTCAAGCCCAAATACTTCATGAAAATTTTCAACTTTTTTGAAGACGAATTTCTTCATGAATATTTTCAACTTTTTTGAAGCCCAAATACTTCATGAAAATTTTCAACCTTTTTGAAGCCGAATTTCTTCATGAAAATTTTAAACTTTTTTGAAGCCGAATTTCTTCATGAATATTTTCAATTGACCCACCCCCCCTCACGAAAAAGTTGAAAAAAGACGAAACACCCCCCTCTTACGAAAAAGTTGAAAAAAGACGAAACACCCCCCCCTTGCGAAAACTTTTTTGAAGCCGAATTTCTTCATGAATATTTTCAACTTTTTTGAAGCCCAAATACTTCATGAAAATTTTCAACTTTTTTGAAGCCCAAATACTTCATGAAAACGTTCAATTGACCAACCCCCCCATATAAAAAAGTTGAAAAAATAGGAAACACCCCCCCTTACGAAAAAGTTGAAAAAAGACAAAACACCCCCTCTTGCGAAAACTTTTTTGAAGACGAATTTCTTCATTAAAATTTTCAACTTTTTCGAAGCCCAAATACTTCATGAAAATTTTCATCTTTTTTGAAGCCGAATTTCTTCATGAAAATTTTAAACTTTTTTGAAGCCCAAATACTTCATGAAAATTTTCAACTTTTTTGAATCCGAATTTCTTCATGAATATTTTCAATTGACCCACCCCCCCTCACGAAAAAGTTGAAAAAGGACGAAACACCCCCCTCTTACGAAAAAGTTGAAAAAAGACGAAACACCCCCCCTTACGAAAAAGTTGAAAAAAGACGAAACACCCCCCCCTTACGAAAAAGTTGAAAAACGCCGAAACACCCCCCCCTCGTGAAAACTTTTTTGAAGCCGAATTTCTTCATGAAAATTTTCAACTTTTTTGAAGCCGAATTTCTTCATGAAAATTTAAAAAAAATTTGAAGCCCAAATACTTCATGAAAATTTTCAACTTTTTTGAAGCCGAATTTCTTCATGAATATTTTCAACTTTTTTGAAGCCCAAATACTTCATGAAAATTTTCAACTTTTTTGAAGCCCAAATACTTCATGAAAACGTTCAACTTTTTTGAAGCCGAATTTCTTCATGAAAATTTTCAACTTTTTTGAAGCCCAAATACTTCATGAAAATTTTCATCTTTTTTGAAGCCAAATTTCTTCATGAATATTTTCAATTGACCCACCCCCGCTAACAAAAAAGTTGAAAAAAGACGAAACACCCCCCCCCTTACGACAAAGTTGAAAAAAGACGAAACACCTCCCCCCTTGCGAAAACTTTTTTGAAGCCGAATTTCTTCATGAAAATTTTCAACTGTTTTGAAGCCGAATTTCTTCATGAATATTTTCAACTTTTTTGAAGCCCAAATACTTCATGAAAATTTTCAACTTTTTTGAAGCCCAAATACTTCATGAAAATTTTCAACGTTTTTGAAGCCCAAATACTTCATGAAAACGTTCATCTTTTTTGAAGTCGAATTTCTTCATGAAAATTTTCAACTTTTTTGAAGCCCAAATACTTCATGATTATTTTCAACTTTTTTGAAGCCGAATTTCTTCATGAATATTTTCAATTGACCCACCCCCCCTCACGAAAAAGTTGAAAAAAGACGAAACACCCCCCCCTTACGAAAAAGTTGAAAAAAGACGAAACACCCCCCCCTTGCAAAAACTTTTTTGAAGCCGAATTTCTTCATGAAAATTTTCAACTTTTTTGAAGCCCAAATACTTCATGAAAATTTTCAACTGTTTTGAAGCCGAATTTTTCAAGAAAATTTTAAACTTTTTTGAAGCCGAATTTCTTCATGAAAATTTAAAAAAAATTTCAAGCCCAAATACTTCATGAAAATTTTCAACTTTTTTGAAGCCGAATTTCTTCATTAAAATTTTAAACTTTTTTGAAGACGAATTTCTTAATGAAAATTTTCAACTTTTTTGAAGCCCAAATACTTCATGAAAATTTTCAACTTTTTTGAAGCCGAATTTCTTCATGAAAATTTTCAACTTTTTTGAAGCCGAATTTCTTCATGAAAATTTAAAAAAAATTTCAAGCCCAAATACTTCATGAAAATTTTCAACTTTTTTGAAGCCGAATTTCTTCATGAAAATTTTAAACTTTTTTGAAGCCGAATTTCTTAATGAAAATTTTCAACTTTTTTGAAGCCCAAATACTTCATGAAAATGTTCAACTTTTTTGAAGCCGAATTTCTTCATGAAAATTTTCAACTTTTTTGAAGCCAAATTTCTTCATGAATATTTTCAATTGACCCACCCCCGCTAACGAAAAAGTTGAAAAAAGACGACACACCCCCCCCTTACGAAAAAGTTGAAAAAAGACGAAACACCCCCCCCCCTTGCGAAAACTTTTTTGAAGCTGAATTTCTTCATGAAAATTTTAAACTTTTTTGAAGCCGAATTTCTTCATGAAAATTTAAAAAGAAATTTCAAGCCCAAATACTTCATGAAAATTTTAAACTTTTTTGAAGCCGAATTTCTTCATGAATATTTTCAACCTTTTTGAAGCCGAATTTCTTCATGAAAATTTTCACCTTTTTTGAAGCCTAAATACTACATGAAAATTTTAATCTTTTTTGAAGCCGAATTTCTTCATGAATATTTTCAACCTTTTTGAAGCCGAATTTCTTAATGAAAATTTTAAACTTTTTTGAAGCCCAAATACTTCATGAAAATTTTCAACTTTTTTGAAGCCAAATTTCTTCATGAATATTTTCAATTGACCCACCCCCCCTCACGAAAAAGTTGAAAAAAGACGAAACACCCCCCTCTTACGAAAAAGTTGAAAAAAGACGAAACACCCCCCCCCCTTGCGAAAACTTTTTTGAAGCCGAATTTCTTCATGAAAATTTTCAACTTTTTTGAAGCCCAAATACTTCATGAAAATTTTCAACTGTTTTGAAGCTGAATTTCTTCATGAAAATTTTAAACTTTTTTGAAGCCGAATTTCTTCATGAAAATTTAAAAAAATTTTCAAGCCCAAATACTTCATGAAAATTTTCAACTTTTTTGAAGCCGAATTTCTTCATGAAAATTTTAAACTTTTTTGAAGCCGAATTTCTTCATGAAAATTTTCAATTGACCCACCCCCCCTCACGAAAAAGTTGAAAAAAGACGAAACACCCCCCTCTTACGAAAAAGTTGAAAAAAGACGAAACACCCCCCCCCTTACGAAAACTTTTTTGAAGCCGAATTTCTTCATGAAAATTTTCAACTTTTTTGAAGCCCAAATACTTCATGAAAATTTTCAACTGTTTTGAAGCTGAATTTCTTCATGAAAATTTTAAACTTTTTTGAAGCCGAATTTCTTCGTGAAAATTTAAAAAAATTTTCAAGCCCAAATACTTCATGAAAATTTTCAACTTTTTTGAAGCCGAATTTCTTCATGAAAATTTTAAACTTTTTTGAAGCCGAATTTCTTAATGAATACTTTCAATTGTCCCACCCCCCTCACGAAAAAGTTGAAAAAAGACGAAACACCCCCCCCTTACGAAAAAGTTGAAAAAAGACGAAACACCCCACCTCACGAAAAAGTTGAAAAAAGACGAAACACCTCCCCCTTACGAAAACTTTTTTGAAGCCGAATTTCTTCATGAAAATTTTAAACTTTTTTGAAGCCTCAATACTTCATGAAAATTTTAAACTTTTTTGAAGCCGAATTTCTTCATGAATATTTTCAACCTTTTTGAAGCCGAATTTCTTCATGAAAATTTTAAACTTTTTTAAAGCCCAAATACTTCATGAAAATTTTCAACTTTTTTGAAGCCGAATTTCTTCATGAATATTTTCAATTGACCCACCCCCCCTCACGAAAAAGTTGAAAAAAGACGAAACACCCCCCCTCACGAAAAAGTTGAAAAAAGACGAAACACCTCCCCCTTACGAAAACTTTTTTGAAGCCGAATTTCTTCATGAAAATTTTCAACTTTTTTGAAGCCTAAATACTTCATGAAAATTTTAATCTTTTTTGAAGCCGAATTTCTTCATGAATATTTTCAACCTTTTTGAAGCCGAATTTCTTCATGAAAATTTTTAATTTTTTGAAGCCCAAATACTTCATGAAAATGTTCAACTTTTTTGAAGCCGAATTTCTTCATGAATATTTTCAATTGACCCACCCCCCCTCACGAAAAAGTTGAAAAAAGACGAAACACCCCCCTCTTACGAAAAAGTTGAAAAAAGACGAAACACCCCCCCCTTACGAAAAAGTTGAAAAAAGACGAAACACCCCCCCCTTACGAAAAAGTTGAAAAAAGACTAAACACCCCCCCCTTGCGAAAACTTTTTTGAAGCCGAATTTCTTCATGAAAATTTTCAACTTTTTTGAAGCCCAAATACTTCATGAAAATCTTCAACTTTTTTGAAGCCGAATTTCTTCATGAATACTTTCAATTGACCCACCCCCCTCACGAAAAAGTTGAAAAAAGACGAAACATCCCCTCTCACGAAAAAGTTGAAAAAAGACGAAACACCCCCCCCTTACGAAAAAGTTGAAAAAAGACGAAACACCCCCCCTCACGAAAAAGTTGAAAAAAGACGAAACACCTCCCCCTTACGAAAACTTTTTTGAAGCCGAATTTCTTCATGAAAATTTCAAACTTTTTTGAAGCCTCAATACTTCATGAAAATTTTAAACTTTTTTGAAGCCGAATTTCTTCATGAATATTTTCAACCTTTTTGAAGCCGAATTTCTTCATGAATATTTTCAATTGACCCACCCCCCCTCACGAAAAAGTTGAAAAAAGACGAAACACCCCCCTCTTATGAAAAAGTTGAAAAAAGACGAAACACCCCCCCTTACGAAAAAGTTGAAAAAAGACGAAACACCCCCCCTCACGAAAAAGTTGAAAAAAGACGAAACACCTACACCTTACGAAAACTTTTTTGAAGCCGAATTTCTTCATGAAAATTTTCAACGTTTTTGAAGCCGAATTTCTTCATGAAAATTTTCAACTTTTTTGAAGCCCAAATACTTCATGAAAATTTTCAACTTTTTTGAAGCCGAATTTCTTCATGAATATTTTCAATTGACCCACCCCCCTCACGAAAAAGTTGAAAAAAGACGAAACACCCCCCTCTTACGAAAAAGTTAAAAAAAGACGAAACACCCCCCCTCACGAAAAAGTTGAAAAAAGACGAAACACCTCCCCCTTACGAAAACTTTTTTGAAGCCGAATTTCTTCATGAAAATTTTCAACTTTTTTGAAGCCTAAATACTTCATGAAAATTTTAATCTTTTTTGAAGCCGAATTTCTTCATGAATATTTTCAACCTTTTTGAAGCCGAATTTCTTCATGAAAATTTTCAACTTTTTTGAAGCCCAAATACTTCATGAAAATCTTCAACTTTTTTGAAGCCGAATTTCTTCATGAATACTTTCAATTGACCCACCCCCCTCACGAAAAAGTTGAAAAAAGACGAAACACCCCCCTCTTACGAAAAAGTTGAAAAAAGACGAAACACCCCCACCTTACGAAAAAGTTGAAAAAAGACGAAACACCCCCCCTTACGAAAAAGTTGAAAAAAGACGAAACACCCCCCCTCACGAAAAAGTTGAAAAAAGACGAAACACCTCCCCCTTACGAAAACTTTTTTGAAGCCGAATTTCTTCATGAAAATTTTCAACTTTTTTGAAGCCTAAATACTTCATGAAAATTTTAAACTTTTTTGAACCCGAATTTCTTCATGAATATTTTCAACCTTTTTGAAGCCGAATTTCTTCATGAAAATTTTCAACTTTTTTGAAGCCCAAATACTTCATGAAAATTTTCAACTTTTTTGAAGCCGAATTTCTTCATGAATACTTTCAATTGACCCACCCCCCTCACGAAAAAGTTGAAAAAAGACGAAACACCCCCCTCTTACGAAAAAGTTGAAAAAAGACGAAACACCCCCCCCTTACGAAAACTTTGAAAAAAGACGAAACACCCCCCCTCACGAAAAAGTTGAAAAAAGACGAAACACCTCCCAGTTACGAAAACTTTTTTGAAGCCGGATTTCTTCATGAAAATTTTAAACTTTTTTGGAGCCGAATTTCTTCATGAATATTTTCAACCTTTTTGAAGCCGAATTTCTTCATGAAAATTTTCAACTTTTTTGAAGCCTAAATACTACATGAAAATTTTCAACTTTTTTGAAGCCGAATTTCTTCATGAATATTTTCAACCTTTTTGAAGCCGAATTTCTTCATGAAAATTTTAAACTTTTTTGAAGCCCAAATACTTCATGAAAATTTTCAACTTTTCTGAAGCCGAATTTCTTCATGAATATTTTCAATTGACCCACCCCCCTCACGAAAAAGTTGAAAAAAGACGAAACACCCCCCTCTTACGAAAAAGTTGAAAAAAGACGAAACACCCCCCCCTCACGAAAAAGTTGAAAAAAGACGAAACACCCCCCCCTTAGGAAAAAGTTGAAAAAATACGAAACACCCCCCCCTTGCGAAAACTTTTTTGAAGCCGAATTTCTTCATGAAAATTTTCAACTTTTTTGAAGCCCAAATACTTCATGAAAATTTTCAACTTTTTTGAAGCCGAATTTCTTCATGAAAATTTTCAACTTTTTTGAAGACGAATTTCTTCATGAAAATTTTCAATTGACCCACCCCCCCTCACGAAAAAGTTGAAAAAAGACGAAACACCCCCCTCTTACGAAAAAGTTGAAAAAAGACGAAACACCCCCCCCCTTACGAAAACTTTTTTGAAGCCGAATTTCTTCATGAAAATTTTCAACTTTTTTGAAGCCCAAATACTTCATGAAAATTTTCAACTGTTTTGAAGCTGAATTTCTTCATGAAAATTTTAAACTTTTTTGAAGCCGAATTTCTTCATGAAAATTTAAAAAAATTTTCAAGCCCAAATACTTCATGAAAATTTTCAACTTTTTTGAAGCCGAATTTCTTCATGAAAATTTTAAACTTTTTTGAAGCCGAATTTCTTAATGAAAATTTTCAACTTTTTTGAAGCCCAAATACTTCATGAAAATTTTAAACTTTTTTGAAGCCGAATTTCTTCATGAAAATTTTAAACTTTTTTGAAGCCGAATTTCTTAATGAAAATTTTAAACTTTTTTGAAGCCCAAATACTTCATGAAAATTTTCAACTTTTTTGAAGCCGAATTTCTTCATGAATATTTTCAATTGACCCACCCCCCCTCACGAAAAAGTTGAAAAAAGACGAAACACCCCCCTCTTACGAAAAAGTTGAAAAAAGACGAAACACCCCCCCCTTGCGAAAACTTTTTTGAAGCCGAATTTCTTAATGAAAGTTTTCAACTTTTTTGAAGCCCAAATACTTCATGAAAATCTTCAACTTTTTTGAAGCCGAATTTCTTCATGAATACTTTCAATTGACCCACCCCCCTCACGAAAAAGTTGAAAAAATACGAAACACCCCCCCCTTGCGAAAACTTTTTTGAAGCCGAATTTCTTCATGAAAATTTTCAACTTTTTTGAAGCCCAAATACTTCATGAAAATTTTCAACTTTTTTGAAGCCGAATTTCTTCATGAAAATTTTCAACTTTTTTGAAGACGAATTTCTTCATGAAAATTTTCAATTGACCCACCCCCCCTCACGAAAAAGTTGAAAAAAGACGAAACACCCCCCTCTTACGAAAAAGTTGAAAAAAGACGAAACACCCCCCCCCTTACGAAAACTTTTTTGAAGCCGAATTTCTTCATGAAAATTTTCAACTTTTTTGAAGCCCAAATACTTCATGAAAATTTTCAACTGTTTTGAAGCTGAATTTCTTCATGAAAATTTTAAACTTTTTTGAAGCCGAATTTCTTCATGAAAATTTAAAAAAAATTTCAAGCCCAAATACTTCATGAAAATTTTCAACTTTTTTGAAGCCGAATTTCTTCATGAAAATTTTAAACTTTTTTGAAGCCGAATTTCTTAATGAAAATTTTCAACTTTTTTGAAGCCCAAATACTTCATGAAAATTTTAAACTTTTTTGAAGCCGAATTTCTTCATGAAAATTTTAAACTTTTTTGAAGCCGAATTTCTTAATGAAAATTTTAAACTTTTTTGAAGCCCAAATACTTCATGAAAATTTTCAACTTTTTTGAAGCCGAATTTCTTCATGAATATTTTCAATTGACCCACCCCCCCTCACGAAAAAGTTGAAAAAAGACGAAACACCCCCCTCTTACGAAAAAGTTGAAAAAAGACGAAACACCCCCCCCTTGCGAAAACTTTTTTGAAGCCGAATTTCTTAATGAAAGTTTTCAACTTTTTTGAAGCCCAAATACTTCATGAAAATCTTCAACTTTTTTGAAGCCGAATTTCTTCATGAATACTTTCAATTGACCCACCCCCCTCACGAAAAAGTTGAAAAAATACGAAACACCCCCCCCTTGCGAAAACTTTTTTGAAGCCGAATTTCTTCATGAAAATTTTCAACTTTTTTGAAGCCCAAATACTTCATGAAAATTTTCAACTTTTTTGAAGCCGAATTTCTTCATGAAAATTTTCAACTTTTTTGAAGACGAATTTCTTCATGAAAATTTTCAATTGACCCACCCCCCCTCACGAAAAAGTTGAAAAAAGACGAAACACCCCCCTCTAACGAAAAAGTTGAAAAAAGACGAAACACCCCCCCCCTTACGAAAACTTTTTTGAAGCCGAATTTCTTCATGAAAATTTTCAACTTTTTTGAAGCCCAAATACTTCATGAAAATTTTCAACTGTTTTGAAGCTGAATTTCTTCATGAAAATTTTAAACTTTTTTGAAGCCGAATTTCTTCATGAAAATTTTAAAAAAATTTCAAGCCCAAATACTTCATGAAAATTTTCAACTTTTTTGAAGCCGAATTTCTTCATGAAAATTTTAAACTTTTTTGAAGCCGAATTTCTTAATGAAAATTTTCAACTTTTTTGAAGCCCAAATACTTCATGAAAATTTTCAACTTTTTTGAAGCCGAATTTCTTCATGAAAATTTTCAACTTTTTTGAAGACGAATTTCTTCATGAAAATTTTCAATTGACCCACCCCCCCTCACGAAAAAGTTGAAAAAAGACGAAACACCCCCCTCTAACGAAAAAGTTGAAAAAAGACGAAACACCCCCCCCCTTACGAAAACTTTTTTGAAGCCGAATTTCTTCATGAAAATTTTCAACTTTTTTGAAGCCCAAATACTTCATGAAAATTTTCAACTGTTTTGAAGCTGAATTTCTTCATGAAAATTTTAAACTTTTTTGAAGCCGAATTTCTTCATGAAAATTTTAAAAAAATTTCAAGCCCAAATACTTCATGAAAATTTTCAACTTTTTTGAAGCCGAATTTCTTCATGAAAATTTTAAACTTTTTTGAAGCCGAATTTCTTAATGAAAATTTTCAACTTTTTTGAAGCCCAAATACTTCATGAAAATTTTCAACTTTTTTGAAGCCGAATTTCTTCATGAAAATTTTAAACTTTTTTGAAGCCGAATTTCTTAATGAAAATTTTAAACTTTTTTGAAGCCCAAATACTTCATGAAAATTTTCAACTTTTTTGAAGCCGAATTTCTTCATGAATATTTTCAATTGACCCACCCCCCCTCACGAAAAAGTTGAAAAAAGACGAAACACCCCCCTCTTACGAAAAAGTTGAAAAAAGACGAAACACCCCCCCCTTACGAAAAAGTTGAAAAAAGACGAAACACCCCCCCCTTGCGAAAACTTTTTTGAAGCCGAATTTCTTAATGAAAGTTTTCAACTTTTTTGAAGCCCAAATACTTCATGAAAATCTTCAACTTTTTTGAAGCCGAATTTCTTCATGAATACTTTCAATTGACCCACCCCCCTCACGAAAAAGTTGAAAAAAGAAGAAACACCCCCCTCTTACGAAAAAGTTGAAAAAAGACGAAACACCCCCCCCTTACGAAAAAGTTGAAAAAAGACGAAACACCCCCCCTCACGAAAAAGTTGAAAAAGACGAAACACCCCCCTCTTACGAAAAAGTTGAAAAAAGACGAAACACCCCCCCCTTACGAAAAAGTTGAAAAAAGACGAAACACCCCCCCTCACGAAAAAGTTGAAAAAAGACGAAACACCTCCCAGTTACGAAAACTTTTTTGAAGCCGAATTTCTTCATGAAAATTTTAAACTTTTTTGGAGCCGAATTTCTTCATGAATATTTTCAACCTTTTTGAAGCCGAATTTCTTCATGAAAATTTTCAACTTTTTTGAAGCCGAATTTCTTCATGAATACTTTCAATTGACCCACCCCCCTCACGAAAAAGTTGAAAAAAGACGAAACACCTCCCCCTTACGAAAACTTTTTTGAAGCCGAATTTCTTCATGAAAATTTTAAACTTTTTTGAAGACTCAATACTTCATGAAAATTTTAAACTTTTTTGAAGCAGAATTTCTTCATGAATATTTTCAACCTTTTTGAAGCCGAATTTCTTCATGAAAATTTTAAACTTTTTTAAAGCCCAAATACTTCATGAAAATGTTCAACTTTTTTGAAACCGAATTTCTTCATGAATATTTTCAATTGACCCACCCCCCCTCACGAAAAAGTTGAAAAAAGACGAAACACCCCCCCTCACGAAAAAGTTGAAAAAAGACGAAACACCTCCCCCTTACGAAAACTTTTTTGAAGCCGAATTTCTTCATGAAAATTTTCATCTTTTTTGAAGCCTAAATACTTCATGAAAATTTTAATCTTTTTTGAAGCCGAATTTCTTCATGAATATTTTCAACCTTTTTGAAGCCGAATTTCTTCATGAAAATTTTAAACTTTTTTGAAGCCGAATTTCTTCATGAATATTTTCAATTGACCCACCCCCCTCACGAAAAAGTTGAAAAAAGACGAAACACCCCCCTCTTACGAAAAAGTTGAAAAAAGACGAAACACCCCCCCCTTACGAAAAAGTTGAAAAAAGACGAAACACCCCCCCCTTGCGAAAACTTTTTTGAATCCGAATTTCTTCATGAAAATTTTCAACTTTTTTGAAGCCTAAATACTTCATGAAAATTTTCATCTTTTTTGAAGAGAAATTTCTTCATGAATATTTTCAATTGACCCACCCCCGCTTACGAAAAAGTTGAAAAAAGACGAAACACCCCCCCTTACGAAAAAGTTGAAAAAAGACGAAACACCCCCCCTCACGAAAAAGTTCAAAAAAGACGAAACACCTCCCCCTTACGAAAACTTTTTTGAAGACGAAATACTTCATGAAAATTTTAATCTTTTTTGAAGCCGAATTTCTTCATGAATATTTTCAACCTTTTTGAAGCCAAATTTCTTCATGAAAATTTTCAACTTTTTTGAAGCCTAAATACTACATGAAAATTTTAATCTTTTTTGAAGCCGAATTTCTTCATGAATATTTTCAACCTTTTTGAAGCCGAATTTCTTCATGAATATTTTCAATTGACCCACCCCCCCTCACGAAAAAGTTGAAAAAAGACGAAACACCCCCCTCTTACGAAAAAGTTGAAAAAAGATGAAACACCCCCCCTTTACGAAAAAGTTGAAAAAAGACGAAACACCCCCCCCTTACGAAAAAGTTGAAAAAAGACGAAACACCCCCCCTTTGCGAAAACTTTTTTGAAGCCGAATTTCTTCATGAATACTTTCAATTGACCCACCCCCCTCACGAAAAAGTTGAAAAAAGACGAAACACCCCCCCCTTGCGAAAACTTTTTTGAAGCCGAATTTCTTCATGAAAATTTTCAACTTTTTTGAAGCCCAAATACTTCATGAAAATCTTCAACTTTTTTGAAGCCGAATTTCTTCATGAATACTTTCAATTGACCCACCCCCCTCACGAAAAATTTGAAAAAAGACGAAACATCCCCTCTCACGAAAAAGTTGAAAAAAGACGAAAAACCCCCCCTTACGAAAAAGTTGAAAAAAGACGAAACACCCCCCCTCACGAAAAAGTTGAAAAAAGACGAAACACCTCCCCCTTACGAAAACTTTTTTGAAGCCGAATTTCTTCATGAAAATTTCAAACTTTTTTGAAGCCTCAATACTTCATGAAAATTTTAAACTTTTTTGAAGCCGAATTTCTTCATGAATATTTTCAACCTTTTTGAAGCCGAATTTCTTCATGAAAATTTTAAACTTTTTTGAAGCCCAAATACTTCATGAAAATTTTCAACTTTTTTGAAGCCGAATTTCTTCATGAATATTTTCAATTGACCCACCCCCCCCTCACGAAAAAGTTGAAAAAAGACGAAACACCCCCCTCTCATGAAAAAGTTGAAAAAAGACGAAACACCCCCCCTTACGAAAAAGTTGAAAAAAGACGAAACACCCCCCCCTAACGAAAAAGTTGAAAAAAGACGAAACACCTACACCTTACGAAAACTTTTTTGAAGCCGAATTTCTTCATGAAAATTTTCAACCTTTTTGAAGCCGAATTTCTTCATGAAAATTTTAAACTTTTTTGAAGCCCAAATACTTCATGAAAATTTTCAACTTTTTTGAAGCCGAATTTCTTCATGAATATTTTCAATTGACCCACCCCCCCCTCACGAAAAAGTTGAAAAAAGACGAAACACCCCCCTCTCATGAAAAAGTTGAAAAAAGACGAAACACCCCCCCTTACGAAAAAGTTGAAAAAAGACGAAACACCCCCCCCTAACGAAAAAGTTGAAAAAAGACGAAACACCTACACCTTACGAAAACTTTTTTGAAGCCGAATTTCTTCATGAAAATTTTCAACGTTTTTGAAGCCGAATTTCTTCATGAAAATTTTCAACTTTTTTGAAGCCTAAATACTTCATGAAAATTTTCAACTTTATTGAAGCCGAATTTCTTCATGAATATTTTCAATTGACCCACCCCCCTCACGAAAAAGTTGAAAAAAGACGAAACACCCCCCTCTTACGAAAAAGTTGAAAAAAGACGAAACACCCCCCCCTTACGAAAAAGTTGAAAAAAGACGAAACACCCCCCCTCACGAAAAAGTTGAAAAAAGACGAAACACCTCCCAGTTACGAAAACTTTTTTGAAGCCGAATTTCTTCATGAAAATTTCAAACTTTTTTGAAGCCTCAATACTTCATGAAAATTTTAAACTTTTTTGAAGCCGAATTTCTTCATGAATATTTTCAACCTTTTTGAAGCCGAATTTCTTCATGAAAATTTTAAACTTTTTTGAAGCCCAAATACTTCATGAAAATTTTCAACTTTTTTGAAGCCGAATTTCTTCATGAATATTTTCAATTGACCCACCCCCCCCTCACGAAAAAGTTGAAAAAAGACGAAACACCCCCCTCTCATGAAAAAGTTGAAAAAAGACGAAACACCCCCCCTTACGAAAAAGTTGAAAAAAGACGAAACACCCCCCCCTTACGAAAAAGTTGAAAAAAGACGAAACACCTACACCTTACGAAAACTTTTTTGAAGCCGAATTTCTTCATGAAAATTTTCAACGTTTTTGAAGCCGAATTTCTTCATGAAAATTTTCAACGTTTTTGAAGCCGAATTTCTTCATGAAAATTTTCAACTTTTTTGAAGCCTAAATACTTCATGAAAATTTTCAACTTTATTGAAGCCGAATTTCTTCATGAATATTTTCAATTGACCCACCCCCCTCACGAAAAAGTTGAAAAAAGACGAAACACCCCCCTCTTACGAAAAAGTTGAAAAAAGACGAAACACCCCCCCCTTACGAAAAAGTTGAAAAAAGACGAAACACCCCCCCTCACGAAAAAGTTGAAAAAAGACGAAACACCTCCCAGTTACGAAAACTTTTTTGAAGCCGAATTTCTTCATGAAAATTTTAAACTTTTTTGAAGCCTCAATACTTCATGAAAATTTTAAACTTTTTTGAAACCGAATTTCTTCATGAATATTTTCAACCTTTTTGAAGCCAAATTTCTTCATGAAAATTTTCAACTTTTTTGAAGCCTAAATACTACATGAAAATTTTAATCTTTTTTGAAGCCGAATTTCTTCATGAATATTTTCAACCTTTTTTAAGCCGAATTTCTTCATGAATATTTTCAATTGACCCACCCCCCCTCACGAAAAAGTTGAAAAAAGACGAAACACCCCCCTCTTACGAAAAAGTTGAAAAAAGACGAAACACCCCCCCTTTACGAAAAAGTTGAAAAAAGACGAAACACCCCCCCCTTACGAAAAAGTTGAAAAAAGACGAAACACCCCCCCCTTGCGAAAACTTTTTTGAAGCCGAATTTCTTCATGAATACTTTCAATTGACCCACCCCCCTCACGAAAAAGTTGAAAAAAGACGAAACACCCCCCCCTTGCGAAAACTTTTTTGAAGCCGAATTTCTTCATGAAAATTTTCAACTTTTTTGAAGCCCAAATACTTCATGAAAATCTTCAACTTTTTTGAAGCCGAATTTCTTCATGAATACTTTCAATTGACCCACCCCCCTCACGAAAAAGTTGAAAAAAGACGAAACATCCCCTCTCACGAAAAAGTTGAAAAAAGACGAAACACCCCCCCTTACGAAAAAGTTGAAAAAAGACGAAACACCCCCCCTCACGAAAAAGTTGAAAAAAGACGAAACACCTCCCCCTTACGAAAACTTTTTTGAAGCCGAATTTCTTCATGAAAATTTCAAACTTTTTTGAAGCCTCAATACTTCATGAAAATTTTAAACTTTTTTGAAGCCGAATTTCTTCATGAATATTTTCAACCTTTTTGAAGCCGAA
Source organism: Labrus mixtus (assembly GCF_963584025.1). Classification (NCBI taxonomy): domain Eukaryota; kingdom Metazoa; phylum Chordata; class Actinopteri; order Labriformes; family Labridae; genus Labrus; species Labrus mixtus. Next base: position 26,567,759 of record NC_083628.1, read on the forward strand.
TTTCTTCATGAATATTTTCAATTGACCCACCCCCCTCACGAAAAAGTTGAAAAAAGACGAAACACCCCCCTCTTACGAAAAAGTTGAGAAAAGACGAAACACCCCCCCTTACGAAAAAGTTGAAAAAAGACGAAACACCCCCCCCTTACGAAAAAGTTGAAAAAAGACGAAACACCCCCCCCTTGCGAAAACTTTTTTGAATCCGAATTTCTTCATGAAAATTTTCAACTTTTTTGAAGCCTAAATACTTCATGAAAATTTTCATCTTTTTTGAAGACAAATTTCTTCATGAATATTTTCAATTGACCCACCCCCGCTTACGAAAAAGTTGAAAAAAGACGAAACACCCCCCCTTACGAAAAAGTTGAAAAAAGACGAAACACCCCCCCTCACGAAAAAGTTGAAAAAAGACGAAACACCTCCCCCTTACGAAAACTTTTTTGAAGCCGAATTTCTTCCTTAAAAATTTTCAACTTTTTTGAAGCCTAAATACTTCATGAAAATTTTAATCTTTTTTGAAGCCGAATTTCTTCATGAATATTTTCAACCTTTTTGAAGCCGAATTTCTTCATGAAAATTTTCAACTTTTTTGAAGCCCAAATACTTCATGAAAATCTTCAACTTTTTTGAAGCCGAATTTCTTCATGAATACTTTCAATTGACCCACCCCCCTCACGAAAAAGTTGAAAAAAGACGAAACACCCCCCTCTTACGAAAAAGTTGAAAAAAGACGAAACACCCCCACCTTACGAAAAAGTTGAAAAAAGACGAAACACCCCCCCTTACGAAAAAGTTGAAAAAAGACGAAACACCCCCCCTCACGAAAAAGTTGAAAAAAGACGAAACACCTCCCCCTTACGAAAACTTTTTTGAAGCCGAATTTCTTCATGAAAATTTTCAACTTTTTTGAAGCCTAAATACTTCATGAAAATTTTAAACTTTTTTGAAGCCGAATTTCTTCATGAATATTTTCAACCTTTTTGAAGCCGAATTTCTTCATGAAAATTTTAAACTTTTTTGAAGCCCAAATACTTCATGAAAATTTTCAACTTTTTTGAAGCCGAATTTCTTCATGAATATTTTCAATTGACCCACCCCCCTCACGAAAAAGTTGAAAAAAGACGAAACACCCCCCTCTTACGAAAAAGTTGAAAAAAGACGAAACACCCCCCCTTAGGAAAAAGTTGAAAAAATACGAAACACCCCCCCTTGCGAAAACTTTTTTGAAGCCGAATTTCTTCATGAAAATTTTCAACTTTTTTGAAGCCCAAATACTTCATGAAAATGTTCAACTTTTTTGAAGCCGAATTTCTTCATGAATATTTTCAATTGACCCACCCCCTCACGAAAAAGTTGAAAAAAGACGAAACACCCCCCTCTTACGAAAAAGTTGAAAAAAGACGAAACACCCCCCCTTACGAAAAAGTTGAAAAAAGACGAAACACCACCCCCTTGCGAAAACATTTTTGAAGCCGAATTTCTTCATGAAAATTTTCAACTTTTTTGAAGCCCAAATACTTCATGAAAATTTTCAACTTTTTTAAAGCCGAATTTCTTCATGAATACTTTCAATTGACCCACCCCCTCACGAAAAAGTTGAAAAAAGACGAAACACCCCCCTCTTACGAAAAAGTTGAAAAAAGACGAAACACCCCCCCCTTACGAAAAAGTTGAAAAAAGACGAAACACCCCCCCTTACGAAAAAGTTGAAAAAAGACGAAACACCCCCCCTCACGAAAAAGTTGAAAAAAGACGAAACACCTCCCCCTTACGAAAACTTTTTTGAAGCCGAATTTCTTCATGAAAATTTTCAACTTTTTTGAAGCCTAAATACTTCATGAAAATTTTCAACTTTTTTGAAGCCGAATTTCTTCATGAATATTTTCAATTGACCCACCCCCCTCACGAAAAAGTTGAAAAAAGACGAAACACCCCCTCCTTACGAAAAAGTTGAAAAAAGACGAAACACCCCCCCCTTGCGAAAACTTTTTTGAATCCGAATTTCTTCCTGAAAATTTTCAACTTTTTTGAAGCCCAAATACTTCATGAAAATTTTCAACTTTTTTGAAGCCGAATTTCTTCATGAAGACTTTCAATTGACCCACCCCCCTCACGAAAAAGTTGAAAAAAGACGAAACACCCCCCTCTTACGAAAAAGTTGAAAAAAGACGAAACACCCCCCCCTTACGAAAAAGTTGAAAAAAGACGAAACACCCCCCCCTTGCGAAAACTTTTTTGAAGCCGAATTACTTCATGAAAATTTTCAACTTTTTTGAAGCCCAAATACTTCATGAAAATTTTCAACTTTTTTGAAGCCGAATTTCTTCATGAAAATTTTTAACTTTTTTGAAGCCCAAATACTTCATAAAAATTTTCAACTTTTTTGAAGCCAAATTTCTTCATGAATACTTTCAACTTTTTTGAAGCCCATATACTTCCTGAAAATTTTCAACTTTTTTGAAGCCCAAATACTTAATGAAAACGTTCAACTTTTTTGAAGCCCAAATACTTCATGAAAAATTTCAATTGACCAACCCCCCCTTATGAAAAAGTTGAAAAAAGACGAAACACCCCCCTCTTACGAAAAAGTGAAAAAAAAGACGAAACACCCCCCCCTTACGAAAACTTTTTTGAAGCCGAATTTCTTCATGAAAATTTTCAACTTTTTTGAAGCCCAAATACTTCATGAAAATTTTCATCTTTTTTGAAGCCGAATTTCTTCATGAAAATTTTAAACTTTTTTGAAGCCGAATTTCTTCATCAAAATTTAAAACATTTTTGAAGTCCAAATACTTCATGAAAATTTTAAACTTTTTTGAAGCCGAATTTCTTCATGAAAATTTAAAACATTTTTGAAGCCCAAATACTTCATGAAAATTTTCATCTTTTTTGAAGCCAAATTTCTTCATGAATATTTTCAATTGACCCACCCCCGCTAACGAAAAAGTTGAAAAAAGACGAAACACCCCCCCCTTACGAAAAAGTTGAAAAAAGACAAAACACCCCCCCCCCTTGCGAAAACTTTTTTGAAGCCGAATTTCTTCATGAAAATTTTCAACTTTTTTGAAGCCCAAATACTTCATGAAAATTTTCAACTTTTTTGAAGCCGAATTTCTTCATGAAAATTTTCAACTTTTTTGAAGCCGAATTTCTTCATGAATATATTCAACTTTTTTGAAGCCCAAATACTTCATGAAAATTTTCAACCTTTTTGAAGCCGAATTTCTTCATGAAAATTTTAAACTTTTTTGAAGCCGAATTTCTTCATGAATATTTTCAATTGACCCACTCCCCCTCACGAAAAAGTTGAAAAAAGACGAAACACCTCCCCCTTACGAAAACTTTTTTGAAGCCGAATTTCTTCATGAAAATTTCAAACTTTTTTGAAGCCTAAATACTTCATGAAAATTTTAATCTTTTTTGAAGCCGAATTTCTTCATGAATATTTTCAACCTTTTTGAAGCCGAATTTCTTCATGAAAATTTTCAACTTTTTTGAAGCCCAAATACTTCATGAAAATTTTCAACTTTTTTGAAGCCGAATTTCTTCATGAATATTTTCAATTGACCCACCCCCCCTCACGAAAAAGTTGAAAAAAGACGAAACACCCCCCTCTTATGAAAAAGTGGAAAAAAGACGAAACACCCCCCCTTACGAAAAAGTTGAAAAAAGACGAAACACCCCCCCTTACGAAAAAGTTGAAAAAAGACGAAACACCTACACCTTACGAAAAAGTTGAAAAAAGACGAAACACCTCCCCCTTACGAAAACTTTTTTGAAGCCGAATTTCTTCATGAAAATTTTCAACTTTCTTGAAGCCGAATTTCTTCATGATTATTTTCAACCTTTTTGAAGCCTAAATACTTCATGAAAATTTTAAACTTTTTTGAAGCCGAATTTCTTCATGAATATTTTCAACCTTTTTGAAGCCGAATTTCTTCATGAAAATTTTCAACTTTTTTGAAGCCCAAATACTTCATGAAAATTTTCAACATTTTTGAAGCCGAATTTCTTCATGAATACTTTCAATTGACCCACCCCCCTCACGAAAAAGTTGAAAAAAGACGAAACACCCCCCCCTTTCGAAAAAGTTGAAAAAAGACGAAACACCCCCCCCTTGCGAAAACTTTTTTGAAGCCGAATTTCTTCATGAAAATTTTCAACTTTTTTGAAGCCCAAATACTTCATGAAAATTTTCAACTTTTTTGAAGCCGAATTTCTTCATGAAAATTTTCAACATTTTTGAAGCCCAAATACTTCATGAAAATTTTCAACTTTTTTGAAGCCGAATTTCTTCATGAATATTTTCAACTTTTTTGAAGCCCAAATACTTCATGAAAATTTTCAACTTTTTTGAAGCCCAAATACTTCATGAAAACGTTCGACTTTTTTTAAGCCCAATTTCTTCATGAAAATTTTCAACTTATTTGAAGCCCAAATACTTCATGAAAAATTTCAATTGACCAACCCCGCCTTATGAAAAAGTTGGAAAAAGAGGAAACACCCCCCCTTACGAAAAAGTTGAAAAAAGACGAAACACCCCCCCCTCGCGAAAACTTTTTTGAAGCCGAATTTCTTCATGAAAATTTTCAACTTTTTTGAAGCCCAAATACTTCTTGAAAATTTTCTACTTTTTGAAGCCGAATTTCTTCATGAATACTTTCAATTGACCCACCCCCCTCATGAAAAAGTTGAAAAAAGACGAAACACCCCCCTCTTACGAAAAAGTTGAAAAAAGACGAAACATCCCCCCCTTGCGAAAACTTTTTTTAAGCCGAATTTCTTCATGAAAATTTTCAACTTTTTTGAAGCCCTAATACTTCATGAAAACGTTCATCTTTTTTGAAGTCGAATTTTTTCATGAAAATTTTCAACTTTTTTGAAGCCCAAATACTTCATGAAAATTTTCACCTTTTTTGAAGCCGAATTTCTTCATGAAAATTTTAAACTTTTTTGAAGCCGGATTTCTTCATGAAAATTTAAAACATTTATGAAGCCCAAATACTTCATGAAAATTTTCAACTTTTTTGAAGCTGAATTTCTTCATGAATATTTTCAATTGACCCACCCCCCCTCACGAAAAAGTTGAAAAAAGATGAAACACCCCCCTCTTACGAAAAAGTTGAAAAAAGACGAAACACCCCCCCTTACGAAAAAGTTGAAAAAAGACGAAACACCCCCCCGTACGAAAAAGTTGAAAAAAGACGAAACACCCCCCCCTCGCGAAAACTTTTTTGAAGCCGAATTTCTTCATGAAAATTTTCAACTTTTTTGAAGCCCAAATACTTCATGAAAACGTTGATCTTTTTTGAAGCCGAATTTTTTCATGAAAATTTTCAACTTTTTTGAAGCCCAAATACTTCATGAAAATTTTCATCTTTTTTGAAGCCGAATTTCTTCATGAATATTTTCAATTGACCCACCCCCCCTCACGAAAAAGTTGAAAAAAGACGAAACACCCCCCTCTTACGAAAAAGTTGAAAAAAGACGAAACACCCCCCCTTACGAAAAAGTTGAAAAAAGACGAAACACCCCCCCCTTACGAAAAAGTTGAAAAAAGACGAAACACCCCCCCTTGCAAAAACCTTTTTGAAGCCGAATTTCTTCATGAATATTTTCAATTGACCCACCCCCCCCTCACGAAAAAGTTGAAAAAAGACGAAACACCCCCCTCTCATGAAAAAGTTGAAAAAAGACGAAACACCCCCCCTTACGAAAAAGTTGAAAAAAGACGAAACACCCCCCCCTAACGAAAAAGTTGAAAAAAGACGAAACACCTACACCTTACGAAAACTTTTTTGAAGCCGAATTTCTTCATGAAAATTTTCAACGTTTTTGAAGCCGAATTTCTTCATGAAAATTTTCAACTTTTTTGAAGCCTAAATACTTCATGAAAATTTTCAACTTTATTGAAGCCGAATTTCTTCATGAATATTTTCAATTGACCCACCCCCCTCACGAAAAAGTTGAAAAAAGACGAAACACCCCCCTCTTACGAAAAAGTTGAAAAAAGACGAAACACCCCCCCCTTACGAAAAAGTTGAAAAAAGACGAAACACCCCCCCTCACGAAAAAGTTGAAAAAAGACGAAACACCTCCCAGTTACGAAAACTTTTTTGAAGCCGAATTTCTTCATGAAAATTTCAAACTTTTTTGAAGCCTCAATACTTCATGAAAATTTTAAACTTTTTTGAAGCCGAATTTCTTCATGAATATTTTCAACCTTTTTGCAGCCGAATTTCTTCATGAAAATTTTAAACTTTTTTGAAGCCCAAATACTTCATGAAAATTTTCAACTTTTTTGAAGCCGAATTTCTTCATGAATATTTTCAATTGACCCACCCCCCCCTCACGAAAAAGTTGAAAAAAGACGAAACACCCCCCTCTCATGAAAAAGTTGAAAAAAGACGAAACACCCCCCCTTACGAAAAAGTTGAAAAAAGACGAAACACCCCCCCCTTACGAAAAAGTTGAAAAAAGACGAAACACCTACACCTTACGAAAACTTTTTTGAAGCCGAATTTCTTCATGAAAATTTTCAACGTTTTTGAAGCCGAATTTCTTCATGAAAATTTTCAACGTTTTTGAAGCCGAATTTCTTCATGAAAATTTTCAACTTTTTTGAAGCCTAAATACTTCATGAAAATTTTCAACTTTATTGAAGCCGAATTTCTTCATGAATATTTTCAATTGACCCACCCCCCTCACGAAAAAGTTGAAAAAAGACGAAACACCCCCCTCTTACGAAAAAGTTGAAAAAAGACGAAACACCCCCCCCTTACGAAAAAGTTGAAAAAAGACGAAACACCCCCCCTCACGAAAAAGTTGAAAAAAGACGAAACACCTCCCAGTTACGAAAACTTTTTTGAAGCCGAATTTCTTCATGAAAATTTTAAACTTTTTTGAAGCCTCAATACTTCATGAAAATTTTAAACTTTTTTGAAACCGAATTTCTTCATGAATATTTTCAACCTTTTTGAAGCCAAATTTCTTCATGAAAATTTTCAACTTTTTTGAAGCCTAAATACTACATGAAAATTTTAATCTTTTTTGAAGCCGAATTTCTTCATGAATATTTTCAACCTTTTTTAAGCCGAATTTCTTCATGAATATTTTCAATTGACCCACCCCCCCTCACGAAAAAGTTGAAAAAAGACGAAACACCCCCCTCTTACGAAAAAGTTGAAAAAAGACGAAACACCCCCCCTTTACGAAAAAGTTGAAAAAAGACGAAACACCCCCCCCTTACGAAAAAGTTGAAAAAAGACGAAACACCCCCCCCTTGCGAAAACTTTTTTGAAGCCGAATTTCTTCATGAATACTTTCAATTGACCCACCCCCCTCACGAAAAAGTTGAAAAAAGACGAAACACCCCCCCCTTGCGAAAACTTTTTTGAAGCCGAATTTCTTCATGAAAATTTTCAACTTTTTTGAAGCCCAAATACTTCATGAAAATCTTCAACTTTTTTGAAGCCGAATTTCTTCATGAATACTTTCAATTGACCCACCCCCCTCACGAAAAAGTTGAAAAAAGACGAAACATCCCCTCTCACGAAAAAGTTGAAAAAAGACGAAACACCCCCCCTTACGAAAAAGTTGAAAAAAGACGAAACACCCCCCCTCACGAAAAAGTTGAAAAAAGACGAAACACCTCCCCCTTACGAAAACTTTTTTGAAGCCGAATTTCTTCATGAAAATTTCAAACTTTTTTGAAGCCTCAATACTTCATGAAAATTTTAAACTTTTTTGAAGCCGAATTTCTTCATGAATATTTTCAACCTTTTTGAAGCCGAATTTCTTCATGAATATTTTCAATTGACCCACCCCCCTCACGAAAAAGTTGAAAAAAGACGAAACACCCCCCTCTTACGAAAAAGTTGAGAAAAGACGAAACACCCCCCCTTACGAAAAAGTTGAAAAAAGACGAAACACCCCCCCCTTACGAAAAAGTTGAAAAAAGACGAAACACCCCCCCCTTGCGAAAACTTTTTTGAATCCGAATTTCTTCATGAAAATTTTCAACTTTTTTGAAGCCTAAATACTTCATGAAAATTTTCATCTTTTTTGAAGACAAATTTCTTCATGAATATTTTCAATTGACCCACCCCCGCTTACGAAAAAGTTGAAAAAAGACGAAACACCCCCCCTTACGAAAAAGTTGAAAAAAGACGAAACACCCCCCCTCACGAAAAAGTTGAAAAAAGACGAAACACCTCCCCCTTACGAAAACTTTTTTGAAGCCGAATTTCTTCCTTAAAAATTTTCAACTTTTTTGAAGCCTAAATACTTCATGAAAATTTTAATCTTTTTTGAAGCCGAATTTCTTCATGAATATTTTCAACCTTTTTGAAGCCGAATTTCTTCATGAAAATTTTCAACTTTTTTGAAGCCCAAATACTTCATGAAAATCTTCAACTTTTTTGAAGCCGAATTTCTTCATGAATACTTTCAATTGACCCACCCCCCTCACGAAAAAGTTGAAAAAAGACGAAACACCCCCCTCTTACGAAAAAGTTGAAAAAAGACGAAACACCCCCACCTTACGAAAAAGTTGAAAAAAGACGAAACACCCCCCCTTACGAAAAAGTTGAAAAAAGACGAAACACCCCCCTCACGAAAAAGTTGAAAAAAGACGAAACACCTCCCCCTTACGAAAACTTTTTTGAAGCCGAATTTCTTCATGAAAATTTTCAACTTTTTTGAAGCCTAAATACTTCATGAAAATTTTAAACTTTTTTGAAGCCGAATTTCTTCATGAATATTTTCAACCTTTTTGAAGCCGAATTTCTTCATGAAAATTTTAAACTTTTTTGAAGCCCAAATACTTCATGAAAATTTTCAACTTTTTTGAAGCCGAATTTCTTCATGAATATTTTCAATTGACCCACCCCCCTCACGAAAAAGTTGAAAAAAGACGAAACACCCCCCTCTTACGAAAAAGTTGAAAAAAGACGAAACACCCCCCCTTAGGAAAAAGTTGAAAAAATACGAAACACCCCCCCTTGCGAAAACTTTTTTGAAGCCGAATTTCTTCATGAAAATTTTCAACTTTTTTGAAGCCCAAATACTTCATGAAAATGTTCAACTTTTTTGAAGCCGAATTTCTTCATGAATATTTTCAATTGACCCACCCCCTCACGAAAAAGTTGAAAAAAGACGAAACACCCCCCTCTTACGAAAAAGTTGAAAAAAGACGAAACACCCCCTCTCACGAAAAAGTTGAAAAAAGACGAAACACCCCCCCTTACGAAAAAGTTGAAAAAAGACGAAACACCCCCCCTCACGAAAAAGTTGAAAAAAGACGAAACACCTCCCCCTTACGAAAACTTTTTTGAAGCCGAATTTCTTCATGAAAATTTCAAACTTTTTTGAAGCCTCAATACTTCATGAAAATTTTAAACTTTTTTGAAGCCGAATTTCTTCATGAATATTTTCAACCTTTTTGAAGCCGAATTTCTTCATGAATATTTTCAATTGACCCACCCCCCTCACGAAAAAGTTGAAAAAAGACGAAACACCCCCCTCTTACGAAAAAGTTGAGAAAAGACGAAACACCCCCCCTTACGAAAAAGTTGAAAAAAGACGAAACACCCCCCCCTTACGAAAAAGTTGAAAAAAGACGAAACACCCCCCCCTTGCGAAAACTTTTTTGAATCCGAATTTCTTCATGAAAATTTTCAACTTTTTTGAAGCCTAAATACTTCATGAAAATTTTCATCTTTTTTGAAGACAAATTTCTTCATGAATATTTTCAATTGACCCACCCCCGCTTACGAAAAAGTTGAAAAAAGACGAAACACCCCCCCTTACGAAAAAGTTGAAAAAAGACGAAACACCCCCCCTCACGAAAAAGTTGAAAAAAGACGAAACACCTCCCCCTTACGAAAACTTTTTTGAAGCCGAATTTCTTCCTTAAAAATTTTCAACTTTTTTGAAGCCTAAATACTTCATGAAAATTTTAATCTTTTTTGAAGCCGAATTTCTTCATGAATATTTTCAACCTTTTTGAAGCCGAATTTCTTCATGAAAATTTTCAACTTTTTTGAAGCCCAAATACTTCATGAAAATCTTCAACTTTTTTGAAGCCGAATTTCTTCATGAATACTTTCAATTGACCCACCCCCCTCACGAAAAAGTTGAAAAAAGACGAAACACCCCCCTCTTACGAAAAAGTTGAAAAAAGACGAAACACCCCCACCTTACGAAAAAGTTGAAAAAAGACGAAACACCCCCCCTTACGAAAAAGTTGAAAAAAGACGAAACACCCCCCCTCACGAAAAAGTTGAAAAAAGACGAAACACCTCCCCCTTACGAAAACTTTTTTGAAGCCGAATTTCTTCATGAAAATTTTCAACTTTTTTGAAGCCTAAATACTTCATGAAAATTTTAAACTTTTTTGAAGCCGAATTTCTTCATGAATATTTTCAACCTTTTTGAAGCCGAATTTCTTCATGAAAATTTTAAACTTTTTTGAAGCCCAAATACTTCATGAAAATTTTCAACTTTTTTGAAGCCGAATTTCTTCATGAATATTTTCAATTGACCCACCCCCCTCACGAAAAAGTTGAAAAAAGACGAAACACCCCCCTCTTACGAAAAAGTTGAAAAAAGACGAAACACCCCCCCTTAGGAAAAAGTTGAAAAAATACGAAACACCCCCCCTTGCGAAAACTTTTTTGAAGCCGAATTTCTTCATGAAAATTTTCAACTTTTTTGAAGCCCAAATACTTCATGAAAATGTTCAACTTTTTTGAAGCCGAATTTCTTCATGAATATTTTCAATTGACCCACCCCCTCACGAAAAAGTTGAAAAAAGACGAAACACCCCCCTCTTACGAAAAAGTTGAAAAAAGACGAAACACCCCCCCTTACGAAAAAGTTGAAAAAAGACGAAACACCACCCCCTTGCGAAAACATTTTTGAAGCCGAATTTCTTCATGAAAATTTTCAACTTTTTTGAAGCCCAAATACTTCATGAAAATTTTCAACTTTTTTAAAGCCGAATTTCTTCATGAATACTTTCAATTGACCCACCCCCTCACGAAAAAGTTGAAAAAAGACGAAACACCCCCCTCTTACGAAAAAGTTGAAAAAAGACGAAACACCCCCCCCTTACGAAAAAGTTGAAAAAAGACGAAACACCCCCCCTTACGAAAAAGTTGAAAAAAGACGAAACACCCCCCCTCACGAAAAAGTTGAAAAAAGACGAAACACCTCCCCCTTACGAAAACTTTTTTGAAGCCGAATTTCTTCATGAAAATTTTCAACTTTTTTGAAGCCTAAATACTTCATGAAAATTTTCAACTTTTTTGAAGCCGAATTTCTTCATGAATATTTTCAATTGACCCACCCCCCTCACGAAAAAGTTGAAAAAAGACGAAACACCCCCTCCTTACGAAAAAGTTGAAAAAAGACGAAACACCCCCCCCTTGCGAAAACTTTTTTGAATCCGAATTTCTTCCTGAAAATTTTCAACTTTTTTGAAGCCCAAATACTTCATGAAAATTTTCAACTTTTTTGAAGCCGAATTTCTTCATGAAGACTTTCAATTGACCCACCCCCCTCACGAAAAAGTTGAAAAAAGACGAAACACCCCCCTCTTACGAAAAAGTTGAAAAAAGACGAAACACCCCCCCCTTACGAAAAAGTTGAAAAAAGACGAAACACCCCCCCCTTGCGAAAACTTTTTTGAAGCCGAATTACTTCATGAAAATTTTCAACTTTTTTGAAGCCCAAATACTTCATGAAAATTTTCAACTTTTTTGAAGCCGAATTTCTTCATGAAAATTTTTAACTTTTTTGAAGCCCAAATACTTCATAAAAATTTTCAACTTTTTTGAAGCCAAATTTCTTCATGAATACTTTCAACTTTTTTGAAGCCCATATACTTCCTGAAAATTTTCAACTTTTTTGAAGCCCAAATACTTAATGAAAACGTTCAACTTTTTTGAAGCCCAAATACTTCATGAAAAATTTCAATTGACCAACCCCCCCTTATGAAAAAGTTGAAAAAAGACGAAACACCCCCCTCTTACGAAAAAGTGAAAAAAAAGACGAAACACCCCCCCCTTACGAAAACTTTTTTGAAGCCGAATTTCTTCATGAAAATTTTCAACTTTTTTGAAGCCCAAATACTTCATGAAAATTTTCATCTTTTTTGAAGCCGAATTTCTTCATGAAAATTTTAAACTTTTTTGAAGCCGAATTTCTTCATCAAAATTTAAAACATTTTTGAAGTCCAAATACTTCATGAAAATTTTAAACTTTTTTGAAGCCGAATTTCTTCATGAAAATTTAAAACATTTTTGAAGCCCAAATACTTCATGAAAATTTTCATCTTTTTTGAAGCCAAATTTCTTCATGAATATTTTCAATTGACCCACCCCCGCTAACGAAAAAGTTGAAAAAAGACGAAACACCCCCCCCTTACGAAAAAGTTGAAAAAAGACAAAACACCCCCCCCCCTTGCGAAAACTTTTTTGAAGCCGAATTTCTTCATGAAAATTTTCAACTTTTTTGAAGCCCAAATACTTCATGAAAATTTTCAACTTTTTTGAAGCCGAATTTCTTCATGAAAATTTTCAACTTTTTTGAAGCCGAATTTCTTCATGAATATATTCAACTTTTTTGAAGCCCAAATACTTCATGAAAATTTTCAACCTTTTTGAAGCCGAATTTCTTCATGAAAATTTTAAACTTTTTTGAAGCCGAATTTCTTCATGAATATTTTCAATTGACCCACTCCCCCTCACGAAAAAGTTGAAAAAAGACGAAACACCTCCCCCTTACGAAAACTTTTTTGAAGCCGAATTTCTTCATGAAAATTTCAAACTTTTTTGAAGCCTAAATACTTCATGAAAATTTTAATCTTTTTTGAAGCCGAATTTCTTCATGAATATTTTCAACCTTTTTGAAGCCGAATTTCTTCATGAAAATTTTCAACTTTTTTGAAGCCCAAATACTTCATGAAAATTTTCAACTTTTTTGAAGCCGAATTTCTTCATGAATATTTTCAATTGACCCACCCCCCCTCACGAAAAAGTTGAAAAAAGACGAAACACCCCCCTCTTATGAAAAAGTTGAAAAAAGACGAAACACCCCCCCTTACGAAAAAGTTGAAAAAAGACGAAACACCCCCCCTTACGAAAAAGTTGAAAAAAGACGAAACACCTACACCTTACGAAAAAGTTGAAAAAAGACGAAACACCTCCCCCTTACGAAAACTTTTTTGAAGCCGAATTTCTTCATGAAAATTTTCAACTTTCTTGAAGCCGAATTTCTTCATGATTATTTTCAACCTTTTTGAAGCCTAAATACTTCATGAAAATTTTAAACTTTTTTGAAGCCGAATTTCTTCATGAATATTTTCAACCTTTTTGAAGCCGAATTTCTTCATGAAAATTTTCAACTTTTTTGAAGCCCAAATACTTCATGAAAATTTTCAACATTTTTGAAGCCGAATTTCTTCATGAATACTTTCAATTGACCCACCCCCCTCATGAAAAAGTTGAAAAAAGACGAAACACCCCCCCCTTTCGAAAAAGTTGAAAAAAGACGAAACACCCCCCCCTTGCGAAAACTTTTTTGAAGCCGAATTTCTTCATGAAAATTTTCAACTTTTTTGAAGCCCAAATACTTCATGAAAATTTTCAACTTTTTTGAAGCCGAATTTCTTCATGAAAATTTTCAACATTTTTGAAGCCCAAATACTTCATGAAAATTTTCAACTTTTTTGAAGCCGAATTTCTTCATGAATATTTTCAACTTTTTTGAAGCCCAAATACTTCATGAAAATTTTCAACTTTTTTGAAGCCCAAATACTTCATGAAAACGTTCAACTTTTTTTAAGCCCAATTTCTTCATGAAAATTTTCAACTTATTTGAAGCCCAAATACTTCATGAAAAATTTCAATTGACCAACCCCGCCTTATGAAAAAGTTGGAAAAAGAGGAAACACCCCCCCTTACGAAAAAGTTGAAAAAAGACGAAACACCCCCCCCTCGCGAAAACTTTTTTGAAGCCGAATTTCTTCATGAAAATTTTCAACTTTTTTGAAGCCCAAATACTTCTTGAAAATTTTCTACTTTTTGAAGCCGAATTTCTTCATGAATACTTTCAATTGACCCACCCCCCTCATGAAAAAGTTGAAAAAAGACGAAACACCCCCCTCTTACGAAAAAGTTGAAAAAAGACGAAACATCCCCCCCTTGCGAAAACTTTTTTTAAGCCGAATTTCTTCATGAAAATTTTCAACTTTTTTGAAGCCCTAATACTTCATGAAAACGTTCATCTTTTTTGAAGTCGAATTTTTTCATGAAAATTTTCAACTTTTTTGAAGCCCAAATACTTCATGAAAATTTTCACCTTTTTTGAAGCCGAATTTCTTCATGAAAATTTTAAACTTTTTTGAAGCCGGATTTCTTCATGAAAATTTAAAACATTTATGAAGCCCAAATACTTCATGAAAATTTTCAACTTTTTTGAAGCTGAATTTCTTCATGAATATTTTCAATTGACCCACCCCCCCTCACGAAAAAGTTGAAAAAAGATGAAACACCCCCCTCTTACGAAAAAGTTGAAAAAAGACGAAACACCCCCCCTTACGAAAAAGTTGAAAAAAGACGAAACACCCCCCCGTACGAAAAAGTTGAAAAAAGACGAAACACCCCCCCCTCGCGAAAACTTTTTTGAAGCCGAATTTCTTCATGAAAATTTTCAACTTTTTTGAAGCCCAAATACTTCATGAAAACGTTGATCTTTTTTGAAGCCGAATTTTTTCATGAAAATTTTCAACTTTTTTGAAGCCCAAATACTTCATGAAAATTTTCATCTTTTTTGAAGCCGAATTTCTTCATGAATATTTTCAATTGACCCACCCCCCCTCACGAAAAAGTTGAAAAAAGACGAAACACCCCCCTCTTACGAAAAAGTTGAAAAAAGACGAAACACCCCCCCTTACGAAAAAGTTGAAAAAAGACGAAACACCCCCCCCTTACGAAAAAGTTGAAAAAAGACGAAACACCCCCCCTTGCAAAAACCTTTTTGAAGACGAATTTCTTCATTAAAATTTTCAACTTTTTCGAAGCCCAAATACTTCATGAAAATTTTCATCTTTTTTGAAGCCGAATTTCTTCATGAAAATTTTCAACTTTTTTGAAGCCCAAATACTTCATGAAAATTTTCAACTTTTTTGAAGCCAAATTTCTTCATGAATATTTTCAACTTTTTTGAAGCCCATATACTTCCTGAAAATTTTCAACTTTTTTGAAGCCCAAATACTTAATGAAAACGTTCAACTTTTTTGAAGCCCAAATACTTCATGAAAAATTTCAATTGACCAACCCCCCCTTATGAAAAAGTTGAAAAAAGACGAAACACCCCCCTCTTACGAAAAAGTGAAAAAAAAGACGAAACACCCCCCCCTTACGAAAACTTTTTTGAAGCCGAATTTCTTCATGAAAATTTTCAACTTTTTTGAAGCCCAAATACTTCATGAAAATTTTCATCTTTTTTGAAGCCGAATTTCTTCATGAAAATTTTAAACTTTTTTGAAGCCGAATTTTTTCATCAAAATTTAAAACATTTTTGAAGTCCAAATACTTCATGAAAATTTTAAACTTTTTTGAAGCCGAATTTCTTCATGAAAATTTAAAACATTTTTGAAGCCCAAATACTTCATGAAAATTTTCAACCTTTTTGAAGCCGAATTTCTCCATGAATATTTTCAATTGACCCACCCCCCCTCAAGAAAAAGTTGAAAAAAGACGAAACACCCCCATCTTACGAAAAAGTTGAAAAAAGACGAAACACCCCCCCCCCCTTGCGAAAACTTTTTTGAAGCCGAATTTCTTCATGAAAATTTTCAACTTTTTTGAAGCCCAAATACTTCATGAAAATTTTCAACTTTTTTGAAGCCGAATTTCTTCATGAAAATTTTCAACTTTTTTGAAGCCGAATTTCTTCATGAATATATTCAACTTTTTTGAAGCCCAAATACTTCATGAAAATTTTCAACCTTTTTGAAGCCGGATTTCTTCATGAAAATTTTAAACTTTTTTGAAGCCCAAATACTTCATGAAAATTTTCAACTTTTTTGAAGCCGAATTTCTTCATGAATATTTTCAATTGACCCACCCCCCCTCACGAAAAAGTTGAAAAAAGACGAAACACCCCCCTCTTACGAAAAAGTTGAAAAAAGACGAAACACCCCCCCCTTGCGAAAACTTTTTTGAAGCCGAATTTCTTAATGAAAATTTTCAACTTTTTTGAAGCCCAAATACTTCATGAAAATTTTCAACTTTTTTGAAACCGAATTTCTTCATGAAAATTTTCAACTTTTTTGAAGCCGAATTTCTTCATGAATACTTTCAATTGACCCACCCCCCTCACGAAAAAGTTGAAAAAAGACGAAACACCCCCCCTTACGAAAAAGTTGAAAAAAGACGAAACACCCCCCCTCACGAAAAAGTTGAAAAAAGATGAAACACCTCCCCCTTACGAAAACTTTTTTGAAGCCGAATTTCTTCATGAAAATTTTCAACTTTTTTGAAGCCTAAATACTTCATGAAAATTTTAAACTTTTTTGAAGCCGAATTTCTTCATGAATATTTTCAACCTTTTTGAAGCCGAATTTCTTCATGAAAATTTTAAACTTTTTTGAAGCCCAAATACTTCATGAAAATTTTCAACATTTTTGAAGCCGAATTTCTTCATGAATACTTTCAATTGACCCACCCCACTCACGAAAAAGTTGAAAAAAGACGAAACACCCCCCCCTTTCGAAAAAGTTGAAAAAAGACGAAACACCCCCCCCTTGCGAAAACTTTTTTGAAGCCGAATTTCTTCATGAAAATTTTCAACTTTTTTGAAGCCCAAATACTTCATGAAAATTTTCAACTTTTTTGAAGCCGAATTTCTTCATGAAAATTTTCAACATTTTTGAAGCCCAAATACTTCATGAAAATTTTCAACTTTTTTGAAGCCGAATTTCTTCATGAATATTTTCAACTTTTTTGAAGCCCAAATACTTCATGAAAATTTTCAACTTTTTTGAAGCCCAAATACTTCATGAAAACGTTCAACTTTTTTGAAGCCCAATTTCTTCATGAAAATTTTCAACTTTTTTGAAGCCCAAATACTTCATGAAAAATTTCAATTGACCAACCCCGCCTTATGAAAAAGTTGGAAAAAGAGGAAACACCCCCCCTTACGAAAAAGTTGAAAAAAGACGAAACACCCCCCCTCGCGAAAACTTTTTTGAAGCCGAATTTCTTCATGAATATTTTCAATTGACCCACCCCCCCTCACGAAAAAGTTGAAAAAAGACGAAACACCCCCCTCTTACGAAAAAGTTGAAAAAAGACGAAACACCCCCCCCTTGCGAAAACTTTTTTGAAGCCGAATTTCTTAATGAAAATTTTCAACTTTTTTGAAGCCCAAATACTTCATGAAAATTTTCAACTTTTTTGAAACCGAATTTCTTCATGAAAATTTTCAACTTTTTTGAAGCCGAATTTCTTCATGAATACTTTCAATTGACCCACCCCCCTCACGAAAAAGTTGAAAAAAGACGAAACACCCCCCCTTACGAAAAAGTTGAAAAAAGACGAAACACCCCCCCTCACGAAAAAGTTGAAAAAAGATGAAACACCTCCCCCTTACGAAAACTTTTTTGAAGCCGAATTTCTTCATGAAAATTTTCAACTTTTTTGAAGCCTAAATACTTCATGAAAATTTTAAACTTTTTTGAAGCCGAATTTCTTCATGAATATTTTCAACCTTTTTGAAGCCGAATTTCTTCATGAAAATTTTAAACTTTTTTGAAGCCCAAATACTTCATGAAAATTTTCAACATTTTTGAAGCCGAATTTCTTCATGAATACTTTCAATTGACCCACCCCACTCACGAAAAAGTTGAAAAAAGACGAAACACCCCCCCCTTTCGAAAAAGTTGAAAAAAGACGAAACACCCCCCCCTTGCGAAAACTTTTTTGAAGCCGAATTTCTTCATGAAAATTTTCAACTTTTTTGAAGCCCAAATACTTCATGAAAATTTTCAACTTTTTTGAAGCCGAATTTCTTCATGAAAATTTTCAACATTTTTGAAGCCCAAATACTTCATGAAAATTTTCAACTTTTTTGAAGCCGAATTTCTTCATGAATATTTTCAACTTTTTTGAAGCCCAAATACTTCATGAAAATTTTCAACTTTTTTGAAGCCCAAATACTTCATGAAAACGTTCAACTTTTTTGAAGCCCAATTTCTTCATGAAAATTTTCAACTTTTTTGAAGCCCAAATACTTCATGAAAAATTTCAATTGACCAACCCCGCCTTATGAAAAAGTTGGAAAAAGAGGAAACACCCCCCCTTACGAAAAAGTTGAAAAAAGACGAAACACCCCCCCCTCGCGAAAACTTTTTTGAAGCCGAATTTCTTCATGAAAATTTTCAACTTTTTTGAAGCCCAAATACTTCTTGAAAATTTTCAACTTTTTTGAAGCCGAATTTCTTCATGAATACTTTCAATTGACCCACCCCCCTCATGAAAAAGTTGAAAAAAGACGAAACACCCCACTCTTACGAAAAAGTTGAAAAAAGACGAAACATCCCCCCCTTGCGAAAACTTTTTTGAAGCCGAATTTCTTCATGAATATTTTCAACTTTTTTGAAGGCCTAATACTTCATGAAAATTTTCAACTTTTTTGAAGCCCAAATACTTCATGAAAATTTTCAACTTTTTTGAAGCCCAAATACTTCATGAAAACGTTCATCTTTTTTGAAGTCGAATTTTTTCATGAAAATTTTCAACTTTTTTGAAGCCCAAATACTTCATGAAAATTTTCAACTTTTTTGAAGCCAAATTTCTTCATGAATATTTTCAACTTTTTTGAAGCCCATATACTTCCTGAAAATTTTCAACTTTTTTGAAGCCCAAATACTTAATGAAAACGTTCAACTTTTTTGAAGCCCAAATACTTCATGAAAAATTTCAATTGACCAACCCCCCCTTATGAAAAAGTTGAAAAAAGACGAAACACCCCCCTCTTACGAAAAAGTGAAAAAAAAGACGAAACACCCCCCCCTTACGAAAACTTTTTTGAAGCCGAATTTCTTCATGAAAATTTTCAACTTTTTTGAAGCCCAAATACTTCATGAAAAATTTCATCTTTTTTGAAGCCGAATTTCTTCATGAAAATTTTAAACTTTTTTGAAGCCGAATTTCTTCATCAAAATTTAAAACATTTTTGAAGTCCAAATACTTCATGAAAATTTTAAACTTTTTTGAAGCCGAATTTCTTCATGAAAATTTAAAACATTTTTGAAGCCCAAATACTTCATGAAAATTTTCAACCTTTTTGAAGCCGAATTTCTCCATGAATATTTTCAATTGACCCACCCCCCCTCAAGAAAAAGTTGAAAAAAGACGAAACACCCCCATCTTACGAAAAAGTTGAAAAAAGACGAAACACCCCCCCCCCCTTGCGAAAACTTTTTTGAAGCCGAATTTCTTCATGAAAATTTTCAACTTTTTTGAAGCCCAAATACTTCATGAAAATTTTCAACTTTTTTGAAGCCGAATTTCTTCATGAAAATTTTCAACTTTTTTGAAGCCGAATTTCTTCATGAATATATTCAACTTTTTTGAAGCCCAAATACTTCATGAAAATTTTCAACCTTTTTGAAGCCGGATTTCTTCATGAAAATTTTAAACTTTTTTGAAGCCCAAATACTTCATGAAAATTTTCAACTTTTTTGAAGCCGAATTTCTTCATGAATATTTTCAATTGACCCACCCCCCCTCACGAAAAAGTTGAAAAAAGACGAAACACCCCCCTCTTACGAAAAAGTTGAAAAAAGACGAAACACCCCCCCCTTGCGAAAACTTTTTTGAAGCCGAATTTCTTAATGAAAATTTTCAACTTTTTTGAAGCCCAAATACTTCATGAAAATTTTCAACTTTTTTGAAGCCGAATTTCTTCATGAAAATTTTCAACTTTTTTGAAGCCGAATTTCTTCATGAATACTTTCAATTGACCCACCCCCCTCACGAAAAAGTTGAAAAAAGACGAAACACCCCCCCTTACGAAAAAGTTGAAAAAAGACGAAACACCCCCCCTCACGAAAAAGTTGAAAAAAGATGAAACACCTCCCCCTTACGAAAACTTTTTTGAAGCCGAATTTCTTCATGAAAATTTTCAACTTTTTTGAAGCCTAAATACTTCATGAAAATTTTAAACTTTTTTGAAGCCGAATTTCTTCATGAATATTTTCAACCTTTTTGAAGCCGAATTTCTTCATGAAAATTTTAAACTTTTTTGAAGCCCAAATACTTCATGAAAATTTTCAACATTTTTGAAGCCGAATTTCTTCATGAATATTTTCAATTGACCCACCCCCCTCACGAAAAAGTTGAAAAAAGACGAAACACCCCCCTCTTACGAAAAAGTTGAAAAAAGACGAAACACCCCCCCTTAGGAAAAAGTTGAAAAAATACGAAACACCCCCCCCTTGCGAAAACTTTTTTGAAGCCGAATTTCTTCATGAAAATTTTCAACTTTTTTGAAGCCCAAATACTTCATGAAAATGTTCAACTTTTTTGAAGCCGAATTTCTTCATGAATATTTTCAATTGACCCACCCCCTCACGAAAAAGTTGAAGAAAGACGAAACACCCCCCTCTTACGAAAAAGTTGAAAAAAGACGAAACACCCCCCCTTACGAAAAAGTTGAAAAAAGACGAAACACCACCCCCTTGCGAAAACATTTTTGAAGCCGAATTTCTTCATGAAAATTTTCAACTTTTTTGAAGCCCAAATACTTCATGAAAATTTTCAACTTTTTTAAAGCCGAATTTCTTCATGAATACTTTCAATTGACCCACCCCCTCACGAAAAAGTTGAAAAAAGACGAAACACCCCCCTCTTACGAAAAAGTTGAAAAAAGACGAAACACCCCCCCCTTACGAAAAAGTTGAAAAAAGACGAAACACCCCCCCTTACGAAAAAGTTGAAAAAAGACGAAACACCCCCCCTCACGAAAAAGTTGAAAAAAGACGAAACACCTCCCCCTTACGAAAACTTTTTTGAAGCCGAATTTCTTCATGAAAATTTTCAACTTTTTTGAAGCCTAAATACTTCATGAAAATTTTCAACTTTTTTGAAGCCGAATTTCTTCATGAATATTTTCAATTGACCCACCCCCCTCACGAAAAAGTTGAAAAAAGACGAAACACCCCCTCCTTACGAAAAAGTTGAAAAAAGACGAAACACCCCCCCCTTGCGAAAACTTTTTTGAATCCGAATTTCTTCCTGAAAATTTTCAACTTTTTTGAAGCCCAAATACTTCATGAAAATTTTCAACTTTTTTGAAGCCGAATTTCTTCATGAAGACTTTCAATTGACCCACCCCCCTCACGAAAAAGTTGAAAAAAGACGAAACACCCCCCTCTTACGAAAAAGTTGAAAAAAGACGAAACACCCCCCCCTTACGAAAAAGTTGAAAAAAGACGAAACACCCCCCCCTTGCGAAAACTTTTTTGAAGCCGAATTACTTCATGAAAATTTTCAACTTTTTTGAAGCCCAAATACTTCATTAAAATTTTCAACTTTTTTGAAGCCGAATTTCTTCATGAAAATTTTTAACTTTTTTGAAGCCCAAATACTTCATAAAAATTTTCAACTTTTTTGAAGCCAAATTTCTTCATGAATACTTTCAACTTTTTTGAAGCCCATATACTTCCTGAAAATTTTCAACTTTTTTGAAGCCCAAATACTTAATGAAAACGTTCAACTTTTTTGAAGCCCAAATACTTCATGAAAAATTTCAATTGACCAACCCCCCCTTATGAAAAAGTTGAAAAAAGACGAAACACCCCCCTCTTACGAAAAAGTGAAAAAAAAGACGAAACACCCCCCCCTTACGAAAACTTTTTTGAAGCCGAATTTCTTCATGAAAATTTTCAACTTTTTTGAAGCCCAAATACTTCATGAAAATTTTCATCTTTTTTGAAGCCGAATTTCTTCATGAAAATTTTAAACTTTTTTGAAGCCGAATTTCTTCATCAAAATTTAAAACATTTTTGAAGTCCAAATACTTCATGAAAATTTTAAACTTTTTTGAAGCCGAATTTCTTCATGAAAATTTAAAACATTTTTGAAGCCCAAATACTTCATGAAAATTTTCATCTTTTTTGAAGCCAAATTTCTTCATGAATATTTTCAATTGACCCACCCCCGCTAACGAAAAAGTTGAAAAAAGACGAAACACCCCCCCCTTACGAAAAAGTTGAAAAAAGACAAAACACCCCCCCCCCTTGCGAAAACTTTTTTGAAGCCGAATTTCTTCATGAAAATTTTCAACTTTTTTGAAGCCCAAATACTTCATGAAAATTTTCAACTTTTTTGAAGCCGAATTTCTTCATGAAAATTTTCAACTTTTTTGAAGCCGAATTTCTTCATGAATATATTCAACTTTTTTGAAGCCCAAATACTTCATGAAAATTTTCAACCTTTTTGAAGCCGAATTTCTTCATGAAAATTTTAAACTTTTTTGAAGCCGAATTTCTTCATGAATATTTTCAATTGACCCACTCCCCCTCACGAAAAAGTTGAAAAAAGACGAAACACCTCCCCCTTACGAAAACTTTTTTGAAGCCGAATTTCTTCATGAAAATTTAAAAAAATTTTGAAGCCCAAATACTTCATGAAAATTTTCAACTTTTTTGAAGCCGAATTTCTTCATGAAAATTTTAAACTTTTTTGAAGCCGAATTTCTTCATGAAAATTTTCAACTTTTTTGAAGCCGAATATCTTCATGAATATTTTCAATTGACCCACCCCCCTCTTACGAAAAAGTTGAAAAAAGACGAAACACCCCCCTCTTACGAAAAAGTTGAAAAAAGACGAAACACCCCCCCTTACGAAAAAGTTGAAAAAAGACGAAACACCCCCCCCTTACGAAAAAGTTGAAAAAAGACGAAACACCCCCCCTTGCAAAAACCTTTTTGAAGACGAATTTCTTCATTAAAATTTTCAACTTTTTCGAAGCCCAAATACTTTATGAAAATTTTCATCTTTTTTGAAGCCGAATTTCTTCATGAAAATTTTCAACTTTTTTGAAGCCCAAATACTTCATGAAAATTTTCAACTTTTTTGAAGCCAAATTTCTTCATGAATATTTTCAACTTTTTTGAAGCCCATATACTTCCTGAAAATTTTCAACTTTTTTGAAGCCCAAATACTTAATGAAAACGTTCAACTTTTTTGAAGCCCAAATACTTCATGAAAAATTTCAATTGACCAACCCCCCCTTATGAAAAAGTTGAAAAAAGACGAAACACCCCCCTCTTACGAAAAAGTGAAAAAAAAGACGAAACACCCCCCCCTTACGAAAACTTTTTTGAAGCCGAATTTCTTCATGAAAATTTTCAACTTTTTTGAAGCCCAAATACTTCATGAAAATTTTCATCTTTTTTGAAGCCGAATTTCTTCATGAAAATTTTAAACTTTTTTGAAGCCGAATTTCTTCATCAAAATTTAAAACATTTTTGAAGTCCAAATACTTCATGAAAATTTTAAACTTTTTTGAAGCCGAATTTCTTCATGAATATTTTCAATTGACCCACTCCCCCTCACGAAAAAGTTGAAAAAAGACGAAACACCTCACCCTTACGAAAACTTTTTTGAAGCCGAATTTCTTCATGAAAATTTAAAAAAATTTTGAAGCCCAAATACTTCATGAAAATTTTCAACTTTTTTGAAGCCGAATTTCTTCATGAAAATTTTAAACTTTTTTGAAGCCGAATTTCTTCATGAAAATTTTCAACTTTTTTGAAGCCGAATATCTTCATGAATATTTTCAATTGACCCACCCCCCCTCACGAAAAAGTTGAAAAAAGACGAAACACCCCCCTCTTACGAAAAAGTTGAAAAAAGACGAAACACCCCCCCTTACGAAAAAGTTGAAAAAAGACGAAACACCCCCCCCTTACGAAAAAGTTGAAAAAAGACGAAACACCCCCCCTTGCAAAAACCTTTTTGAAGACGAATTTCTTCATTAAAATTTTCAACTTTTTCGAAGCCCAAATACTTCATGAAAATTTTCATCTTTTTTGAAGCCGAATTTCTTCATGAAAATTTTCAACTTTTTTGAAGCCCAAATACTTCATGAAAATTTTCAACTTTTTTGAAGCCAAATTTCTTCATGAATATTTTCAACTTTTTTGAAGCCCATATACTTCCTGAAAATTTTCAACTTTTTTGAAGCCCAAATACTTAATGAAAACGTTCAACTTTTTTGAAGCCCAAATACTTCATGAAAAATTTCAATTGACCAACCCCCCCTTATGAAAAAGTTGAAAAAAGACGAAACACCCCCCTCTTACGAAAAAGTGAAAAAAAAGACGAAACACCCCCCCCTTACGAAAACTTTTTTGAAGCCGAATTTCTTCATGAAAATTTTCAACTTTTTTGAAGCCCAAATACTTCTTGAAAATTTTCAACTTTTTTGAAGCCGAATTTCTTCATGAATACTTTCAATTGACCCACCCCCCTCATGAAAAAGTTGAAAAAAGACGAAACACCCCACTCTTACGAAAAAGTTGAAAAAAGACGAAACATCCCCCCCTTGCGAAAACTTTTTTGAAGCCGAATTTCTTCATGAATATTTTCAACTTTTTTGAAGGCCTAATACTTCATGAAAATTTTCAACTTTTTTGAAGCCCAAATACTTCATGAAAATTTTCAACTTTTTTGAAGCCCAAATACTTCATGAAAACGTTCATCTTTTTTGAAGTCGAATTTTTTCATGAAAATTTTCAACTTTTTTGAAGCCCAAATACTTCATGAAAATTTTCAACTTTTTTGAAGCCAAATTTCTTCATGAATATTTTCAACTTTTTTGAAGCCCATATACTTCCTGAAAATTTTCAACTTTTTTGAAGCCCAAATACTTAATGAAAACGTTCAACTTTTTTGAAGCCCAAATACTTCATGAAAAATTTCAATTGACCAACCCCCCCTTATGAAAAAGTTGAAAAAAGACGAAACACCCCCCTCTTACGAAAAAGTGAAAAAAAAGACGAAACACCCCCCCCTTACGAAAACTTTTTTGAAGCCGAATTTCTTCATGAAAATTTTCAACTTTTTTGAAGCCCAAATACTTCATGAAAATTTTCATCTTTTTTGAAGCCGAATTTCTTCATGAAAATTTTAAACTTTTTTGAAGCCGAATTTCTTCATCAAAATTTAAAACATTTTTGAAGTCCAAATACTTCATGAAAATTTTAAACTTTTTTGAAGCCGAATTTCTTCATGAAAATTTAAAACATTTTTGAAGCCCAAATACTTCATGAAAATTTTCAACCTTTTTGAAGCCGAATTTCTCCATGAATATTTTCAATTGACCAACCCCCCCTCAAGAAAAAGTTGAAAAAAGACGAAACACCCCCATCTTACGAAAAAGTTGAAAAAAGACGAAACACCCCCCCCCCCCTTGCGAAAACTTTTTTGAAGCCGAATTTCTTCATGAAAATTTTCAACTTTTTTGAAGCCCAAATACTTCATGAAAATTTTCAACTTTTTTGAAGCCGAATTTCTTCATGAAAATTTTCAACTTTTTTGAAGCCGAATTTCTTCATGAATATATTCAACTTTTTTGAAGCCCAAATACTTCATGAAAATTTTCAACCTTTTTGAAGCCGGATTTCTTCATGAAAATTTTAAACTTTTTTGAAGCCCAAATACTTCATGAAAATTTTCAACTTTTTTGAAGCCGAATTTCTTCATGAATATTTTCAATTGACCCACCCCCCCTCACGAAAAAGTTGAAAAAAGACGAAACACCCCCCTCTTACGAAAAAGTTGAAAAAAGACGAAACACCCCCCCCTTGCGAAAACTTTTTTGAAGCCGAATTTCTTAATGAAAATTTTCAACTTTTTTGAAGCCCAAATACTTCATGAAAATTTTCAACTTTTTTGAAGCCGAATTTCTTCATGAAAATTTTCAACTTTTTTGAAGCCGAATTTCTTCTTGAATACTTTCAATTGACCCACCCCCCTCACGAAAAAGTTGAAAAAAGACGAAACACCCCCCCTTACGAAAAAGTTGAAAAAAGACGAAACACCCCCCCTCACGAAAAAGTTGAAAAAAGATGAAACACCTCCCCCTTACGAAAACTTTTTTGAAGCCGAATTTCTTCATGAAAATTTTCAACTTTTTTGAAGCCTAAATACTTCATGAAAATTTTAAACTTTTTTGAAGCCGAATTTCTTCATGAATATTTTCAACCTTTTTGAAGCCGAATTTCTTCATGAAAATTTTCAACTTTTTTTAAGCCCAAATACTTCATGAAAATTTTAAACTTTTTTGAAGCCGAATTTCTTCATGAATACTTTCAATTGACCCACCCCCCTCACGAAAAAGTTGAAAAAAGACGAAACACCCCCCCCTTTCGAAAAAGTTGAAAAAAGACGAAACACCCCCCCCTTGCGAAAACTTTTTTGAAGCCGAATTTCTTCATGAAAATTTTCAACTTTTTTGAAGCCCAAATACTTCATGAAAATTTTCAACTTTTTTGAAGCCGAATTTCTTCATGAAAATTTTCAACATTTTTGAAGCCCAAATACTTCATGAAAATTTTCAACTTTTTTGAAGCCGAATTTCTTCATGAATATTTTCAACTTTTTTGAAGCCCAAATACTTCATGAAAATTTTCAACTTTTTTGAAGCCCAAATACTTCATGAAAACGTTCAACTTTTTTGAAGCCCAATTTCTTCATGAAAATTTTCAACTTTTTTGAAGCCCAAATACTTCATGAAAAATTTCAATTGACCAACCCCGCCTTATGAAAAAGTTGGAAAAAGAGGAAACACCCCCCCTTACGAAAAAGTTGAAAAAAGACGAAACACCCCCCCCTCGCGAAAACTTTTTTGAAGCCGAATTTCTTCATGAAAATTTTCAACTTTTTTGAAGCCCAAATACTTCATGAAAATTTTCAACTTTTTTGAAGCCGAATTTCTTCATGAAAATTTAAAAAAATTTTGAAGCCCAAATACTTCATGAAAATTTTCAACTTTTTTGAAGCCGAATTTCTTCATGAAAATTTTAAACTTTTTTGAAGCCGAATTTCTTCATGAAAATTTTCAACTTTTTTGAAGCCGAATATCTTCATGAATATTTTCAATTGACCCACCCCCCCTCACGAAAAAGTTGAAAAAAGACGAAACACCCCCCTCTTACGAAAAAGTTGAAAAAAGACGAAACACCCCCCCTTACGAAAAAGTTGAAAAAAGACGAAACACCCCCCCCTTACAAAAAAGTTGAAAAAAGACGAAACACCCCCCCTTGCAAAAACCTTTTTGAAGACGAATTTCTTCATTAAAATTTTCAACTTTTTCGAAGCCCAAATACTTCATGAAAATTTTCATCTTTTTTGAAGCCGAATTTCTTCATGAAAATTTTAAACATTTTTGAAGCCCAAATACTTCATGAAAATTTTCAACTTTTTTGAAGCCGAATATCTTCATGAATATTTTCAATTGACCCACCCCCCCTCACGAAAAAGTTGAAAAAAGACGAAACACCCCCCTCTTACGAAAAAGTTGAAAAAAGACGAAACACCCCCCCTTACGAAAAAGTTGAAAAAAGACGAAACACCCCCCCCTTACGAAAAAGTTGAAAAAAGACGAAACACCCCCCCCTCGCGAAAACTTTTTTGAAGCCGAATTTCTTCATGAAAATTTTCAACTTTTTTGAAGCCGAATTTCTTCATGAATACTTTCAATTGACCCACCCCCCTCACGAAAAAGTTGAAAAAAGACGAAACTCCCCCGTCTTACGAAAAAGTTGAAAAAAGACGAAACACCCCCCCCCTTGCGAAAACTTTTTTGAAGCCGAATTTCTTCATGAAAATTTTAAACTTTTTTGAAGCCCAAATACTTCATGAAAATTTTCAACTTTTTTGAAGCCGAATTTCTTCATGAAAATTAAGAAAAATTTTTGAAGCCCGAATACTTCATGAAAATTTTCAACTTTTTTGAAGCCGAATTTCTTCATGAATATTTTCAACTTTTTTGAAGCCCAAATACTTCATGAAAATTTTCAACTTTTTTGAAGCCCAAATACTTCATGAAAACGTTCAACTTTTTTGAAGCCGAATTTCTTCATGAAAATTTTCAACTTTTTTGAAGCCCAAATACTTCATGAAAATTTTCAACTTTTTTGAAGCCCAAATACTTCATGAAAAATTTCAATTGACCAACCCCCCCATATGAAAAAGTTGAAAAAAGAGGAAACACCCCCCCTTACGAAAAAGTTGAAAAAAGACGAAACACCCCCCCTTGCGAAAACCTTTTTGAAGACGAATTTCTTCATTAAAATTTTCAACTTTTTCGAAGCCCAAATACTTCATGAAAATTTTCATCTTTTTTGAAGCCGAATTTCTTCATGAAAATTTTAAACATTTTTAAAGCCCAAATACTTCATGAAAATTTTCAACTTTTTTGAAGCCGAATATCTTCATGAATATTTTCAATTGACCCACCCCCCCTCACGGAAAAGTTGAAAAAAGACGAAACACCCCCCCTTACGAAAAAGTTGAAAAAAGACGAAACACCCCCCCTCACGAAAAAGTTGAAAAAAGACGAAAAACCCCCCCTTACGAAAAAGTTGAAAAAAGACGAAACACCCCCCCCTTACGAAAAAGTTGAAAAAAGACGAAACACCCCCCCCTCGCGAAAACTTTTTTGAAGCCGAATTTCTTCATGAAAATTTTCAACTTTTTTGAAGCCCAAATACTTCATGAAAATTTTCAACTTTTTTGAAGCCGAATTTCTTCATGAATACTTTCAATTGACCCACCCCCCTCACGAAAAAGTTGAAAAAAGACGAAACTCCCCCCTCTTACGAAAAAGTTGAAAAAAGACGAAACACCCCCCCCTTACGAAAAAGTTGAAAAAAGACGAAACACCCCCCCCTTGCGAAAACTTTTTTGAAGCCGAATTTCTTCATGAATATTTTCAATTGACCCACCCCCTCACGAAAAAGTTGAAAAAAGACGAAACACACCCCTCTTACGAAAAAGTTGAAAAAAGACGAAACACCCCCCCCTTACGAAAAAGTTGAAAAAAGACGAAACACCCCCCCCTTGCGAAAACTTTTTTGAAGCCGAATTTCTTCATGAAAATTTTCAACTTTTTTGAAGCCCAAATACTTTATGAAAATTTTCAACTTTTTTGAAGCCGAATTTCTTCATGAAAATTTTAAACTTTTTTGAAGACGAATTTCTTAATGAAAATTTTCAACTTTTTTGAAGCCCAAATACTTCATGAAAATTTTCAACTTTTTTGAAGCCGAATTTCTTCATGAAAATTTTCAACTTTTTTGAAGCCGAATTTCTTCATGAAAATTTTAAACTTTTTTGAAGCCGAATTTCTTAATGAAAATTTTCAACTTTTTTGAAGCCCAAATACTTCATGAAAATTTTCAACTTTTTTGAAGCCGAATTTCTTCATGAAAATTTTCAACTTTTTTGAAGCCGAATTTCTTCATGAAAATTTAAAAAAAATTTCAAGCCCAAATACTTCATGAAAATTTTCAACTTTTTTGAAGCTGAATTTCTTCATGAAAATTTTAAACTTTTTTGAAGCCGAATTTCTTAATGAAAATTTTAAATTTTTTGAAGCCCAAATACTTCATGAAAATTTTCAACTTTTTTGAAGCCGAATTTCTTCATGAATATTTTCAATTGACCCACCCCCCCTCACGAAAAAGTTGAAAAAAGACGAAACACCCCCCTCTTACGAAAAAGTTGAAAAAAGACGAAACACCCCCCCCTTGCGAAAACTTTTTTGAAGCCGAATTTCTTAATGAAAGTTTTCAACTTTTTTGAAGCCCAAATACTTCATGAAAATCTTCAACTTTTTTGAAGCCGAATTTCTTCATGAATACTTTCAATTGACCCACCCCCCTCACGAAAAAGTTGAAAAAAGACGAAACACCCCCCTCTTACGAAAAAGTTGAAAAAAGACGAAACACCCCCCCCTTACGAAAAAGTTGAAAAAAGACGAAACACCCCCCCTCACGAAAAAGTTGAAAAAAGACGAAACACCTCCCAGTTACGAAAACTTTTTTGAAGCCGAATTTCTTCATGAAAATTTTAAACTTTTTTGAAGCCTCAATACTTCATGAAAATTTTAAACTTTTTTGAAGCCGAATTTCTTCATGAATATTTTCAATTGACCCACCCCCCTCACGAAAAAGTTGAAAAAAGACGAAACACCCCCCCCTCACGAAAAAGTTGAAAAAAGACGAAACACCCCCCCCTTAGGAAAAAGTTGAAAAAATACGAAACACCCCCCCCTTGCGAAAACTTTTTTGAAGCCGAATTTCTTCATGAAAATTTTCAACTTTTTTGAAGCCCAAATACTTCATGAAAATTTTCAACTTTTTTGAAGCCGAATTTCTTCATGAATACTTTCAATTGACCCACCCCCTCACGAACAAGTTGAAAAAAGACGAAACACCCCCCTCTTACGAAAAAGTTGAAAAAAGACGAAACACCCCCCCCTTACGAAAAAGTTGAAAAAAGACGAAACACCCCCCCTTACAAAAAAGTTGAAAAAAGACGAAACACCCCCCCTCACGAAAAAGTTGAAAAAAGACGAAACACCTCCCCCTTACGAAAACTTTTTTGAAGCCGAATTTCTTCATGAAAATTTTCAACTTTTTTGAAGCCGAATTTCTTCATGAATATTTTCAATTGACCCACCTTCCTCACGAAAATGTTGAAAAAAGACGAAACACGCCCCTCTTACGAAAAAGTTGAAAAAAGACGAAACACCCCCCCCTTGCGAAAACTTTTTTGAATCCGAATGTCTTCATGAAAATTTTCAACTTTTTTGAAGCCCAAATACTTCATGAAAATTTTCAACTTTTTTGAAGCCGAATTTCTTCATGAATACTTTCAATTGACCCACCCCCCTCACGAAAAAGTTGAAAAAAGACGAAACACCCCCCCTTGCGAAAAAGTTGAAAAAAGACGAAACACCCCCCCTCACGAAAAAGTTGAAAAAAGATGAAACACCTCCCCCTTACGAAAACTTTTTTGATGCCGAATTTCTTCATGAATATTTTCAACCTTTTTGAAGCCGAATTTCTTGATGAAAATTTTCAACTTTTTTGAAGCCCAAATACTTCATGAAAATTTTAAACTTTTTTGAAGCCGAATTTCTTCATGAATATTTTCAACCTTTTTGAAGCCGAATTTCTTCATGAAAATTTTCAACTTTTTTGAAGCCGAATTTCTTCATGAAAATTTTCAACTTTTTTGAAGCCGAATTTCTTCATGAAAATTTTAAACTTTTTTGAAGCCGAATTACTTAATGAAAATTTTCAACTTTTTTGAAGCCCAAATACTTCATGAAAATTTTCAACTTTTTTGAAGCCGAATTTCTTCATGAAAATTTTCAACTTTTTTGAAGCCGAATTTCTTCATGAAAATTTAAAAAAAATTTCAAGCCCAAATACTTCATGAAAATTTTCAACTTTTTTGAAGCTGAATTTCTTCATGAAAATTTTAAACTTTTTTGAAGCCGAATTTCTTAATGAAAATTTTAAATTTTTTGAAGCCCAAATACTTCATGAAAATTTTCAACTTTTTTGAAGCCGAATTTCTTCATGAATATTTTCAATTGACCCACCCCCCCTCACGAAAAAGTTGAAAAAAGACGAAACACCCCCCTCTTACGAAAAAGTTGAAAAAAGACGAAACACCCCCCCCTTACGAAAAAGTTGAAAAAAGACGAAACACCCCCCCCTTGCGAAAACTTTTTTGAAGCCGAATTTCTTAATGAAAGTTTTCAACTTTTTTGAAGCCCAAATACTTCATGAAAATCTTCAACTTTTTTGAAGCCGAATTTCTTCATGAATACTTTCAATTGACCCACCCCCCTCACGAAAAAGTTGAAAAAAGACGAAACACCCCCCTCTTACGAAAAAGTTGAAAAAAGACGAAACACCCCCCCCTTACGAAAAAGTTGAAAAAAGACGAAACACCCCCCCTCACGAAAAAGTTGAAAAAAGACGAAACACCTCCCAGTTACGAAAACTTTTTTGAAGCCGAATTTCTTCATGAAAATTTTAAACTTTTTTGAAGCCTCAATACTTCATGAAAATTTTAAACTTTTTTGAAGCCGAATTTCTTCATGAATATTTTCAATTGACCCACCCCCCTCACGAAAAAGTTGAAAAAAGACGAAACACCCCCCCCTCACGAAAAAGTTGAAAAAAGACGAAACACCCCCCCCTTAGGAAAAAGTTGAAAAAATACGAAACACCCCCCCCTTGCGAAAACTTTTTTGAAGCCGAATTTCTTCATGAAAATTTTCAACTTTTTTGAAGCCCAAATACTTCATGAAAATTTTCAACTTTTTTGAAGCCGAATTTCTTCATGAATACTTTCAATTGACCCACCCCCTCACGAACAAGTTGAAAAAAGACGAAACACCCCCCTCTTACGAAAAAGTTGAAAAAAGACGAAACACCCCCCCCTTACGAAAAAGTTGAAAAAAGACGAAACACCCCCCCTTACAAAAAAGTTGAAAAAAGACGAAACACCCCCCCTCACGAAAAAGTTGAAAAAAGACGAAACACCTCCCCCTTACGAAAACTTTTTTGAAGCCGAATTTCTTCATGAAAATTTTCAACTTTTTTGAAGCCGAATTTCTTCATGAATATTTTCAATTGACCCACCTTCCTCACGAAAATGTTGAAAAAAGACGAAACACGCCCCTCTTACGAAAAAGTTGAAAAAAGACGAAACACCCCCCCCTTGCGAAAACTTTTTTGAATCCGAATGTCTTCATGAAAATGTTCAACTTTTTTGAAGCCCAAATACTTCATGAAAATTTTCAACTTTTTTGAAGCCGAATTTCTTCATGAATACTTTCAATTGACCCACCCCCCTCACGAAAAAGTTGAAAAAAGACGAAACACCCCCCCTTGCGAAAAAGTTGAAAAAAGACGAAACACCCCCCCTCACGAAAAAGTTGAAAAAAGATGAAACACCTCCCCCTTACGAAAACTTTTTTGATGCCGAATTTCTTCATGAATATTTTCAACCTTTTTGAAGCCGAATTTCTTGATGAAAATTTTCAACTTTTTTGAAGCCCAAATACTTCATGAAAATTTTAAACTTTTTTGAAGCCGAATTTCTTCATGAATATTTTCAACCTTTTTGAAGCCGAATTTCTTCAGGAAAATTTTAAACTTTTTTAAAGCCCAAATACTTCATGAAAATTTTCAACTTTTTTGAAGCCGAATTTCTTCATGAATATTTTCAATTGACCCACCCCCCCTCACGAAAAAGTTGAAAAAAGACGAAACACCCCCCCTTACGAAAAAGTTGAAAAAAGACGAAACACCCCCCCTCATGAAAAAGTTGAAAAAAGAGGAAACACCTCCCCCTTACGAAAACTTTTTTGAAGCCGAATTTCTTCATGAAAATTTTCAACTTTTTTGAAGCCTAAATACTTCATGAAAATTTTAATCTTTTTTGAAGCCGAATTTCTTCATGAATATTTTCAACCTTTTTGAAGCCGAATTTCTTCATGAAAATTTTCAACTTTTTTGAAGACCAAATACTTCATGAAAATCTTCAACTTTTTTGAAGCCGAATTTCTTCATGAATACTTTCAATTGACCCACCCCCCTCACGAAAAAGTTGAAAAAAGACGAAACACCCCCCCCTTACGAAAAAGTTGAAAAAAGACGAAACACCCCCCCTCACGAAAAAGTTGAAAAAAGACGAAACACCTCCCCCTTACGAAAACTTTTTTGAAGCCGAATTTCTTCATGAAAATTTTAAACTTTTTTGAAGCCTCAATACTTCATGAAAATTTTAAACTTTTTTGAAGCCGAATTTCTTCATGAATATTTTCAACCTTTTTGAAGCCGAATTTCTTCATGAAAATTTTAACCTTTTTTAAAGCCCAAATACTTCATGAAAATTTTAAACTTTTTTGAAGCCGAATTTCTTCATGAATATTTTCAATTGACCCACCCCCGCTTACGAAAAAGTTGAAAATAGACGAAACACCCCCCCTTACGAAAAAGTTGAAAAAAGACGAAACACCCACCCTCACGAAAAAGTTGAAAAAAGACGAAACACCTCCCCCCTACGAAAACTTTTTTGAAGCCGAATTTCTTCATGAAAATTTTAAACTTTTTTGAAGCCTCAATACTTCATGAAAATTTTCAATTGACCCACCCCCCTCACGAAAAAGTTGAAAAAAGACGAAACACCCCCCCCTTACGAAAAAGTTGAAAAAAGACGAAACACCCCCCCTCACGAAAAAGTTGAAAAAAGACGAAACACCTCCCCCTCACGAAAACTTTTTTGAAGCCGAATTTCTTCATGAAAATTTTCAACTTTTTTGAAGCCTAAATACTTCATGAAAATTTTAATCTTTTTTGAAGCAGAATTTCTTCATGAATATTTTCAACCTTTTTGAAGCCGAATTTCTTCATGAAAATTTTCAACTTTTTTGAAGCCCAAATACTTCATGAAAATCTTCAACTTTTTTGAAGCCGAATTTCTTCATGAATACTTTCAATTGACCCACCCCCCTCACGAAAAAGTTGAAAAAAGACGAAACACCCCCCCCTTACGAAAAAGTTGAAAAAAGACGAAACACCCCCCCTCACGAAAAAGTTGAAAAAAGACGAAACACCTCCCCCTTACGAAAACTTTTTTGAAGCTGAATTTCTTCATGAAAATTTTAAACTTTTTTGAAGCCTCAATACTTCATGAAAATTTTCAATTGACCCACCCCCCTCACGAAAAAGTTGAAAAAAGACGAAACACCCCCCCCTTACGAAAAAGTTGAAAAAAGACGAAACACCCCCCCTCACGAAAAAGTTGAAAAAAGACGAAACACACCCCCCTTACGAAAAAGTTGAAAAAAGACGAAACACCCCCCCCTTGCGAAAACTTTTTTGAAGCCGAATTTCTTCATGAATACTTTCAATTGACCCACCCCCCTCACGAAAAAGTTGAAAAAAGACGAAACACCCCCCCCCTTACGAAAAAGTTGAAAAAAGACGAAACACCCCCCCTCACGAAAAAGTTGAAAAAAGACGAAACACCTCCCCCTTACGAAAACTTTTTTGAAGCCGAATTTCTTCATGAAAATTTTAAACTTTTTTGAAGCCTCAATACTTCATGAAAATTTTAAACTTTTTTGAAGCTGAATTTCTTCATGAATATTTTCAACCTTTTTGAAGCCGAATTTCTTCATGAAAATTTTAAACTTTTTTAAAGCCCAAATACTTCATGAAAATTTTCAACTTTTTTGAAGCCGAATTTCTTCATGAATATTTTCAATTGACCCACCCCCCCTCACGAAAAAGTTGAAAAAAGACGAAACACCCCCCCTTAAGAAAAAGTTGAAAAAAGACGAAACACCCCCCCTCACGAAAAAGTTGAAAAAAGACGAAACACCTCCCCCTTACGAAAACTTTTTTGAAGCCGAATTTCTTCATGAAAATTTTCAACTTTTTTGAAGCCTAAATACTTCATGAAAATTTTAATCTTTTTTGAAGCCGAATTTCTTCATGAATATTTTCAACCTTTTTGAAGCCGAATTTCTTCATGAAAATTTTCAACTTTTTTGAAGCCCAAATACTTCATGAAAATCTTCAACTTTTTTGAAGCCGAATTTCTTCATGAATACTTTCAATTGACCCACCCCCCTCACGAAAAAGTTGAAAAAAGACGAAACACCCCCCCCTTACGAAAAAGTTGAAAAAAGACGAAACACCCCCCCTCACGAAAAAGTTGAAAAAAGACGGAACACCTCCCCCTTACGAAAACTTTTTTGAAGCCGAATTTCTTCATGAAAATTTTAAACTTTTTTGAAGCCTCAATACTTCATGAAAATTTTAAACTTTTTTGAAGCCGAATTTCTTCATGAATATTTTCAACCTTTTTGAAGCCGAATTTCTTCATGAAAATTTTAAACTTTTTTAAAGCCCAAATACTTCATGAAAATTTTAAACTTTTTTGAAGCCGAATTTCTTCATGAATATTTTCAATTGACCCACCCCCGCTTACGAAAAAGTTGAAAATAGACGAAACACCCCCCCTTACGAAAAAGTTGAAAAAAGACGAAACACCCCCCCTCACGAAAAAGTTGAAAAAAGACGAAACACCTCCCCCCTACGAAAACTTTTTTGAAGCCGAATTTCTTCATGAAAATTTTCAACTTTTTTGAAGCCTAAATACTTCATGAAAATTTTAATCTTCTTTGAAGCCGAATTTCTTCATGAATATTTTCAACCTTTTTGAAGCCGAATTTCTTCATGAAAATTTTAAACTTTTTTGAAGCCCAAATACTTCATGAAAATTTTCAACTTTTTTGAAGCCGAATTTCTTCATGAATATTTTCAATTGACCCACCCCCCCTCACGAAAAAGTTGAAAAAAGACGAAACACCCCCCTCTTACGAAAAAGTTGAAAAAAGACGAAACACCCCCCCTTTACGAAAAAGTTGAAAAAAGACGAAACACCCCCCCCCCTTACGAAAAAGTTGAAAAAAGACGAAACACACCCCTCACGAAAAAGTTGAAAAAAGACGAAACACCTCCCCCTTACGAAAACTTTTTTGAAGCCGAATTTCTTCATGAAAATTTTAAACTTTTTTGAAGCCTCAATACTTCATGAAAATTTTCAATTGACCCACCCCCCTCACGAAAAAGTTGAAAAAAGACGAAACACCCCCCCCTTACGAAAAAGTTGAAAAAAGACGAAACACCCCCCCTCACGAAAAAGTTGAAAAAAGACGAAACACCTCCCCCTTACGAAAACTTTTTTGAAGCCGAATTTCTTCATGAAAATTTTAAACTTTTTTGAAGCCTCAATACTTCATGAAAATTTTAAACTTTTTTGAAGCCGAATTTCTTCATGAATATTTTCAACCTTTTTGAAGCCGAATTTCTTCATGAATATTTTCAATTGACCCACCCCCCCTCACGAAAAAGTTGAAAAAAGACGAAACACCCCCCCTTACGAAAAAGTTGAAAAAAGACGAAACACCCCCCCTCACGAAAAAGTTGAAAAAAGACGAAACACCTCCCCCTTACGAAAACTTTTTTGAAGCCGAATTTCTTCATGAAAATTTTCAACTTTTTTGAAGCCTAAATACTTCATGAAAATTTTAATCTTTTTTGAAGCCGAATTTCTTCATGAATATTTTCAACCTTTTTGAAGCCGAATTTCTTCATGAAAATTTTCAACTTTTTTGAAGCCCAAATACTTCATGAAAATCTTCAACTTTTTTGAAGCCGAATTTCTTCATGAATACTTTCAATTGACCCACCCCCCTCACGAAAAAGTTGAAAAAAGACGAAACACCCCCCTCTTACGAAAAAGTTGAAAAAAGACGAAACACCCCCACCTTACGAAAAAGTTGAAAAAAGACGAAACACCCCCCCTTACGAAAAAGTTGAAAAAAGACGAAACACCCCCCCTCACGAAAAAGTTGAAAAAAGACGAAACACCTCCCCCTTACGAAAACTTTTTTGAAGCCGAATTTCTTCATGAAAATTTTCAAATTTTTTGAAGCCTAAATACTTCATGAAAATTTTAAACTTTTTTGAAGCCGAATTTCTTCATGAATATTTTCAACCTTTTTGAAGCCGAATTTCTTCATGAAAATTTTAAACTTTTTTGAAGCCCAAATACTTCATGAAAATTTTCGACTTTTTTGGAGCCGAATTTCTTCATGAATATTTTCAATTGACCCACCCCCCTCACGAAAAAGTTGAAAAAAGACGAAACACCCCCCTCTTACGAAAAAGTTGAAAAAAGACGAAACACCCCCCCCTCACGAAAAAGTTGAAAAAAGACGAAACACCCCCCCCTTAGGAAAAAGTTGAAAAAATACGAAACACCCCCCCCTTGCGAAAACTTTTTTGAAGCCGAATTTCTTCATGAAAATTTTCAACTTTTTTGAAGCCCAAATACTTCATGAAAATTTTCAACTTTTTTGAAGCCGAATTTCTTCATGAATATTTTCAATTGACCCACCCCCCTCACGAAAAAGTTGAAAAAAGACGAAACACCCCCCTCTTACGAAAAAGTTGAAAAAAGACGAAAAACCCCCCCCTTACGAAAAAGTTGAAAAAAGACGAAACACCCCCCCCTAACGAAAAAGTTGAAAAAAGACGAAACACCACCCCCTTGCGAAAACATTTTTGAAGCCGAATTTCTTCATGGAAATTTTCAACTTTTTTGAAGCCCAAATACTTCATGAAAATTTTCAACTTTTTTAAAGCCGAATTTCTTCTTGAATACTTTCAATTGACCCACCCCCTCACGAAAAAGTTGAAAAAAGACGAAACACCCCCCTCTTACGAAAAAGTTGAAAAAAGACGAAACATCCCCCCCTTGCGAAAACTTTTTTGAAGCCGAATTTCTTCATGAAAATTTAAAACATTTTTGAAGCCCAAATACTTCATGAAAATTTTCAACTTTTTTTAGCCCAAATACTTCATGAAAATTTTCATCTTTTTTGAAGCCGAATTTCTTAATGAAAATTTTCAACTTTTTTGAAGCCCAAATACTTCATGAAAATTTTCAACTTTTTTGAAGCCGAATTTCTTCATGAAAATTTTCAACTTTTTTGAAGCCGAATTTCTTCATGAATACTTTCAATTGACCCACCCCCCTCACGAAAAAGTTGAAAAAAGACGAAACACCCCCCCTTACGAAAAAGTTGAAAAAAGACGAAACACTCCCCCTCACGAAAAAGTTGAAAAAAGATGAAACACCTCCCCCTTACGAAAACTTTTTTGAAGCCGAATTTCTTCATGAAAATTTTCAACTTTTTTGAAGCCTAAATACTTCATGAAAATTTTAAACTTTTTTGAAGCCGAATTTCTTCATCAATATTTTCAACCTTTTTGAAGCCGAATTTCTTCATGAAAATTTTAAACTTTTTTGAAGCCCAAATACTTCATGAAAATTTTCAACTTTTTTGAATCCGAATTTCTTCATGAATATTTTCAATTGACCCACCCCCCTCACGAAAAAGGTGAAAAAAGACGAAACACCCCCCTCTTATGAAAAAGTTGAAAAAAGACGAAACACCCCCCCTTACGAAAAAGTTGAAAAAAGACGAAACACCCCCCCTCACGAAAAAGTTGAAAAAAGACGAAACACCTCCCCCTTACGAAAACTTTTTTGAAGCCGAATTTCTTCATGAAAATTTTCAACTTTTTTGAAGCCTAAATACTTCATGAAAATTTTAAACTTTTTTGAAGCCGAATTTCTTCATGAATATTTTCAACCTTTTTGAAGCCGAATTTCTTCATGAAAATTTTAAACTTTTTTGAAGCCCAAATACTTCATGAAAATTTTCAACTTTTTTGAAGCCGAATTTCTTCATGAATATTTTCAATTGACCCACCCCCCTCACGAAAAAGTTGAAAAAAGACGAAACACCCCCCTCTTACGAAAAAGTTGAAAAAAGACGAAACACCCCCCCCTCACGAAAAAGTTGAAAAAAGACGAAACACCCCCCCCTTAGGAAAAAGTTGAAAAAATACGAAACACCCCCCCCTTGCGAAAACTTTTTTGAAGCCGAATTTCTTCATGAAAATTTTCAACTTTTTTGAAGCCCAAATACTTCATGAAAATTTTCAACTTTTTTGAAGCCGAATTTCTTCATGAAAATTTTCAACTTTTTTGAAGCCCAAATACTTCATGAAAATTTTCAACTTTTTTGAAGCCGAATTTCTTCATGAATATTTTCAACTTTTTTGAAGCCCATATACTTCCTGAAAATTTTCAACTTTTTTGAAGCCCAAATACTTCATGAAAACGTTCAACTTTTTTGAAGCCCAATTTCTTCATGAAAATTTTCAACTTTTTTGAAGCCGAATTTCTTCATGAAAATTTTCAACTTTTTTGAAGCCCAAATACTTCATGAAAACGTTCAACTTTTTTGAAGCCCAATTTCTTCATGAAAATTTTCAACTTTTTTGAAGCCCAAATACTTCATGAAAAATTTCAATTGACCCACCCCCCCTCACGAAAAAGTTGAAAAAAGACGAAACACCCCCATCTTACGAAAAAGTTGAAAAAAGACGAAACACCCCCCCCCTTGCGAAAACTTTTTTGAAGCCGAATTTCTTCATGAAAATTTTCAACTTTTTTGAAGCCCAAATACTTCATGAAAATTTTCATCTTTTTTGAAGCCAAATTTCTTCATGAATATTTTCAATTGACCCACCCCCGCTAACGAAAAAGTTGAAAAAAGACGAAACACCCCCCCCTTACGAAAAAGTTGAAAAAAGACGAAACACCCCCCCCCCTTGCGAAAACTTTTTTGAAGCCGAATTTCTTCATGAATATTTTCAACTTTTTTGAAGCCCAAATACTTCATGAAAATTTTCAACTTTTTTGAAGCCCAAATACTTCACGAAAATTTTCAACTTTTTTGAAGCCCAAATACTTCATGAAAACGTTCATCTTTTTTGAAGCCGAATTTTTTCATGAAAATTTTCAACTTTTTTGAAGCCCAAATACTTCATGAAAATTTTCATCTTTTTTGAAGCCGAATTTCTTCATGAAAATTTTCATCTTTTTTGAAGCCGAATTTCTTCATGAATATTTTCAACTTTTTTGAAGCCCATATACTTCCTGAAAATTTTCAACTTTTTTGAAGCCGAAATACTTCATGAAAATTTTCATCTTTTTTGAAGCCAAATTTCTTCATGAATATTTTCAATTGACCCACCCCCGCTAACGAAAAAGTTGAAAAAAGACGAAACACCCCCCCCTTACGAAAAAGTTGAAAAAAGACGAAACACCCCCCCCCTTGCGAAAACTTTTTTGAAGCCGAATTTCTTCATGAAAATTTTCAACTTTTTTGAAGCCCAAATACTTCATGAAAATTTTCAACTTTTTTGAAGCCGAATTTCTTCATGAATATTTTCAACTTTTTTGAAGCCCAAATACTTCATGAAAATTTTCAACTTTTTTGAAGCCGAATTTCTTCATGAAAATTTTAAACTTTTTTGAAGCCGAATTTCTTCATGAAAATTTAAAAAAAAATTCAAGCCCAAATACTTCATGAAAATTTTCAACTTTTTTGAAGCCGAATTTCTTCATGAATATTTTCAACTTTTGTGAAGCCCAAATACTTCATGAAAATTTTCAACCTTTTTGAAGCCGAATTTCTTCATGAAAATTTTAAACTTTTTTGAAACCGAATTTCTTCATGAATATTTTCAATTGACCCACCCCCCTCACGAAAAAGTTGAAAAAAGACAAAAAACACCCCCCTCTTGTGAAAAAGTTGAAAAAAGACGAAACACCCCCCCTTACGAAAACTTTTTTGAAGCCGAATTTCTTCATGAATATATTCAACTTTTTTGAAGCCCAAATACTTCATGAAAATTTTCAACCTTTTTGAAGCCGAATTTCTTCATGAAAATTTTAAACTTTTTTGAAGCCCAAATACTTCATGAAAATTTTCAACTTTTTTGAAGCCGAATTTCTTCATGAAAATTTTCAACTTTTTTGAAGCCGAATTTCTTCATGAATACTTTCAATTGACCCACCCCCCTCACGAAAAAGTTGAAAAAAGACGAAACACCCCCCCTTACGAAAAAGTTGAAAAAAGACGAAACATTCCCCCTCACGAAAAAGTTGAAAAAAGATGAAACACCTCCCCCTTACGAAAACTTTTTTGAAGCCGAATTTCTTCATGAAAATTTTCAACTTTTTTGAAGCCTAAATACTTCATGAAAATTTTAAACTTTTTTGAAGCCGAATTTCTTCATCAATATTTTCAACCTTTTTGAAGCCGAATTTCTTCATGAAAATTTTAAACTTTTTTGAAGCCCAAATACTTCATGAAAATTTTCAACTTTTTTGAAGCCGAATTTCTTCATGAATACTTTCAATTGACCCACCCCCCTCACGAAAAAGTTGAAAAAAGACGAAACACCCCCTCCTTTCGAAAAAGTTGAAAAAAGACGAAACACCCCCCTCTTGCGAAAACTTTTTTGAAGCCGAATTTCTTCATGAAAATTTTCAACTTTTTTGAAGCCCAAATACTTCATGAAAATTTTCAACTTTTTTGAAGCCGAATTTCTTCATGAAAATTTTCAACTTTTTTGAAGCCCAAATACTTCATGAAAATTTTCAACTTTTTTGAAGCCGAATTTCTTCATGAATATTTTCAACTTTTTTGAAGCCCATATACTTCCTGAAAATTTTCAACTTTTTTGAAGCCCAAATACTTCATGAAAACGTTCAACTTTTTTGAAGCCCAATTTCTTCATGAAAATTTTCAACTTTTTTGAAGCCGAATTTCTTCATGAAAATTTTCAACTTTTTTGAAGCCCAAATACTTCATGAAAACGTTCAACTTTTTTGAAGCCCAATTTCTTCATGAATATTTTCAATTGACCCACCCCCGCTAACGAAAAAGTTGAAAAAAGACGAAACACCCCCCCCTTACGAAAAAGTTGAAAAAAGACGAAACACCCCCCCCTTGCGAAAACTTTTTTGAAGCCGAATTTCTTCATGA
This sequence comes from Labrus mixtus, assembly GCF_963584025.1. Lineage (NCBI taxonomy): Eukaryota > Metazoa > Chordata > Actinopteri > Labriformes > Labridae > Labrus > Labrus mixtus. The sequence goes on from NC_083628.1 coordinate 26,610,356, forward strand.
ATATTTTCAACTTTTTTGAAGCCCAAATACTTCATGAAAATTTTCAACTTTTTTGAAGCCCAAATACTTCACGAAAATTTTCAACTTTTTTGAAGCCCAAATACTTCATGAAAACGTTCATCTTTTTTGAAGCCGAATTTTTTCATGAAAATTTTCAACTTTTTTGAAGCCCAAATACTTCATGAAAATTTTCATCTTTTTTGAAGCCGAATTTCTTCATGAAAATTTTCATCTTTTTTGAAGCCGAATTTCTTCATGAATATTTTCAACTTTTTTGAAGCCCATATACTTCCTGAAAATTTTCAACTTTTTTGAAGCCGAAATACTTCATGAAAATTTTCATCTTTTTTGAAGCCAAATTTCTTCATGAATATTTTCAATTGACCCACCCCCGCTAACGAAAAAGTTGAAAAAAGACGAAACACCCCCCCCTTACGAAAAAGTTGAAAAAAGACGAAACACCCCCCCCCTTGCGAAAACTTTTTTGAAGCCGAATTTCTTCATGAAAATTTTCAACTTTTTTGAAGCCCAAATACTTCATGAAAATTTTCAACTTTTTTGAAGCCGAATTTCTTCATGAATATTTTCAACTTTTTTGAAGCCCAAATACTTCATGAAAATTTTCAACTTTTTTGAAGCCGAATTTCTTCATGAAAATTTTAAACTTTTTTGAAGCCGAATTTCTTCATGAAAATTTAAAAAAAATTTCAAGCCCAAATACTTCATGAAAATTTTCAACTTTTTTGAAGCCGAATTTCTTCATGAATATTTTCAACTTTTTTGAAGCCCAAATACTTCATGAAAATTTTCAACCTTTTTGAAGCCGAATTTCTTCATGAAAATTTTAAACTTTTTTGAAACCGAATTTCTTCATGAATATTTTCAATTGACCCACCCCCCCTCACGAAAAAGTTGAAAAAAGACAAAAAACACCCCCCTCTTATGAAAAAGTTGAAAAAAGACGAAACACCCCCCCCTTGCGAAAACTTTTTTGGAGCCGAATTTCTTCATGAATATTTTCAACTTTTTTGAAGCCCAAATACTTCATGAAAATTTTCAACTTTTTTGAAGCCCAAATACTTCATGAAAAATTTCAATTGACCAACCCCCCCATATGAAAAAGTTGAAAAAAGAGGAAACACCCCCCCTTACGAAAAAGTTGAAAAAAGACAAAACACCCCCCCTTGCGAAAACTTTTTTGAAGACGAATTTCTTCATTAAAATTTTCAACTTTTTCGAAGCCCAAATACTTCATGAAAATTTTCATCTTTTTTGAAGCCGAATTTCTTCATGAAAATTTTAAACTTTTTTGAAGCCGAATTTCTTCATGAAAATTTAAAACATTTTTGAAGCCCAAATACTTCATGAAAATTTTCAACTTTTTTGAAGCCGAATTTCTTCATGAATATTTTCAATTTACCCACCCCCCTCATGAAAAAGTTGAAAAAGGACGAAACACCCCCCTCTTACGAAAAAGTTGAAAAAAGACGAAACACCCCCCCCCTTACGAAAAAGTTGAAAAAAGACGAAACACCCCCCCCTTACGAAAAAGTTGAAAAACGACGAAACACCCCCCCCTCGTGAAAACTTTTTTGAAGCCGAATTTCTTCATGAAAATTTTCAACTTTTTTGAAGCCCAAATACTTCATGAAAATTTTCAACTTTTTTGAAGCCGAATTTCTTCATGAAAATTTTAAAAAATTTTGAAGCCCAAATACTTCATGAAAATTTTCAACTTTTTTGAAGCCGAATTTCTTCATGAATATTTTCAACTTTTTTGAAGCCCAAATACTTCATGAAAATTTTCAACTTTTTTGAAGCCCAAATACTTCATGAAAACGTTCAACTTTTTTGAAGCCGAATTTCTTCATGAAAATTTTCAACTTTTTTGAAGCCCAAATACTTCATGAAAATTTTCAACTTTTTTGAAGCCGAATTTCTTCATGAATACTTTCAATTGACCCAACCCCCTCACGAAAAAGTTGAAAAAAGACGAAACTCACCCCTCTTACGAAAAAGTTGAAAAAAGACGAAACACCCCCCCCTTACGAAAAAGTTGAAAAAAGACGAAACACCCCCCCCTTGCGAAAACTTTTTTGAAGCCGAATTTCTTCATGAAAATTTTCAACTGTTTTGAAGCCGAATTTCTTCATGAAAATTTTCAACTTTTTTGAAGCCCAAATACTTCATGAAAAATTTCAATTGACCAACCCCCCCATATGAAAAAGTTGAAAAAAGAGGAAACACCCCCCCTTACGAAAAAGTTGAAAAAAGACAAAACACCCCCCCTTGCGAAAACTTTTTTGAAGACGAATTTCTTCATTAAAATTTTCAACTTTTTCGAAGCCCAAATACTTCATGAAAATTTTCATCTTTTTTGAAGCCGAATTTCTTCATGAAAATTTTAAACTTTTTTGAAGCCGAATTTCTTCATGAAAATTTAAAACATTTTTGAAGCCCAAATACTTCATGAAAATTTTCAACTTTTTTGAAGCCGAATTTCTTCATGAATATTTTCAATTGACCCACCCCCCTCATGAAAAAGTTGAAAAAGGACGAAACACCCCCCTCTTACGAAAAAGTTGAAAAAAGACGAAACACCCCCCCCCTTATGAAAAAGTTGAAAAAAGACGAAACACCCCCCCCTTACGAAAAAGTTGAAAAACGACGAAACACCCCCCCCTCGTGAAAACTTTTTTGAAGCCGAATTTCTTCATGAAAATTTTCAACTTTTTTGAAGCCCAAATACTTCATGAAAATTTTCAACTGTTTTGAAGCCGAATTTCTTCATGAAAATTTTAAAAAATTTTGAAGCCCAAATACTTCATGAAAATTTTCAACTTTTTTGAAGCCGAATTTCTTCATGAATATTTTCAACTTTTTTGAAGCCCAAATACTTCATGAAAATTTTCAACTTTTTTGAAGCCCAAATACTTCATGAAAACGTTCAACTTTTTTGAAGCCGAATTTCTTCATGAAAATTTTTAACTTTTTTGAAGCCCAAATACTTCATGAAAATTTTCAACTTTTTTGAAGCCGAATTTCTTCATGAATACTTTCAATTGACCCAACCCCCTCACGAAAAAGTTGAAAAAAGACGAAACTCACCCCTCTTACGAAAAAGTTGAAAAAAGACGAAACACCCCCCCCTTACGAAAAAGTTGAAAAAAGACGAAACACCCCCCCCTTGCGAAAACTTTTTTGAAGCCGAATTTCTTCATGAAAATTTTCAACTGTTTTGAAGCCGAATTTCTTCATGAATATTTTCAACTTTTTTGAAGCCCAAATACTTCATGAAAATTTTCAACTTTTTTGAAGCCCAAATACTTCATGAAAATTTTCAACTTTTTTGAAGCCCAAATACTTCATGAAAACGTTCATCTTTTTTGAAGCCGAATTTCTTCATGAAAATTTTCAACTTTTTTGAAGCCCAAATACTTCATGAAAATTTTCATCTTTTTTGAAGCCGAATTTCTTCATGAAAATTTTAAAGGTTTTTGAAGCCGAATTTCTTCATGAAAATTTAAAACATTTTTGAAGCCCAAATACTTCATGAAAATTTTCAACCTTTTTGAAGCCGAATTTCTTCATGAATATTTTCAATTGACCCACCCCCCCTCACGAAAAAGTTGAAAAAAGACGAAACACCCCCCCCCTTACGAAAAAGTTGAAAAAAGACGAAACACCCCCCCTTGCGAAAACTTTTTTGAAGCCGAATTTCTTCATGAAAATTTTCAACTTTTTTGAAGCCCAAATACTTCATGAAAAATTTCAATTGACCAACCCCCCCATATGAAAAATTTGAAAAAAGAGGAAACACCCCCCCTCACGAAAAAGTTGAAAAAAGACAAAACACCCCCCCTTCAATCAATCAATCAACTTTTATTTGTATAGCGTCAACTCATAACAAGTGTTATCTCGAGACACTTTACAAGAAGCAGGTAAAATACCTTACTCATTGTCTGTTAACATTACAAAAGAGCAGGTAAAAGACCTTACTCATTGTTATGTTACAAAAAGCAGGTAAAGGACCTTACTTATTGCTATGTTACAAAGATCCGGCCTATCCATCATGAGCACTTTAGCAAAGCAGCAAAAGTTACAGTGGTAAGAAAAAACTGCCTTATTAAAAGGCAGAAATCTTCGGCCGGATCCCCGGTTCATGACGAAACAGTCTTCACAGGCCTAGACTGCGCCGGGCTTGGAAAGGGATAGGGGGAGAGATGGGATAAGATGCAGGAAGAGGGATAGAGAGCAAGGGGGTGGGGGGAGGTAGACCGTCCATCAGCAATCCGGTGGGGAGGGGAGGGGGTGTGGGGGGTTGTTCTGGCAGGCCGCCAACCCACGATCCGGTGGGGAGGGGGTAGTGGTGGGGTGGGGGTTGTTCTGGCAAGCCATCAACCGATGATCTTGAGGAGCCTAGGGGAGCTCAAGAGCTCCCAGGAAAGTAGGTGGTTAGTGACTGAGATTTATAGATAGATACATGCAGTAATATGATGTACTGTATATGCATAGAGAGAGAGAGAGAGAGAGAGAGAGAGAGGAGCTCAAGGTGCCAGTTCCCCCGGTAGTCTAAGCCTATAGCAGCATAACTAAGAGCTGGTCTACACCAGCACCAGCCCTAACTATAAGATTTATCAAAAAGGAAAGTTTTAAGTCTAATCTTAAAAATACAGACTGTGTCTGCCTCCCGGACCCCGGCTGGAAGGCGGTTCCAGAGGAGAGGAGCCCGATAACTGAAGGCTTTACCCCCCATAGTACACTTGGAGACTGTAGGTACCACCAGCAGGCCTGCACTCCGGGACCGCAACGCTCTCAAGGGACAGTACGGCACTAGTAGCTCCTTAAGATAAGATGGTGCCTGGCCATTTAGAGCTTTGTAGGTGAGAAGAAGGATCTTGAATTCTATTCTAGACTGTATAGGGAGCCAGTGCAGAGAAGCCAGGACAGGAGTAATGTGGTCCCATTTCCTGGTTCTGGTCAGTACACGAGCTGCAGCATTCTGGACCCGTTGAAGAGTCTTTAGAGATTTGCCAGAGCACCCTGACAAAAGAGAGTTACAATAATCCAGTCTGGAGGTAACAAATGCATGAACTAGTTTTTCTGCATCACTTTGCGACAGGATATTCCTGATCTTGGATATATTACGAAGGTGAAAGTAGGCTGTTCTTGAAACTTGACTGATGTGAGAGCTAAAAGACATATCTTGATCAAAAATAACTCCTAGATTCCTAACAGTGGTGCTAGATGCCAGGCTGATGTCATTAAGGACAGTCACATCACTAGAAAAAGTCTCTCTGAGGTTCTTAGGGCCTAGCACAATAACTTCAGTCTTGTCTGAGTTAAGTAGCAAAAAATTTCTGGTCATCCAGGTCCTAACGTCCTTAAGGCATGTTTCTAGCTGACATAACTGACTGGTACCATCGGGCTTCATTGATACATAAAGCTGAGTATCATCTGCATAACAATGAAACTGTATGGAGTGTTTCCTCATAATATTTCCCAGAGGAAGCATATATAATGTAAAAAGAATTGGTCCAAGCACTGAACCTTGTGGGACTCCATGGCAAACTTTAGTGTGCATAGAGGACTCATCATTAACATGTACAAACTGAGATCGGTCTGATAAGTAGGATTCAAACCAACTTAAAGCAGTCCCTGTAATTCCAAGCAAATGCTCCAGTCTGTACAACAGGATCCGATGGTCAATGGTGTCAAAAGCAGCACTAAGATCTAACAAGACGAGCACAGACAGAAGTCCCCTGTCTGAGGCTAGAAGTAGATCGTTTGTAACTCTAACTAGTGCAGTCTCAGTGCTATGGTGGACTCTAAATCCTGACTGGAACTCTTCAAATAAACTGTTGTCATGGAGAAAGTCACACAGCTGTTTAGCTACCACCTTCTCCAGGATCTTCGAGATAAAAGGAAGGTTGGATATAGGTCTGTAGTTAGCCAGAGTTCCTGAGTCCAGAGTAGGCTTTTTAAGTAGAGGTTTGATTACCGCTACTTTAAATGTCTGTGGTACATAGCCTGCCAGTAAAGACATATTGATCATATCTAATATGGAGTTGCTAACTAAGGGAAAGACTTCCTTAAACAGCTTGGTTGGGATTGGGTCCAAAATACAGGTTGACGGTTTCGATGCAGAAAAAATGGAATGTAGCTCTGAAAGGTCGATTGGAGAAAAACAGTCGAGACTAATATCTGGTCCTGGAACTGTCTCTGCCGTAACAGACGTATCTGCACCAGGTAAGGGCAGGAGGTTACCAATTTTGTCTCTGATGTCTAGAACTTTGTTGTTGAAAAAGCTAAGGAAATCATTACTGCTGAGGGCTAGAGGAATACAAGGCTCAATGGAGCCATGACTCTCTGTCAGCCTGGCTACAGTGCTGAAAAGGTATCTAGGATTGCCTTTGTTTTCCTCGATTAGAGAGGAGTAGTAGGCAGCTCGGGCGTGACGTAGAGCCTTCATATATCTTCTATGACTATCCTGCCAGAAAAAACGAGATTCTACCGTTTTGGTCGAAGGCCATATTCTTTCAAAATTCCGTGATGATTGTTTCAGAGTACGGGTTTCTGAGTTGAACCATGGAGCCACTCTCCGCCGCTTGACAACCTTCTGTTTCAGGGGAGCAGTCGAATCCAGAGTAACTCTCAGCGAATCCACTGCACTATCAACAAACTGATCTAGCTGAGAGGGACTAAAGCTATCGTAAGAGTTTCCAACTGGGTTGAAACACGGTACTGAATCAAAAACAGCTGAAATAGCTTCCTTAAATCTAGCCACAGCACTATCCTACAAACTTCTAGAAAGCACACCTCTTCCAGGCAGAGGTAATTCTAGTAGGACAAAATCAAATGTAATAAAAAAAAAAAAAAAAAAAAAATGGTCTGATAGCAGAGGATTTTCTAGGAAAACTGTAAGGTTATGGATTTCAATTCCATAAGCTAAAACAAGATCCAGGGTGTGGTTAAAATGATGAGTAGGTTCGTTTACACCCTGGGTGAAACCAATAGAGTCTAATAGTGACATGAAAGCTGTGCTCAGGCTATCATTTTCAACATCCACATGGATATTGAAGTCACCTACAACAATTATTCTATCACTGCTAAGGACTAAGTCTGATAAAAATTCTGCAAACTCAGATAAAAACTCAGAATATGGGCCAGGAGGGCGGTAAACTACAGCAACTAGAACTGGCTGAAAGGTTCTTGAGACTGGATGTGGAAGACTAAGAACAAGGCTTTCAAAAGAAGAAAAATTCAGCTTTGGTCGAGGGTTAACTAAAAGACTGGAATTAAAAATAGCTGCTACTCCACCACCTCGTCCGGTGTCTCGAGGTATATGAGTATTAAAATGACTGGGAGGAGTGGATTCATTCAAACTAACATATTCATCTCGACACAGCCAGGTTTCAGTCAAAAAAAGTAAATCAATGTGCTGATCTGATATCAGATCATTCACTAAAAGAGACTTGGATGCTAAGGACCTAATGTTCAAAAGTCCGCAGTGAATCCTCCGATCTTGTAGCAAAATCGTATTCGTAGTTTTGATTCTAATCAGATTCTGATGATTCACGCCGTTTGGATGACTTATAAAAACGCGTTTGGGCCGGGGGACAGACACAGTACCTATAGTATAACTACAGTTCGATTCAGAATTACAGCTATAGTGACTGGGAGACAGATCTAAGGGAGGCGCAGAGAAGTGTGTAAGACTGCAGCTCTGCCTCCTGGTCTGAACTCTGAGTTGTTGTCAGGGTTTTGGACTAATAACCTCTTGCGAAAACTTTTTTGAAGACGAATTTCTTCATTAAAATTTTCAACTTTTTCGAAGCCCAAATACTTCATGAAAATTTTCATCTTTTTTGAAGCCGAATTTCTTCATGAAAATTTTAAACTTTTTTGAAGCCGAATTTCTTCATGAAAATTTAAAACATTTTTGAAGCCCAAATACTTCATGAAAATTTTCAACTTTTTTGAAGCCGAATTTCTTCATGAATATTTTCAATTGACCCACCCCCCCTCACAAAAAAGTTGAAAAAGGACGAAACACCCCCCTCTTACGAAAAAGTTGAAAAAAGACGAAACACCCCCCCCTTACGAAAAAGTTGAAAAAAGACGAAACACCCCCCCCTTACGAAAAAATTGAAAAACGACGAAACACCCCCCCCTCGTGAAAACTTTTTTGAAGCCGAATTTCTTCATGAAAATTTTCAACTTTTTTGAAGCCCAAATACTTCATGAAAATTTTCAACTTTTTTGAAGCCGAATTTCTTCATGAAAATTTTCAACTTTTTTGAAGCCCAAATACTTCATGAAAATTTTCAACTTTTTTGAAGCCGAATTTCTTCATGAATATTTTCAACTTTTTTGAAGCCCATATACTTCCTGAAAATTTTCAACTTTTTTGAAGCCCAAATACTTCATGAAAATTTTCAACTTTTTTGAAGCCCAAATACTTCATGAAAACGTTCAACTTTTTTGAAGCCCGATTTCTTCATGAAAATTTTCAACTTTTTTGAAGCCCAAATACTTCATGAAAAATTTCAATTGACCAACCCCCCCTTATGAAAATGTTGAAAAAAGAGGAAACACCCCCCCTTACGAAAAAGTTGAAAAAAGACGAAACACCCCCCCCTCGCGAAAACTTTTTTGAAGCCGAATTTCTTCATGAAAATTTTCAACTTTTTTGAAGCCCAAGTACTTCTTGAAAATTTTCAACTTTTTTGAAGCCGAATTTCTTCATGAATACTTTCAATTGACCCACCCCCCTCATGAAAAAGTTGAAAAAAGACGAAACACCCCCCTCTTACGAAAAAGTTGAAAAAAGACGAAACATCCCCCCCTTGCGAAAACTTTTTTGAAGCCAAATTTCTTCATTAAAATTTTCAACTTTTTTGAAGCCGAATTTCTTCATGAATATTTTCAACTTTTTTGAAGCCCAAATACTTCATGAAAATTTTCAACTTTTTTGAAGCCCAAATACTTCATGAAAATTTTCAACTTTTTTGAAGCCCAAATACTTCATGAAAACGTTCATCTTTTTTGAAGCCGAATTTTTTCATGAAAATTTTCAACTTTTTTGAAGCCCAAATACTTCATGAAAATTTTCATCTTTTTTGAAGCCGAATTTCTTCATGAAAATTTTAAACTTTTTTGAAGCCAAATTTCTTCATGAAAATTTAAAACATTTTTGAAGCCCAAATACTTCATGAAAATTTTCAACCTTTTTGAAGCCGAATTTCTTCATGAAATTTTTAAACTTTTTGAAGCCGAAATACTTCATGAAAATTTTCAACTTTTTTGAAGCCGAATTTCTCCATGAATATTTTCAATTGACCCACCCCCCCTCACGAAAAAGTTGAAAAAAGACGAAACACCCCCATCTTATGAAAAAGTTGAAAAAAGACGAAACACCCCCCCCCTTGCGAAAACTTTTTTGAAGCCGAATTTCTTCATGAAAATTTTCAACTTTTTTGAAGCCCAAATACTTCATGAAAATTTTCAACTTTTTTGAAGCCGAATTTCTTCATGAAAATTTTCAACTTTTTTGAAGCCGAATTTCTTCATGAATATTTTCAACTTTTTTGAAGCCCAAATACTTCATGAAAATTTTCAACTTTTTTGAAGCCGAATTTCTTCATGAAAATTTTAAACTTTTTTGAAGCCGAATTTCTTCATGAAAATTTAAAAAAAATTTCAAGCCCAAATACTTCATGAAAATTTTAAACTTTTTTGAAGCCGAATTTCTTCATGAAAATTTTAAACTTTTTTGAAACCGAATTTCTTCATGAATATTTTCAATTGACCCACCCCCCCTCACGAAAAAGTTGAAAAAAGACGAAACACCCCCCTCTTACGAAAAAGTTGAAAAAAGACGAAACACCCCCCCCTTGCGAAAACTTTTTTGAAGCCGAATTTCTTCATGAATATTTTCAACTTTTTTGAAGCCCAAATACTTCATGAAAATTTTCAACTTTTTTGAAGCCCAAATACTTCATGAAAACGTTCAACTTTTTTGAAGCCGAATTTCTTCATGAAAATTTTCAACTTTTTTGAAGCCCAAATACTTCATGAAAATTTTCAACTTTTTTGAAGCCCAAATACTTCATGAAAAATTTCAATTGACCAACCCCCCCATATGAAAAAGTTGAAAAAAGAGGAAACACCCCCCCTTACGAAAAAGTTGAAAAAAGACAAAACACCCCCCCTTGCGAAAACTTTTTTGAAGACGAATTTCTTCATTAAAATTTTCAACTTTTTCGAAGCCCAAATACTTCATGAAAATTTTCAACTTTTTTGAAGCCGAATTTCTTCATGAATATTTTCAATTGACCCACCCCCTCACGAAAAAGTTGAAAAAGGACGAAACACCCCCCTCTTACGAAAAAGTTGAAAAAAGACGAAACACCCCCCCCTTACGAAAAAGTTGAAAAAAGACGAAACACCCCCCCCTTACGAAAAAGTTGAAAAACGACGAAACACCCCCCCCTCGTGAAAACTTTTTTGAAGCCGAATTTCTTCATGAAAATTTTCAACTTTTTTGAAGCCCAAATACTTCATGAAAATTTTCAACTTTTTTGAAGCCGAATTTCTTCATGAAAATTTAAAAAAATTTTGAAGCCCAAATACTTCATGAAAATTTTCAACTTTTTTGAAGCCCAAATACTTCATGAAAATTTTCAACTTTTTTGAAGCCGAATTTCTTCATAAATACTTTCACTTGACCCACCCCCCTCACGAAAAAGTTGAAAAAAGACGAAACTCACCCCTCTTACGAAAAAGTTGAAAAAAGACGAAACACCCCCCCCTTACGAAAAAGTTGAAAAAAGACGAAACACCCCCCCCTTGCGAAAACTTTTTTGAAGCCGAATTTCTTCATGAAAATTTTCAACTGTTTTGAAGCCGAATTTCTTCATGAATATTTTCAACTTTTTTGAAGCCCAAATACTTCATGAAAATTTTCAACTTTTTTGAAGCCCAAATACTTCATGAAAACGTTCAACTTTTTTGAAGCCGAATTTCTTCATGAAAATTTTCAACTTTTTTTAAGCCCAAATACTACATGAAAATTTTCGTCTTTTTTGAAGCCGAATTTCTTCATGAAAATTTTAAAGTTTTTTGAAGCCGAATTTCTTCATGAAAATTTAAAACATTTTTGAAGCCCATATACTTCATGAAAATGTTCAACCTTTTTGAAGCCGAATTTCTTCATGAATATTTTCAATTGACCCACCCCCCCTCACGAAAAAGTTGAAAAAAGACGAAACACCCCCCCCCTTACGAAAAAGTTGAAAAAAGACGAAACACCCCCCCTTGCGAAAACTTTTTTGAAGCCGAATTTCTTCATGAAAATTTTCAACTTTTTTGAAGCCCAAATACTTCATGAAAATTTTCAACTTTTTTGAAGCCGAATTTCTTCATGAATACTTTCAATTGACCCACCCCCTCACGAAAAAGTTGAAAAAAGACGAAACACCCCCCCTTACGAAAAAGTTGAAAAAAGACGAAACACCCCCCCCTCGTGAAAACTTTTTTGAAGCCGAATTTCTTCATGAAAATTTTCAACTTTTTTGAAGCCCAAATACTTCATGAAAATTTTCAACTTTTTTGAAGCCGAATTTCTTCATGAAAATTTAAAAAAATTTTGAAGCCCAAATACTTCATGAAAATTTTCAACTTTTTTGAAGCCCAAATACTTCATGAAAATTTTCAACTTTTTTGAAGCCGAATTTCTTCATAAATACTTTCACTTGACCCACCCCCCTCACGAAAAAGTTGAAAAAAGACGAAACTCACCCCTCTTACGAAAAAGTTGAAAAAAGACGAAACACCCCCCCCTTACGAAAAAGTTGAAAAAAGACGAAACACCCCCCCCTTGCGAAAACTTTTTTGAAGCCGAATTTCTTCATGAAAATTTTCAACTGTTTTGAAGCCGAATTTCTTCATGAATATTTTCAACTTTTTTGAAGCCCAAATACTTCATGAAAATTTTCAACTTTTTTGAAGCCCAAATACTTCATGAAAACGTTCAACTTTTTTGAAGCCGAATTTCTTCATGAAAATTTTCAACTTTTTTTAAGCCCAAATACTTCATGAAAATTTTCAACTTTTTTGAAGCCGAATTTCTTCATGAATACTTTCAATTGACCCACCCCCCTCACGAAAAAGTTGAAAAAAGACGAAACTCACCCCTCTTACGAAAAAGTTGAAAAAAGACGAAACACCCCCCCCTTACGAAAAAGTTGAAAAAAGACGAAACACCCCCCCCTTGCGAAAACTTTTTTGAAGCCGAATTTCTTCATGAAAATTTTCAACTGTTTTGAAGCCGAATTTCTTCATGAATATTTTCAACTTTTTTGAAGCCCAAATACTTCATGAAAATTTTCAACTTTTTTGAAGCCCAAATACTTCATGAAAATTTTCAACTTTTTTGAAGCCCAAATACTTCATGAAAACGTTCATCTTTTTTGAAGCCGAATTTCTTCATGAAAATTTTCAACTTTTTTGAAGCCCAAATACTTCATGAAAATTTTCATCTTTTTTGAAGCCGAATTTCTTCATGAAAATTTTAAAGTTTTTTGAAGCCGAATTTCTTCATGAAAATTTAAAATATTTTTGAAGCCCAAATACTTCATGAAAATGTTCAACCTTTTTGAAGCCGAATTTCTTCATGAATATTTTCAATTGACCCACCCCCCCTCACGAAAAAGTTGAAAAAAGACGAAACACCCCCCCCCTTACGAAAAAGTTGAAAAAAGACGAAACACCCCCCCTTGCGAAAACTTTTTTGAAGCCGAATTTCTTCATGAAAACGTTCAACTTTTTTGAAGCCGAATTTCTTCATGAAAATTTTCAACTTTTTTTAAGCCCAAATACTTCATGAAAATTTTCAACTTTTTTGAAGCCGAATTTCTTCATGAATACTTTCAATTGACCCACCCCCCTCACGAAAAAGTTGAAAAAAGACGAAACTCACCCCTCTTACGAAAAAGTTGAAAAAAGACGAAACACCCCCCCCTTACGAAAAAGTTGAAAAAAGACGAAACACCCCCCCCTTGCGAAAACTTTTTTGAAGCCGAATTTCTTCATGAAAATTTTCAACTGTTTTGAAGCCGAATTTCTTCATGAATATTTTCAACTTTTTTGAAGCCCAAATACTTCATGAAAATTTTCAACTTTTTTGAAGCCCAAATACTTCATGAAAACGTTCATCTTTTTTGAAGCCGAATTTCTTCATGAAAATTTTCAACTTTTTTGAAGCCCAAATACTTCATGAAAATTTTCATCTTTTTTGAAGCAGAATTTCTTCATGAAAATTTTAAAGTTTTTTGAAGCCGAATTTCTTCATGAAAATTTAAAACATTTTTGAAGCCCAAATACTTCATGAAAATTTTCAACCTTTTTGAAGCCGAATTTCTTCATGAATATTTTCAATTGACCCACCCCCCCTCACGAAAAAGTTGAAAAAAGACGAAACACCCCCCCCCTTACGAAAAAGTTGAAAAAAGACGAAACACCCCCTCTTGCGAAAACTTTTTTGAAGCCGAATTTCTTCATGAAAATTTTCAACTTTTTTGAAGCCCAAATACTTCATGAAAATTTTCAACTTTTTTGAAGCCGAATTTCTTCATGAATACTTTCAATTGACCCACCCCCCTCACGAAAAAGTTGAAAAAAGACGAAACACCCCCCCTTTCGAAAAAGTTGAAAAAAGACGAAACACCCCCCCTTGCGAAAACTTTTTTGAAGCCGAATTTCTTCATGAAAATTTTCAACTTTTTTGAAGCCCAAATACTTCATGAAAATTTTCAACTTTTTTGAAACCCAAATACTTCATGAAAAATTTCAATTGACCAACCCCCCCATATGAAAAAGTTGAAAAAAGAGGAAACACCCCCCCTTACGAAAAAGTTGAAAAAAGACGAAACACCCCCCCTTGCGAAAACTTTTTTGAAGCCGAATTTCTTCATGAAAATTTTCAACTTTTTTGAAGCCGAATTTCTTCATGAATACTTTCAATTGACCCACCCCCCTCACGAAAAAGTTGAAAAAAGACGAAACACCCCCCCTTACGAAAAAGTTGAAAAAAGACGAAACACCCCCCCCTTACGAAAAAGTTGAAAAAAGACGAAACACCCCCCCCTTATGAAAAAGTTGAAAAAACACGAAACACCCCCCCTTGCGAAAACTTTTTTGAAGCCGAATTTCTTCATGAAAATTTTCAACTTTTTTGAAGCCCAAATACTTCATGAAAAATTTCAATTGACCAACCCCCCCATATGAAAAAGTTGAAAAAAGAGGAAACACCCCCCCTTACGAAAAAGTTGAAAAAAGACAAAACACCCCCCCTTGCGAAAACTTTTTTGAAGACGAATTTCTTCATTAAAATTTTCAACTTTTTCGAAGCCCAAATACTTCATGAAAATTTTCAACTTTTTTGAAGCCGAATTTCTTCATGAATATTTTCAATTGACCCACCCCCTCACGAAAAAGTTGAAAAAGGACGAAACACCCCCCTCTTACGAAAAAGTTGAAAAAAGACGAAACACCCCCCCCTTACGAAAAAGTTGAAAAAAGACGAAACACCCCCCCCTTACGAAAAAGTTGAAAAACGACGAAACACCCCCCCCTCGTGAAAACTTTTTTGAAGCCGAATTTCTTCATGAAAATTTTCAACTTTTTTGAAGCCCAAATACTTCATGAAAATTTTCAACTTTTTTGAAGCCGAATTTCTTCATGAAAATTTAAAAAAATTTTGAAGCCCAAATACTTCATGAAAATTTTCAACTTTTTTGAAGCCCAAATACTTCATGAAAATTTTCAACTTTTTTGAAGCCGAATTTCTTCATAAATACTTTCACTTGACCCACCCCCCTCACGAAAAAGTTGAAAAAAGACGAAACTCACCCCTCTTACGAAAAAGTTGAAAAAAGACGAAACACCCCCCCCTTACGAAAAAGTTGAAAAAAGACGAAACACCCCCCCCTTGCGAAAACTTTTTTGAAGCCGAATTTCTTCATGAAAATTTTCAACTGTTTTGAAGCCGAATTTCTTCATGAATATTTTCAACTTTTTTGAAGCCCAAATACTTCATGAAAATTTTCAACTTTTTTGAAGCCCAAATACTTCATGAAAACGTTCAACTTTTTTGAAGCCGAATTTCTTCATGAAAATTTTCAACTTTTTTTAAGCCCAAATACTACATGAAAATTTTCGTCTTTTTTGAAGCCGAATTTCTTCATGAAAATTTTAAAGTTTTTTGAAGCCGAATTTCTTCATGAAAATTTAAAACATTTTTGAAGCCCATATACTTCATGAAAATGTTCAACCTTTTTGAAGCCGAATTTCTTCATGAATATTTTCAATTGACCCACCCCCCCTCACGAAAAAGTTGAAAAAAGACGAAACACCCCCCCCCTTACGAAAAAGTTGAAAAAAGACGAAACACCCCCCCTTGCGAAAACTTTTTTGAAGCCGAATTTCTTCATGAAAATTTTCAACTTTTTTGAAGCCCAAATACTTCATGAAAATTTTCAACTTTTTTGAAGCCGAATTTCTTCATGAATACTTTCAATTGACCCACCCCCTCACGAAAAAGTTGAAAAAAGACGAAACACCCCCCCTTACGAAAAAGTTGAAAAAAGACGAAACACCCCCCCCTCGTGAAAACTTTTTTGAAGCCGAATTTCTTCATGAAAATTTTCAACTTTTTTGAAGCCCAAATACTTCATGAAAATTTTCAACTTTTTTGAAGCCGAATTTCTTCATGAAAATTTAAAAAAATTTTGAAGCCCAAATACTTCATGAAAATTTTCAACTTTTTTGAAGCCCAAATACTTCATGAAAATTTTCAACTTTTTTGAAGCCGAATTTCTTCATAAATACTTTCACTTGACCCACCCCCCTCACGAAAAAGTTGAAAAAAGACGAAACTCACCCCTCTTACGAAAAAGTTGAAAAAAGACGAAACACCCCCCCCTTACGAAAAAGTTGAAAAAAGACGAAACACCCCCCCCTTGCGAAAACTTTTTTGAAGCCGAATTTCTTCATGAAAATTTTCAACTGTTTTGAAGCCGAATTTCTTCATGAATATTTTCAACTTTTTTGAAGCCCAAATACTTCATGAAAATTTTCAACTTTTTTGAAGCCCAAATACTTCATGAAAACGTTCAACTTTTTTGAAGCCGAATTTCTTCATGAAAATTTTCAACTTTTTTTAAGCCCAAATACTTCATGAAAATTTTAAACTTTTTTGAAGCCGAATTTCTTCATGAATACTTTCAATTGACCCACCCCCCTCACGAAAAAGTTGAAAAAAGACGAAACTCACCCCTCTTACGAAAAAGTTGAAAAAAGACGAAACACCCCCCCCTTACGAAAAAGTTGAAAAAAGACGAAACACCCCCCCCTTGCGAAAACTTTTTTGAAGCCGAATTTCTTCATGAAAATTTTCAACTGTTTTGAAGCCGAATTTCTTCATGAATATTTTCAACTTTTTTGAAGCCCAAATACTTCATGAAAATTTTCAACTTTTTTGAAGCCCAAATACTTCATGAAAATTTTCAACTTTTTTGAAGCCCAAATACTTCATGAAAACGTTCATCTTTTTTGAAGCCGAATTTCTTCATGAAAATTTTCAACTTTTTTGAAGCCCAAATACTTCATGAAAATTTTCATCTTTTTTGAAGCCGAATTTCTTCATGAAAATTTTAAAGTTTTTTGAAGCCGAATTTCTTCATGAAAATTTAAAATATTTTTGAAGCCCAAATACTTCATGAAAATGTTCAACCTTTTTGAAGCCGAATTTCTTCATGAATATTTTCAATTGACCCACCCCCCCTCACGAAAAAGTTGAAAAAAGACGAAACACCCCCCCCCTTACGAAAAAGTTGAAAAAAGACGAAACACCCCCCCTTGCGAAAACTTTTTTGAAGCCGAATTTCTTCATGAAAACGTTCAACTTTTTTGAAGCCGAATTTCTTCATGAAAATTTTCAACTTTTTTTAAGCCCAAATACTTCATGAAAATTTTCAACTTTTTTGAAGCCGAATTTCTTCATGAATACTTTCAATTGACCCACCCCCCTCACGAAAAAGTTGAAAAAAGACGAAACTCACCCCTCTTACGAAAAAGTTGAAAAAAGACGAAACACCCCCCCCTTACGAAAAAGTTGAAAAAAGACGAAACACCCCCCCCTTGCGAAAACTTTTTTGAAGCCGAATTTCTTCATGAAAATTTTCAACTGTTTTGAAGCCGAATTTCTTCATGAATATTTTCAACTTTTTTGAAGCCCAAATACTTCATGAAAATTTTCAACTTTTTTGAAGCCCAAATACTTCATGAAAACGTTCATCTTTTTTGAAGCCGAATTTCTTCATGAAAATTTTCAACTTTTTTGAAGCCCAAATACTTCATGAAAATTTTCATCTTTTTTGAAGCAGAATTTCTTCATGAAAATTTTAAAGTTTTTTGAAGCCGAATTTCTTCATGAAAATTTAAAACATTTTTGAAGCCCAAATACTTCATGAAAATTTTCAACCTTTTTGAAGCCGAATTTCTTCATGAATATTTTCAATTGACCCACCCCCCCTCACGAAAAAGTTGAAAAAAGACGAAACACCCCCCCCCTTACGAAAAAGTTGAAAAAAGACGAAACACCCCCTCTTGCGAAAACTTTTTTGAAGCCGAATTTCTTCATGAAAATTTTCAACTTTTTTGAAGCCCAAATACTTCATGAAAATTTTCAACTTTTTTGAAGCCGAATTTCTTCATGAATACTTTCAATTGACCCACCCCCCTCACGAAAAAGTTGAAAAAAGACGAAACACCCCCCCTTTCGAAAAAGTTGAAAAAAGACGAAACACCCCCCCTTGCGAAAACTTTTTTGAAGCCGAATTTCTTCATGAAAATTTTCAACTTTTTTGAAGCCCAAATACTTCATGAAAATTTTCAACTTTTTTGAAACCCAAATACTTCATGAAAAATTTCAATTGACCAACCCCCCCATATGAAAAAGTTGAAAAAAGAGGAAACACCCCCCCTTACGAAAAAGTTGAAAAAAGACGAAACACCCCCCCTTGCGAAAACTTTTTTGAAGCCGAATTTCTTCATGAAAATTTTCAACTTTTTTGAAGCCGAATTTCTTCATGAATACTTTCAATTGACCCACCCCCCTCACGAAAAAGTTGAAAAAAGACGAAACACCCCCCCTTACGAAAAAGTTGAAAAAAGACGAAACACCCCCCCCTTACGAAAAAGTTGAAAAAAGACGAAACACCCCCCCCTTATGAAAAAGTTGAAAAAACACGAAACACCCCCCCTTGCGAAAACTTTTTTGAAGCCGAATTTCTTCATGAAAATTTTCAACTTTTTTGAAGCCCAAATACTTCATGAAAATTTTCAACTTTTTTGAATCCGAATTTCTTCATGAATACTTTCAATTGACCCACCCCCTCACTTAAAAGTTGAAAAAAGACGAAACACCCCCCTCTTACGAAAAAGTTGAAAAAAGACGAAACACCCCCCCTTACGAAAAAGTTGAAAAAAGACGAAACACCCCCCCTTGCGAAAACTTTTCTGAAGCCGAATTTCTTCATGAAAATTTTCAACTTTTTTGAAGCCAAAATACTTCATGAAAATTTTCAACTTTTTTGAAGCCGAATTTCTTCATGAAAATTTAAAAAAATTTTGAAGCCCAAATACTTCATGAAAATTTTCAACTTTTTTGAAGCCGAATTTCTTAATGAATATTTTCAACTTTTTTGAAGCCCAAATACTTCATGAAAACGTTCATCTTTTTTGAAGCCGAATTTCTTCATGAAAATTTTCAACTTTTTTGAAGCCCAAATACTACATGAAAATTTTCGTCTTTTTTGAAGCCGAATTTCTTCATGAAAATTTTAAAGTTTTTTGAAGCCGAATTTCTTCATGAAAATTTAAAACATTTTTGAAGCCCATATACTTCATGAAAATGTTCAACCTTTTTGAAGCCGAATTTCTTCATGAATATTTTCAATTGACCCACCCCCCCTCACGAAAAAGTTGAAAAAAGACGAAACACCCCCCCCTTACGAAAAAGTTGAAAAAAGACGAAACACCCCCCCTTGCGAAAACTTTTTTGAAGCCGAATTTCTTCATGAAAATTTTCAACTTTTTTGAAGCCCAAATACTTCATGAAAATTTTCAACTTTTTTGAAGCCGAATTTCTTCATGAATACTTTCAATTGACCCACCCCCTCACGAAAAAGTTGAAAAAAGACGAAACACCCCCCCTTACGAAAAAGTTGAAAAAAGACGAAACACCCCCCCCTTGCGAAAACTTTTTTGAAGCCGAATTTCTTCATGAAAATTTTCAACTTTTTTGAAGCCCAAATACTTCATGAAAATTTTCAACTTTTTTGAAGCCGAATTTCTTCATGAATACTTTCAATTGACCCACCCCCCTCACGAAAAAGTAGAAAAAAGACGAAACACCCCCCCTTACGAAAAAGTTGAAAAAACACGAAACACCCCCCCTTGCGAAAACTTTTTTGAAGCCGAATTTCTTCATGAAAATTTTCAACTTTTTTGAAGCCCAAATACTTCATGAAAATTTTCAACTTTTTTGAATCCGAATTTCTTCATGAATACTTTCAATTGACCCACCCCCTCACTTAAAAGTTGAAAAAAGACGAAACACCCCCCTCTTACGAAAAAGTTGAAAAAAGACGAAACACCCCCCCTTACGAAAAAGTTGAAAAAAGACGAAACACCCCCCCCTTGCGAAAACTTTTTTGAAGCCGAATTTCTTCATGAAAATTTTCAACTTTTTTGAAGCCCAAATACTTCATGAAAATTTTCAACTTTTTTGAAGCCGAATTTCTTCATGAATACTTTCAATTGACCCACCCCCTCACGAAAAAGTTGAAAAAAGACGAAACACCCCCCCTTACGAAAAAGTTGAAAAAAGACGAAACACCCCCCCCTTGCGAAAACTTTTTTGAAGCCGAATTTCTTCATGAAAATTTTCAACTTTTTTGAAGCCCAAATACTTCATGAAAATTTTCAACTTTTTTGAAGCCGAATTTCTTCATGAATATTTTCAACTTTTTTGAAGCCCAAATACTTCATGAAAATTTTCAACTTTTTTGAAGCCCAAATACTTCATGAAAACGTTCAACTTTTTTGAAACCCAAATACTTCATGAAAAATTTCAATTGACCAACCCCCCCATATGAAAAAGTTGAAAAAAGAGGAAACACCCCCCCTTACGAAAAAGTTGAAAAAAGACGAAACACCCCCCCTTGCGAAAACTTTTTTGAAGCCGAATTTCTTCATGAAAATTTTCAACTTTTTTGAAGCCCAAATACTTCATGAAAATTTTCAACTTTTTTGAAGCCGAATTTCTTCATGAATACTTTCAATTGACCCACCCCCCTCACGAAAAAGTTGAAAAAAGACGAAACACCCCCCCTTACGAAAAAGTTGAAAAAACACGAAACACCCCCCCCTTACGAAAAAGTTGAAAAAAGACGAAACACCCCCCCTTGCGAAAACCTTTTTGAAGACGAATTTCTTCATTAAAATTTTCAACTTTTTCGAAGCCCAAATACTTCATGAAAATTTTCAACTTTTTTGAAGCCGAATTTCTTCATGAATACTTTCAATTGACCCACCCCCTCACGAAAAAGTTGAAAAAAGACGAAACACCCCCCCTTACGAAAAAGTTGAAAAAAGACGAAACACCCCCCCCTTGCGAAAACTTTTTTGAAGCCGAATTTCTTCATGAAAATTTTCAACTTTTTTGAAGCCCAAATACTTCATGAAAATTTTCAACTTTTTTGAAGCCGAATTTCTTCATGAATATTTTCAACTTTTTTGAAGCCCAAATACTTCATGAAAATTTTCAACTTTTTTGAAGCCCAAATACTTCATGAAAACGTTCAACTTTTTTGAAACCCAAATACTTCATGAAAAATTTCAATTGACCAACCCCCCCATATGAAAAAGTTGAAAAAAGAGGAAACACCCCCCCTTACGAAAAAGTTGAAAAAAGACGAAACACCCCCCCTTGCGAAAACTTTTTTGAAGCCGAATTTCTTCATGAAAAT
This sequence comes from Labrus mixtus, assembly GCF_963584025.1. NCBI lineage: Eukaryota > Metazoa > Chordata > Actinopteri > Labriformes > Labridae > Labrus > Labrus mixtus. Next base: position 26,631,451 of record NC_083628.1, read on the forward strand.
TTTCAACTTTTTTGAAGCCCAAATACTTCATGAAAATTTTCAACTTTTTTGAAGCCGAATTTCTTCATGAATACTTTCAATTGACCCACCCCCCTCACGAAAAAGTTGAAAAAAGACGAAACACCCCCCCTTACGAAAAAGTTGAAAAAACACGAAACACCCCCCCCTTACGAAAAAGTTGAAAAAAGACGAAACACCCCCCCTTGCGAAAACCTTTTTGAAGACGAATTTCTTCATTAAAATTTTCAACTTTTTCGAAGCCCAAATACTTCATGAAAATTTTCATCTTTTTTGAAGCCGAATTTCTTCATGAAAATTTTAAACATTTTTGAAGCCCAAATACTTCATGAAAATTTTCAACTTTTTTGAAGCCGAATATCTTCATGAATATTTTCAATTGACCCACCCCCACTCACGAAAAAGTTGAAAAAAGACAAAACACCCCCCTCTTACGAAAAAGTTGAAAAAAGACGAAACACCCCCCCTTACGAAAAAGTTGAAAAAAGACGAAACACCCCCCCCTTACGAAAAAGTTGAAAAAAGACGAAACACCCCCCCCTCGCGAAAACTTTTTTGAAGCCGAATTTCTTCATGAATACTTTCAATTGACCCACCCCCCTCACGAAAAAGTTGAAAAAAGACGAAACACCCCCCTCTTACGAAAAAGTTGAAAAAAGACGAAACATCCCCCCCTTACGAAAAAGTTGAAAAAAGACGAAACACCCCCCCCTTGCGAAAACTTTTTTGAAGCCGAATTTCTTCATGAAAATTTTCAACTGTTTTGAAGCCAAATTTCTTCATGAATATTTTCAACTTTTTTGAAGCCCAACTACTTCATGAAAATTTTCAACTTTTTTGAAGCCCAAATACTTCATGAAAATTTTCAACTTTTTTGAATCCGAATTTCTTCATGAATACTTTCAATTGACCCACCCCCTCACTTAAAAGTTGAAAAAAGACGAAACACCCCCCTCTTACGAAAAAGTTGAAAAAAGACGAAACACCCCCCCTTACGAAAAAGTTGAAAAAAGACGAAACACCCCCCCCTTGCGAAAACTTTTTTGAAGCCGAATTTCTTCATGAAAATTTTCAACTTTTTTGAAGCCAAAATACTTCATGAAAATTTTCAACTTTTTTGAAGCCGAATTTCTTCATGAAAATTTAAAAAAATTTTGAAGCCCAAATACTTCATGAAAATTTTCAACTTTTTTGAAGCCGAATTTCTTAATGAATATTTTCAACTTTTTTGAAGCCCAAATACTTCATGAAAACGTTCATCTTTTTTGAAGCCGAATTTCTTCATGAAAATTTTCAACTTTTTTGAAGCCCAAATACTACATGAAAATTTTCATCTTTTTTGAAGCCGAATTTCTTCATGAAAATTTTAAAGTTTTTTGAAGCCGAATTTCTTCATGAAAATTTAAAACATTTTTGAAGCCCATATACTTCATGAAAATTTTCAACCTTTTTGAAGCCGAATTTCTTCATGAATATTTTCAATTGACCCACCCCCCCTCACGAAAAAGTTGAAAAAAGACGAAACACCCCCCCCCTTACGAAAAAGTTGAAAAAAGACGAAACACCCCCCCTTGCGAAAACTTTTTTGAAGCCGAATTTCTTCATGAAAATTTTCAACTTTTTTGAAGCCCAAATACTTCATGAAAATTTTCAACTTTTTTGAAGCCGAATTTCTTCATGAATACTTTCAATTGACCCACCCCCTCACGAAAAAGTTGAAAAAAGACGAAACACCCCCCCTTACGAAAAAGTTGAAAAAAGACGAAACACCCCCCCCTTGCGAAAACTTTTTTGAAGCCGAATTTCTTCATGAAAATTTTCAACTTTTTTGAAGCCCAAATACTTCATGAAAATTTTCAACTTTTTTGAAGCCGAATTTCTTCATGAATATTTTCAACTTTTTTGAAGCCCAAATACTTCATGAAAATTTTCAACTTTTTTGAAGCCCAAATACTTCATGAAAACGTTCAACTTTTTTGAAACCCAAATACTTCATGAAAAATTTCAATTGACCAACCCCCCCATATGAAAAAGTTGAAAAAAGACGAAACACCCCCCCTTACGAAAAAGTTGAAAAAAGACGAAACACCCCCCCTTGCGAAAACTTTTTTGAAGCCGAATTTCTTCATGAAAATTTTCAACTTTTTTGTAGCCCAAATACTTCATGAAAATTTTCAACTTTTTTGAAGCCGAATTTCTTCATGAATACTTTCAATTGACCCACCCCCCTCACGAAAAAGTAGAAAAAAGACGAAACACCCCCCCTTACGAAAAAGTTGAAAAAACACGAAACACCCCCCCTTGCGAAAACTTTTTTGAAGCCGAATTTCTTCATGAAAATTTTCAACTTTTTTGAAGCCCAAATACTTCATGAAAATTTTCAACTTTTTTGAATCCGAATTTCTTCATGAATACTTTCAATTGACCCACCCCCTCACTTAAAAGTTGAAAAAAGACGAAACACCCCCCTCTTACGAAAAAGTTGAAAAAAGACGAAACACCCCCCCTTACGAAAAAGTTGAAAAAAGACGAAACACCCCCCCCTTGCGAAAACTTTTTTGAAGCCGAATTTCTTCATGAAAATTTTCAACTTTTTTGAAGCCCAAATACTTCATGAAAATTTTCAACTTTTTTGAAGCCGAATTTCTTCATGAATACTTTCAATTGACCCACCCCCTCACGAAAAAGTTGAAAAAAGACGAAACACCCCCCCTTACGAAAAAGTTGAAAAAAGACGAAACACCCCCCCCTTGCGAAAACTTTTTTGAAGCCGAATTTCTTCATGAAAATTTTCAACTTTTTTGAAGCCCAAATACTTCATGAAAATTTTCAACTTTTTTGAAGCCGAATTTCTTCATGAATATTTTCAACTTTTTTGAAGCCCAAATACTTCATGAAAATTTTCAACTTTTTTGAAGCCCAAATACTTCATGAAAACGTTCAACTTTTTTGAAACCCAAATACTTCATGAAAAATTTCAATTGACCAACCCCCCCATATGAAAAAGTTGAAAAAAGAGGAAACACCCCCCCTTACGAAAAAGTTGAAAAAAGACGAAACACCCCCCCTTGCGAAAACTTTTTTGAAGCCGAATTTCTTCATGAAAATTTTCAACTTTTTTGAAGCCCAAATACTTCATGAAAATTTTCAACTTTTTTGAAGCCGAATTTCTTCATGAATACTTTCAATTGACCCACCCCCCTCACGAAAAAGTTGAAAAAAGACGAAACACCCCCCCTTACGAAAAAGTTGAAAAAACACGAAACACCCCCCCCTTACGAAAAAGTTGAAAAAAGACGAAACACCCCCCCTTGCGAAAACCTTTTTGAAGACGAATTTCTTCATTAAAATTTTCAACTTTTTCGAAGCCCAAATACTTCATGAAAATTTTCATCTTTTTTGAAGCCGAATTTCTTCATGAAAATTTTAAACATTTTTGAAGCCCAAATACTTCATGAAAATTTTCAACTTTTTTGAAGCCGAATATCTTCATGAATATTTTCAATTGACCCACCCCCACTCACGAAAAAGTTGAAAAAAGACAAAACACCCCCCTCTTACGAAAAAGTTGAAAAAAGACGAAACACCCCCCCTTACGAAAAAGTTGAAAAAAGACGAAACACCCCCCCCTCGCGAAAACTTTTTTGAAGCCGAATTTCTTCATGAATACTTTCAATTGACCCACCCCCCTCACGAAAAAGTTGAAAAAAGACGAAACACCCCCCTCTTACGAAAAAGTTGAAAAAAGACGAAACATCCCCCCCTTACGAAAAAGTTGAAAAAAGACGAAACACCCCCCCCTTGCGAAAACTTTTTTGAAGCCGAATTTCTTCATGAAAATTTTCAACTGTTTTGAAGCCAAATTTCTTCATGAATATTTTCAACTTTTTTGAAGCCCAACTACTTCATGAAAATTTTCAACTTTTTTGAAGCCCAAATACTTCATGAAAATGTTCAACTTTTTTGAAGCCGAATTTCTTCATGAAAATTTAAAAAAAATTTGAAGCCCAAATACTTCATGAAAATTTTCAACTTTTTTGAAGCCCAAATACTTCATGAAAATTTTCATCTTTTTTGAAGCCGAATTTCTTCATGAAAATTTTAAACTTTTTTGAAGCCGAATTTCTTCATGAAAATTTAAAACATTTTTGAAGCCCAAATACTTCATGAAAATTTTCAACCTTTTTGAAGCCGAATTTCTTCATGAAATTTTTCAACTTTTTTGAAGCCCAAATACTTCATGAAAATTTTCAACTTTTTTGAAGCCGAATTTCTTCATGAATATTTTCAATTGACCCACCCCCCTCACGAAAAAGTTGAAAAAAGACGAAATACCCCCCTCTTACGAAAAAGTTTAAAAAAGACGAAACACCCCCCCCTTGCGAGAACTTTTTTGAAGCCGAATTTCTTCATGAAAATTTTCAACTGTTTTGAAGCCAAATTTCTTCATGAATATTTTCAACTTTTTTGAAGCCCAAATACTTCATGAAAATTTTCAACTTTTTTGAAGCCCAAATACTTCATGAAAATTTTCGACTTTTTTGAAGCCGAATTTCTTCATGAAAATTTAAAAAAATTTTGATGCCCAAATACTTCATGAAAATTTTCAACTTTTTTGAAGCCGAATTTCTTCATGAATATTTTCAACTTTTTTGAAGCCCAAATACTTCATGAAAACGTTCAACTTTTTTGAAGCCGAATTTCTTCATGAAAATTTTCAACTTTTTTGAAGCCCAAATACTTCATGAAAATTTTCAACTTTTTTGAAGCCCAAATACTTCATGAAAAATTTCAATTGACCAACCCCCCCATATGAAAAAGTTGAAAAAAGAGGAAACACCCCCCCTTACGAAAAAGTTGAAAAAAGACGAAACACCCCCCCCCTTGCGAAAACTTTTTTGAAGACGAATTTCTTCTTTAAAATTTTCAACGTTTTCGAAGCCCAAATACTTCATGAAAATTTTCATCTTTTTTGAAGCCGAATTTCTTCATGAAAATTTTAAACTTTTTTGAAGCCGAATTTCTTCATGAAAATTTAAAACATTTTTGAAGCCCAAATACTTCATGAAAATTTTCAATTGACCCACCCCCCCTCACGAAAAAGTCGAAAAAAGACGAAACACCCCCGTCTTACGAAAAAGTTGAAAAAAGACGAAACACCCCCCCTTACGAAAAAGTTGAAAAAAGACGAAACACCCCCCCCCTTACGAAAAAGTTGAAAAAAGACGAAACACCCCCCCCTCGCGAAAACTTTTTTGAAGCCGAATTTCTTCATGAAAATTTTCAACTTTTTTGAAGCCCAAATACTTCATGAAAATTTTCAACTTTTTTGAAGCCGAATTTCTTCATGAATACTTTCAATTGACCCACCCCCCTCACGAAAAAGTTGAAAAAAGACGAAACACCCCCCTCTTACGAAAAAGTTGAAAAAAGACGAAACACCCCCCCCTTGCGAAAACTTTTTTGAAGCCGAATTTCTTCATGAAGATTTTCAACTTTTTTGAAGCCGAATTTCTTCATGAATATTTTCAACTTTTTTGAAGCCCAAATACTTCATGAAAATTTTCAACTTTTTTGAAGCCCAAATACTTCATGAAAACGTTCAACTTTTTTGAAGCCGAATTTCTTCATGAAAATATTCAACTTTTTTGAAGCCCAAATACTTCATGAAAATTTTCAACTTTTTTGAAGCCCAAATACTTCATGAAAAATTTCAATTGACCAACCCCCCCATATGAAAAAGTTGAAAAAAGAGGAAACACCCCCCCTTACGAAAAAGTTGAAAAAAGACGAAACACCCCCCCTTGCGAAAACTTTTTTGAAGACGAATTTCTTCTTTAAAATTTTCAACTTTTCCAAGCCCAAATACTTCATGAAAATTTTAAACTTTTTTGAAGCCGAATTTCTTCATGAAAATTTAAAACATTTTTGAAGCCCAAATACTTCATGAAAATTTTCAACTTTTTTGAAGCAGAATATCTTCATGAATATTTTCAATTGACCCACCCCCCCTCACGAAAAAGTTGAAAAAAGACGAAACACCCCCCTCTTACGAAAAAGTTGAAAAAAGACGAAACACCCCCCCCCCTCGCGAAAACTTTTTTGTAGCAGAATTTCTTCATGAAAATTTTCAACTTTTTTGAAGCCCAAATACTTCATGAAAATTTTCAACTTTTTTGAAGCCGAATTTCTTCATGAATACTTTCAATTGACCCACCCCCCTCACGAAAAAGTTGAAAAAAGACGAAATACCCCCCTCTTACGAAAAAGTTGAAAAAAGACGATACAACCCTTACGAAAAAGTTGAAAAAAGACGAAACACCCCCCCTTGCGAAAACTTTTTTGAAGCCGAATTTCTTCATGAAAATTTTCAACTTTTTAGAACCCCAAATACTTCATGAAAATTTTCATCTTTTTTGAAACCAAATTTCTTCATGAATATTTTCAATTGACCCACCCCCGCTAACGAAAAAGTTGAAAAAAGACGAAACACCCCCCCCTTACGAAAAAGTTGAAAAAAGACGAAACACCCCCCCCCCTTGCGAAAACTTTTTTGAAGCCGAATTTCTTCATGAATATTTTCAATTGACCCACCCCCTCACGAAAAAGTTGAAAAAAGACGAAACACACCCCTCTTACGAAAAAGTTGAAAAAAGACGAAACACCCCCCCCTTACGAAAAAGTTGAAAAAAGACGAAACACCCCCCCCTTGCGAAAACTTTTTTGAAGCCGAATTTCTTCATGAAAATTTTCAACTTTTTTGAAGCCGAATTTCTTCATGAAAATTTTAAACTTTTTTGAAGCCAAATTTCTTAATGAAAATTTTCAACTTTTTTGAAGCCCAAATACTTCATGAAAATTTTCAACTTTTTTGAAGCCGAATTTCTTCATGAAAATTTTCAACTTTTTTGAAGCCGAATTTCTTCATGAAAATTTAAAAAAAATTTCAAGCCCAAATACTTCATGAAAATTTTCAACTTTTTTGAAGCCGAATTTCTTCATGAAAATTTTCAACTTTTTTGAAGCCGAATTTCTTAATGAAAATTTTCAACTTTTTTGAAGCCCAAATACTTCATGAAAATTTTCAACTTTTTTGAATCCGAATTTCTTCATGAAAATTTTCAACTTTTTTGAAGCCCAAATAATTCATGAAAATTTTCAACTTTTTTGAAGCCCAAATACTTCATGAAAACGTTCAACTTTTTTGAAGCCGAATTTCTTCATGAAAATATTCAACTTTTTTGAAGCCCAAATACTTCATGAAAATTTTCAACTTTTTTGAAGCCCAAATACTTCATGAAAAATTTCAATTGACCAACCACCCCATATGAAAAAGTTGAAAAAAGAGGAAACACCCCCCCTTACGAAAAAGTTGAAAAAAGACGAAACACCCCCCCTTGCGAAAACTTTTTTGAAGCCGAATTTCTTCATGAAAATTTTCAACTTTTTAGAACCCCAAATACTTCATGAAAATTTTCATCTTTTTTGAAACCAAATTTCTTCATGAATATTTTCAATTGACCCACCCCCGCTAACGAAAAAGTTGAAAAAAGACGAAACACCCCCCCCTTACGAAAAAGTTGAAAAAAGACGAAACACCCCCCCCCTTGCGAAAACTTTTTTGAAGCCGAATTTCTTCATGAATATTTTCAATTGACCCACCCCCTCACGAAAAAGTTGAAAAAAGACGAAACACACCCCTCTTACGAAAAAGTTGAAAAAAGACGAAACACCCCCCCCTTACGAAAAAGTTGAAAAAAGACGAAACACCCCCCCCTTGCGAAAACTTTTTTGAAGCCGAATTTCTTCATGAAAATTTTCAACTTTTTTGAAGCCGAATTTCTTCATGAAAATTTTAAACTTTTTTGAAGCCAAATTTCTTAATGAAAATTTTCAACTTTTTTGAAGCCCAAATACTTCATGAAAATTTTCAACTTTTTTGAAGCCGAATTTCTTCATGAAAATTTTCAACTTTTTTGAAGCCGAATTTCTTCATGAAAATTTAAAAAAAATTTCAAGCCCAAATACTTCATGAAAATTTTCAACTTTTTTGAAGCCGAATTTCTTCATGAAAATTTTCAACTTTTTTGAAGCCGAATTTCTTAATGAAAATTTTCAACTTTTTTGAAGCCCAAATACTTCATGAAAATTTTCAACTTTTTTGAATCCGAATTTCTTCATGAAAATTTTCAACTTTTTTGAAGCCCAAATAATTCATGAAAATTTTCAACTTTTTTGAAGCCCAAATACTTCATGAAAACGTTCAACTTTTTTGAAGCCGAATTTCTTCATGAAAATATTCAACTTTTTTGAAGCCCAAATACTTCATGAAAATTTTCAACTTTTTTGAAGCCCAAATACTTCATGAAAAATTTCAATTGACCAACCACCCCATATGAAAAAGTTGAAAAAAGAGGAAACACCCCCCCTTACGAAAAAGTTGAAAAAAGACGAAACACCCCCCCTTGCGAAAACTTTTTTGAAGACGAATTTCTTCTTTAAAATTTTCAACTTTTCCAAGCCCAAATACTTCATGAAAATTTTCATCTTTTTTGAAGCCGAATTTCTTCATGAAAATTTTAAACTTTTTTGAAGCCGAATTTCTTCATGAAAATTTAAAACATTTTTGAAGCCCAAATACTTCATGAAAATTTTCAACTTTTTTGAAGCCGAATATCTTCATGAATATTTTCAATTGACCCACCCCCCCTCACGAAAAAGTTGAAAAAAGACGAAACACCCCCCTCTTACGAAAAAGTTGAAAAAAGACGAAACACCCCCACTTACGAAAAAGTTGAAAAAAGACGAAACACCCCCCCCTTACGAAAAAGTTGAAAAAAGACGAAACACCCCCCCCTCGCGAAAACTTTTTTGAAGCCGAATTTTTTCATGAAAATTTTCAACTTTTTTGAAGCCCAAATACTTCATGAAAATTTTCAACTTTTTTGAAGCCGAATTTCTTCATGAATACTTTCAATTGACCCACCCCCCTCACGAAAAAGTTGTAAAAAGGCGAAACTCCCCCCTCTTACGAAAAAGTTGAAAAAAGACGAAACATCCCCCCCTTACGAAAAAGTTGAAAAAAGACGAAACACCCCCCCCCCTTGCGAAAACTTTTTTGAAGCCGAATTTCTTCATGAAAATTGTCAACTGTTTTGAAGCCGAATTTCTTCATGAATATTTTCAACTTTTTTGAAGCCCAAATACTTCATGAAAATTTTCAACTTTTTTGAAGCCCAAATACTTCATGAAAACGTTCATCTTTTTTGAAGCTGAATTTCTTCATGAAAATTTTCAACTTTTTTGAAGCCCAAATACTTCATGAAAAATTTCATCTTTTTTGAAGCCGAATTTCTTCATGAAAATTTTAAACTTTTTTGAAACCGAATTTCTTCATGAAAATTTAAAACATTTTTGAAGCCCAAATACTTCATGAAAATTTTCAATTGACCCACCCCCCTCACGAAAAAGTCGAAAAAAGACGAAACACCCCCGTCTTACGAAAAAGTTGAAAAAAGACGAAACACCCCCCCTTACGAAAAAGTTGAAAAAAGACGAAACACCCCCCCCCCTTACGAAAAAGTTGAAAAAAGACGAAACACCCCCCCCTCGCGAAAACTTTTTTGAAGCCGAATTTCTTCATGAAAATTTTCAACTTTTTTGAAGCCCAAATACTTCATGAAAATTTTCAACTTTTTTGAAGCCGAATTTCTTCATGAATACTTTCAATTGACCCACCCCCCTCACGAAAAAGTTGAAAAAAGACGAAACACCCCCCTCTTACGAAAAAGTTGAAAAAAGACGAAACACCCCCCCCTTGCGAAAACTTTTTTGAAGCCGAATTTCTTCATGAAAATTTTCAACTTTTTAGAACCCCAAATACTTCATGAAAATTTTCATCTTTTTTGAAACCAAATTTCTTCATGAATATTTTCAATTGACCCACCCCCGCTAACGAAAAAGTTGAAAAAAGACGAAACACCCCCCCTTACGAAAAAGTTGAAAAAAGACGAAACACCCCCCCCTCGCGAAAACTTTTTTGAAGCCGAATTTCTTCATGAAAATGTTCAACTTTTTTGAAGCCCAAATACTTCATGAAAATTTTCAGCTTTTTTGAAGCCGAATTTCTTCATGAATACTTTCAATTGACCCACCCCCCTCACGAAAAAGTTGAAAAAAGACGAAACTCCCCCCTCTTACGAAAAAGTTGAAAAAAGACGAAACACCCCCCCCTTACGAAAAAGTTGAAAAAAGACGAAACACCCCCCCCTTGCGAAAACTTTTTTGAAGCCGAATTTCTTCATGAAAATTTTCAACTGTTTTGAAGCCGAATTTCTTCATGAATATTTTCAACTTTTTTGAAGCCCAAATACTTCATGAAAATTTTCAACTTTTTTGAAGCCCAAATACTTCATGAAAATTTTCCACTTTTTTGAAGCCCAAATACTTCATGAAAACGTTCATCTTTTTTGAAGCCGAATTTCTTCATGAAAATTTTCAACTTTTTTGAAGCCCAAATACTTCATGAAAATTTTCAACTTTTTTGAAGCCGAATTTCTTCATGAATATTTTCAATTGACCGACCCCCCCTCACGAAAAAGTTGAAAAAAGACGAAACACCCCCCTCTTACGAAAAAGTTGAAAAAAGACGAAACACCCCCACTTACGAAAAAGTTGAAAAAAGACGAAACACCCCCCCCTTACGAAAAAGTTGAAAAAAGACGAAACACCCCCCCCTCGCGAAAACTTTTTTGAAGCCGAATTTTTTCATGAAAATTTTCAACTTTTTTGAAGCCCAAATACTTCATGAAAATTTTCAACTTTTTTGAAGCCGAATTTCTTCATGAATACTTTCAATTGACCCACCCCCCTCACGAAAAAGTTGTAAAAAGGCGAAACTCCCCCCTCTTACGAAAAAGTTGAAAAAAGACGAAACATCCCCCCCTTACGAAAAAGTTGAAAAAAGACGAAACACCCCCCCCCTTGCGAAAACTTTTTTGAAGCCGAATTTCTTCATGAAAATTGTCAACTGTTTTGAAGCCGAATTTCTTCATGAATATTTTCAACTTTTTTGAAGCCCAAATACTTCATGAAAATTTTCAACTTTTTTGAAGCCCAAATACTTCATGAAAACGTTCATCTTTTTTGAAGCTGAATTTCTTCATGAAAATTTTCAACTTTTTTGAAGCCCAAATACTTCATGAAAAATTTCATCTTTTTTGAAGCCGAATTTCTTCATGAAAATTTTAAACTTTTTTGAAACCGAATTTCTTCATGAAAATTTAAAACATTTTTGAAGCCCAAATACTTCATGAAAATTTTCAATTGACCCACCCCCCTCACGAAAAAGTCGAAAAAAGACGAAACACCCCCGTCTTACGAAAAAGTTGAAAAAAGACGAAACACCCCCCCTTACGAAAAAGTTGAAAAAAGACGAAACACCCCCCCCCCTTACGAAAAAGTTGAAAAAAGACGAAACACCCCCCCCTCGCGAAAACTTTTTTGAAGCCGAATTTCTTCATGAAAATTTTCAACTTTTTTGAAGCCCAAATACTTCATGAAAATTTTCAACTTTTTTGAAGCCGAATTTCTTCATGAATACTTTCAATTGACCCACCCCCCTCACGAAAAAGTTGAAAAAAGACGAAACACCCCCCTCTTACGAAAAAGTTGAAAAAAGACGAAACACCCCCCCCTTGCGAAAACTTTTTTGGAGCCGAATTTCTTCATGAAAATTTTCAACTGTTTTGAAGCCAAATTTCTTCATGAATATTTTCAACTTTTTTGAAGCCCAAATACTTCATGAAAATTTTCAACTTTTTTGAAGCCCAAATACTTCATGAAAATTTTCGACTTTTTTGAAGCCGAATTTCTTCATGAAAATGTAAAAAAATTTTGAAGCCCAAATACTTCATGAAGATTTTCAACTTTTTTGAAGCCGAATTTCTTCATGAATATTTTCAACTTTTATGAAGCCCAAATACTTCATGAAAATTTTCAACTTTTTTGAAGCCCAAATACTTCATGAAAACGTTCAACTTTTTTGAAGCCGAATTTCTTCATGAAAATATTCAACTTTTTTGAAGCCCAAATACTTCATGAAAATTTTCAACTTTTTTGAAGCCCAAATACTTCATGAAAAATTTCAATTGACCAACCCCCCCCATATGAAAAAGTTGAAAAAAGAGGAAACACCCCCCCTTACGAAAAAGTTGAAAAAAGACGAAACACCCCCCCTTGCGAAAACTTTTTTGAAGACGAATTTCTTCTTTAAAATTTTCAACTTTTCCAAGCCCAAATACTTCATGAAAATTTTCAACTTTTTTGAAGCCGAATATCTTCATGAATATTTTCAATTGACCCACCCCCCCTCACGAAAAAGTTGAAAAAAGACGAAACACCCCCCTCTTACGAAAAAGTTGAAAAAAGACGAAACACCCCCCCCCTCGCGAAAACTTTTTTGAAGCAGAATTTCTTCATGAAAATTTTCAACTTTTTTGAAGCCCAAATACTTCATGAAAATTTTCAACTTTTTTGAAGCCGAATTTCTTCATGAATACTTTCAATTGACCCACCCCCCTCACGAAAAAGTTGAAAAAAGACGAAATACCCCCCTCTTAGGAAAAAGTTGAAAAAAGACGATACAACCCTTACGAAAAAGTTGAAAAAAGACGAAACACCCCACCCCTTGCGAAAACTTTTTTGAAGCCGAATTTCTTCATGAATATTTTCAATTGACCCACCCCCTCACGAAAAAGTTGAAAAAAGATGAAACACACCCCTCTTACGAAAAAGTTGAAAAAAGACGAAACACCCCCCCCTTACGAAAAAGTTGAAAAAAGACGAAACACCCCCCCTTGCGAAAACTTTTTTGAAGCCGAATTTCTTCATGAAAATTTTAAACTTTTTTGAAGCCGAATTTCTTCATGAAAATTTAAAAAAATTTTGAAGCCCAAATACTTCATGAAAATTTTCAACTTTTTTGAAGCCGAATTTCTTCATGAATATTTTCAACTTTTTTGAAGCCCAAATACTTCATGAAAATTTTCAACTTTTTTGAAGCCCAAATACTTCATGAAAACGTTCAACTTTTTTGAAGCCGAATTTCTTCATGAAAATTTTCAACTTTTTTGAAGCCCAAATACTTCATGAAAAATTTCAATTGACCAACCCCCCCCATATGAAAAAGTTGAAAAAAGAGGAAACACCCCCCCTTACGAAAAAGTTGAAAAAAGACGAAACACCCCCCCTTGCGAAAACTTTTTTGAAGACGAATTTCTTCATTAAAATTTTCAACTTTTTCGAAGCCCAAATACTTCATGAAAATTTTCATCTTTTTTGAAGCCGAATTTCTTCATGAAAATTTTAAACTTTTTTGAAGCTGAATTTCTTCATGAAAATTTTCAATTGACCCACCCCCCCTCACGAAAAAGTTGAAAAAAGACGAAACACCCCCCTCTTACGAAAAAGTTGAAAAAAGACGAAACACCCCCCCCTTGCGAAAACTTTTTTGAAGCCGAATTTGTTCATGAAAATTTTCAACTTTTTTGAAGCCCAAATACTTCATGAAAATTTTCATCTTTTTTGAATCAAATTTCTTCATGAATATTTTCAATTGACCCACCCCCGCTAACGAAAAAGTTGAAAAAAAACGAAACACCCCCCCTTACGAAAAAGTTGAAAAAAGACGAAACACCCCCCCCCTTGCGAAAACTTTTTTGAAGCCGAATTTCTTCATGAATATTTTCAATTGACCCACCCCCTCACGAAAAAGTTGAAAAAAGACGAAACACACCCCTCTTACGTTAAAGTTGAAAAAAGACGAAACACCCCCCCCTTACGAAAAAGTTGAAAAAAGACGAAACACCCCCCCCTTGCGAAAACTTTTTTGAAGCCGAATTTCTTCATGAAAATTTTCAACTTTTTTGAAGCCCAAATACTTCATGAAAATTTTCAACTTTTTTGAAGCCGAATTTCTTCATGAAAATTTTAAACTTTTTTGAAGCCGAATTTCTTCATGAAAATTTAAAAAAATTTTCAAGCCCAAATACTTCATGAAAATTTTCAACTTTTTTGAAGCCGAATTTCTTCATGAAAATTTTCAACTTTTTTGAAGCCCAAATACTTCATGAAAATTTTCAACTTTTTTGAAGCCCAAATACTTCATGAAAATTTTCAACTTTTTTGAAGCCGAATTTCTTCATGAATATTTTCAATTGACCCACCCCCCCTCACGAAAAAGTTGAAAAAAGACGAAACACCCCCCTCTTACGAAAAAGTTGAAAAAAGACGAAACACCCCCCCCTTGCGAAAACTTTTTTGAAGCCGAATTTCTTCATGAAAATTTTCAACTTTTTTGAAGCCCAAATACTTCATGAAAATTTTCAACTTTTTTGAAGCCGAATTTCTTCATGAAAATTTTCAACTTTTTTGAAGCCCAAATACTTCATGAAAATTTTCAACTTTTTTGAAGCCGAATTTCTTCATGAACATTTTCAACTTTTTTGAAGCCCAAATTCTTCATGAAAATTTTCAACTTTTTTGAAGCCCAAATACTTCATGAAAATTTTCAACTTTTTTGAAGCCGAATTTCTTCATGAATATTTTCAATTGACCCACCCCCCCTCACGAAAAAGTTGAAAAAAGACGAAACACCCCCCTCTTACGAAAAAGTTGAAAAAAGACGAAACACCCCCCCCTTGCGAAAACTTTTTTGAAGCCGAATTTCTTCATGAATATTTTCAATTGACCCACCCCCTCACGAAAAAGTTGAAAAAAGACGAAACACACCCCTCTTACGAAAAAGTTGAAAAAAGACGAAACACCCCCCCTTACGAAAAAGTTGAAAAAAGACGAAACAACCCCCCCTTGCGAAAACTTTTTTGAAGCCGAATTTCTTCATGAAAATTTTAAACTTTTTTGAAGCCCAAATACTTCATGAAAATTTTCAACTTTTTTGAAGCCGAATTTCTTCATGAAAATTTAAAAAAATTTTGAAGCCCAAATACTTCATGAAAATTTTCAACTTTTTTGAAGCCGAATTTCTTCATGAATATTTTCAACTTTTTTGAAGCCCAAATACTTCATGAAAATTTTCAACTTTTTTGAAGCCCAAATACTTCATGAAAAATTTCAATTGACCAACCCCCCCATATGAAAAAGTTGAAAAAAGAGGAAACACCCCCCCTTACGAAAAAGCTGAAAAAAGACGAAACACCCCCCCTTGCGAAAACTTTTTTGAAGACGAATTTCTTCACTAAAATTTTCAACTTTTTCGAAGCCCAAATACTTCATGAAAATTTTCATCTTTTTTGAAGCCGAATTTCTTCATGAAAATTTTAAACTTTTTTGAAGCCGAATTTCTTCATGAAAATTTTCAATTGACCCACCCCCCCTCACGAAAAAGTTGAAAAAAGACGAAACACCCCCCTCTTACGAAAAAGTTGAAAAAAGACGAAACACTCCACCCTTGCGAAAACTTTTTTGAAGCCGAATTTCTTCATGAATATTTTCAACTTTTTTGAAGCCCAAATACTTCATGAAAACGTTCAACTTTTTTGAAGCCGAATTTCTTCATGAAAATTTTCAACTTTTTTGAAGCCCAAATACTTCATGAAAAATTTCAATTGACCAACCCCCCCCATATGAAAAAGTTGAAAAAAGAGGAAACACCCCCCCTTACGAAAAAGTTGAAAAAAGACGAAACACCCCCCCTTGCGAAAACTTTTTTGAAGACGAATTTCTTCATTAAAATTTTCAACTTTTTCGAAGCCCAAATACTTCATGAAAATTTTCATCTTTTTTGAAGCCGAATTTCTTCATGAAAATTTTAAACTTTTTTGAAGCTGAATTTCTTCATGAAAATTTTCAATTGACCCACCCCCCCTCACGAAAAAGTTGAAAAAAGACGAAACACCCCCCTCTTACGAAAAAGTTGAAAAAAGACGAAACACCCCCCCCTTGCGAAAACTTTTTTGAAGCCGAATTTGTTCATGAAAATTTTCAACTTTTTTGAAGCCCAAATACTTCATGAAAATTTTCATCTTTTTTGAATCAAATTTCTTCATGAATATTTTCAATTGACCCACCCCCGCTAACGAAAAAGTTGAAAAAAAACGAAACACCCCCCCTTACGAAAAAGTTGAAAAAAGACGAAACACCCCCCCCCTTGCGAAAACTTTTTTGAAGCCGAATTTCTTCATGAATATTTTCAATTGACCCACCCCCTCACGAAAAAGTTGAAAAAAGACGAAACACACCCCTCTTACGAAAAAGTTGAAAAAAGACGAAACACCCCCCCCTTACGAAAAAGTTGAAAAAAGACGAAACACCCCCCCCTTGCGAAAACTTTTTTGAAGCCGAATTTCTTCATGAAAATTTTAAACTTTTTTGAAGCCCAAATACTTCATGAAAATTTTCAACTTTTTTGAAGCCGAATTTCTTCATGAAAATTTTAAACTTTTTTGAAGCCGAATTTCTTCATGAAAATTTTAAACTTTTTTGAAGCCCAAATACTTCATGAAAATTTTCAACTTTTTTGAAGCCCAAATACTTCATGAAAATTTTCAACTTTTTTGAAGCCGAATTTCTTCATGAATATTTTCAATTGACCAACCCCCCCTCACGAAAAAGTTGAAAAAAGACGAAACACCCCCCTCTTACGAAAAAGTTGAAAAAAGACGAAACACCCCCCCCTTGCGAAAACTTTTTTGAAGCCGAATTTCTTCATGAAAATTTTCAACTTTTTTGAAGCCCAAATACTTCATGAAAATTTTCAACTTTTTTGAAGCCGAATTTCTTCATGAACATTTTCAACTTTTTTGAAGCCCAAATTCTTCATGAAAATTTTCAACTTTTTTGAAGCCCAAATACTTCATGAAAATTTTCAACTTTTTTGAAGCCGAATTTCTTCATGAATATTTTCAATTGACCCACCCCCCCTCACGAAAAAGTTGAAAAAAGACGAAACACCCCCCTCTTACGAAAAAGTTGAAAAAAGACGAAACACCCCCCCCTTGCGAAAACTTTTTTGAAGCCGAATTTCTTCATGAAAATTTTCAACTTTTTTGAAGCCCAAATACTTCATGAAAATTTTCAACTTTTTTGAAGCCCAAATACTTCATGAAAAATTTCAATTGACCAACCCCCCCATATGAAAAAGTTGAAAAAAGAGGAAACACCCCCCCTTACGAAAAAGCTGAAAAAAGACGAAACACCCCCCCTTGCGAAAACTTTTTTGAAGACGAATTTCTTCACTAAAATTTTCAACTTTTTCGAAGCCCAAATACTTCATGAAAATTTTCATCTTTTTTGAAGCCGAATTTCTTCATGAAAATTTTAAACTTTTTTGAAGCCGAATTTCTTCATGAAAATTTTCAATTGACCCACCCCCCCTCACGAAAAAGTTGAAAAAAGACGAAACACCCCCCTCTTACGAAAAAGTTGAAAAAAGACGAAACACTCCCCCCTTGCGAAAACTTTTTTGAAGCCGAATTTCTTCATGAAAATTTTCAACTTTTTTGAAGCCCAAATACTTCATGAAAATTTTCATCTTTTTTGAAGCCAAATTTCTTCATGAATATTTTCAATTGACCCACCCCCGCTAACGAAAAAGTTGAAAAAAGACGAAACACCCCCCCCTTACGAAAAAGTTGAATAAAGACGAAACACCCCACCCCTTGCGAAAACTTTTTTGAAGCCGAATTTCTTCATGAATATTTTCAATTGACCCACCCCCTCACGAAAAAGTTGAAAAAAGACGAAACACACCCCTCTTACGAAAAAGTTGAAAAAAGACGAAACACCCCCCCCTTACGAAAAAGTTGAAAAAAGACGAAACACCCCCCCTTGCGAAAACTTTTTTGAAGCCGAATTTCTTCATGAAAATTTTCAACTTTTTTGAAGCCCAAATACTTCATGAAAATTTTCAACTTTTTTGAAGCCGAATTTCTTCATGAAAATTTTAAACTTTTTTGAAGCCGAATTTCTTCATGAAAATGTAAAAAAATTTTGAAGCCCAAATACTTCATGAAAATTTTCAACTTTTTTGAAGCCGAATTTCTTCATGAATATTTTCAACTTTTTTGAAGCCCAAATACTTCATGAAAATTTTCAACTTTTTTGAAGCCCAAATACTTCATGAAAACGTTCAACTTTTTTGAAGCCGAATTTCTTCATGAAAATTTTCAACTTTTTTGAAGCCCAAATACTTCATGAAAAATTTCAATTGACCAACCCCCCCCATATGAAAAAGTTGAAAAAAGAGGAAACACCCCCCCTTACGAAAAAGTTGAAAAAAGACGAAACACCCCCCCTTGCGAAAACTTTTTTGAGAACGAATTTCTTCATTAAAATTTTCAACTTTTTCGAAGCCCAAATACTTCATGAAAATTTTCAACTTTTTTGAAGCCGAATTTCTTCATGAAAATTTTAAACTTTTTTGAAGCCGAATTTCTTCATGAAAATTTTAAACTTTTTTGAAGCCCAAATACTTCATGAAAATTTTCAACTTTTTTGAAGCCCAAATACTTCATGAAAATTTTCAACTTTTTTGAAGCCGAATTTCTTCATGAATATTTTCAATTGACCCACCCCCCCTCAAGAAAAAGGTGAAAAAAGACGAAACACCCCCCTCTTACGAAAAAGTTGAAAAAAGACGAAACACCCCCCCCTTGCGAAAACTTTTTTGAAGCCGAATTTCTTCATGAAAATTTTCAACTTTTTTGAAGCCCAAATACTTCATGAAAATTTTCAACTTTTTTGAAGCCGAATTTCTTCATGAAAATTTTAAACTTTTTTGAAGCCGAATTTCTTCATGAAAATTTAAAAAAAATTTGAAGCCCAAATACTTCATGAAAATTTTCAACTTTTTTGTAGCCGAATTTCTTCATGAATATTTTCAACTTTTTTGAAGCCCAAATACTTCATGAAAACGTTCAACTTTTTTGAAGCCGAATTTCTTCATGAAAATTTTCAACTTTTTTGAAGCCCAAATACTTCATGAAAAATTTCAATTGACCAACCCCCCCCATATGAAAAAGTTGAAAAAAGAGGAAACACCCCCCCTTACGAAAAAGTTGAAAAAAGACGAAACACCACCCCTTGCGAAAACTTTTTTGAAGACGAATTTCTTCATTAAAATTTTCAACTTTTTCGAAGCCCAAATACTTCATGAAAATTTTCATCTTTTTTGAAGCCGAATTTCTTCATGAAAATTTTAAACTTTTTTGAAGCTGAATTTCTTCATGAAAATTTTCAATTGACCCACCCCCCCTCACGAAAAAGTTGAAAAAAGACGAAACACCCCCCTCTTACGAAAAAGTTGAAAAAAGACGAAACACCCCCCCCTTGCGAAAACTTTTTTGAAGCCGAATTTGTTCATGAAAATTTTCAACTTTTTTGAAGCCCAAATACTTCATGAAAATTTTCATCTTTTTTGAATCAAATTTCTTCATGAATATTTTCAATTGACCCACCCCCGCTAACGAAAAAGTTGAAAAAAAACGAAACACCCCCCCTTACGAAAAAGTTGAAAAAAGACGAAACACCCCCCCCCTTGCGAAAACTTTTTTGAAGCCGAATTTCTTCATGAATATTTTCAATTGACCCACCCCCTCACGAAAAAGTTGAAAAAAGACGAAACACACCCCTCTTACGAAAAAGTTGAAAAAAGACGAAACACCCCCCCCTTACGAAAAAGTTGAAAAAAGACGAAACACCCCCCCCTTGCGAAAACTTTTTTGAAGCCGAATTTCTTCATGAAAATTTTCAACTTTTTTGAAGCCCAAATACTTCATGAAAATTTTCAACTTTTTTGAAGCCGAATTTCTTCATGAAAATTTTAAACTTTTTTGAAGCCGAATTTCTTCATGAAAATTTTAAACTTTTTTGAAGCCCAAATACTTCATGAAAATTTTCAACTTTTTTGAAGCCCAAATACTTCATGAAAATTTTCAACTTTTTTGAAGCCGAATTTCTTCATGAATATTTTCAATTGACCAACCCCCCCTCACGAAAAAGTTGAAAAAAGACGAAACACCCCCCTCTTACGAAAAAGTTGAAAAAAGACGAAACACCCCCCCCTTGCGAAAACTTTTTTGAAGCCGAATTTCTTCATGAAAATTTTCAACTTTTTTGAAGCCCAAATACTTCATGAAAATTTTCAACTTTTTTGAAGCCGAATTTCTTCATGAACATTTTCAACTTTTTTGAAGCCCAAATTCTTCATGAAAATTTTCAACTTTTTTGAAGCCCAAATACTTCATGAAAATTTTCAACTTTTTTGAAGCCGAATTTCTTCATGAATATTTTCAATTGACCCACCCCCCCTCACGAAAAAGTTGAAAAAAGACGAAACACCCCCCTCTTACGAAAAAGTTGAAAAAAGACGAAACACCCCCCCCTTGCGAAAACTTTTTTGAAGCCGAATTTCTTCATGAAAATTTTCAACTTTTTTGAAGCCCAAATACTTCATGAAAATTTTCAACTTTTTTGAAGCCCAAATACTTCATGAAAAATTTCAATTGACCAACCCCCCCATATGAAAAAGTTGAAAAAAGAGGAAACACCCCCCCTTACGAAAAAGCTGAAAAAAGACGAAACACCCCCCCTTGCGAAAACTTTTTTGAAGACGAATTTCTTCACTAAAATTTTCAACTTTTTCGAAGCCCAAATACTTCATGAAAATTTTCATCTTTTTTGAAGCCGAATTTCTTCATGAAAATTTTAAACTTTTTTGAAGCCGAATTTCTTCATGAAAATTTTCAATTGACCCACCCCCCCTCACGAAAAAGTTGAAAAAAGACGAAACACCCCCCTCTTACGAAAAAGTTGAAAAAAGACGAAACACTCCCCCCTTGCGAAAACTTTTTTGAAGCCGAATTTCTTCATGAAAATTTTCAACTTTTTTGAAGCCCAAATACTTCATGAAAATTTTCATCTTTTTTGAAGCCAAATTTCTTCATGAATATTTTCAATTGACCCACCCCCGCTAACGAAAAAGTTGAAAAAAGACGAAACACCCCCCCCTTACGAAAAAGTTGAATAAAGACGAAACACCCCACCCCTTGCGAAAACTTTTTTGAAGCCGAATTTCTTCATGAATATTTTCAATTGACCCACCCCCTCACGAAAAAGTTGAAAAAAGACGAAACACACCCCTCTTACGAAAAAGTTGAAAAAAGACGAAACACCCCCCCCTTACGAAAAAGTTGAAAAAAGACGAAACACCCCCCCTTGCGAAAACTTTTTTGAAGCCGAATTTCTTCATGAAAATTTTCAACTTTTTTGAAGCCCAAATACTTCATGAAAATTTTCAACTTTTTTGAAGCCGAATTTCTTCATGAAAATTTTAAACTTTTTTGAAGCCGAATTTCTTCATGAAAATGTAAAAAAATTTTGAAGCCCAAATACTTCATGAAAATTTTCAACTTTTTTGAAGCCGAATTTCTTCATGAATATTTTCAACTTTTTTGAAGCCCAAATACTTCATGAAAATTTTCAACTTTTTTGAAGCCCAAATACTTCATGAAAACGTTCAACTTTTTTGAAGCCGAATTTCTTCATGAAAATTTTCAACTTTTTTGAAGCCCAAATACTTCATGAAAAATTTCAATTGACCAACCCCCCCCATATGAAAAAGTTGAAAAAAGAGGAAACACCCCCCCTTACGAAAAAGTTGAAAAAAGACGAAACACCCCCCCTTGCGAAAACTTTTTTGAGAACGAATTTCTTCATTAAAATTTTCAACTTTTTCGAAGCCCAAATACTTCATGAAAATTTTCAACTTTTTTGAAGCCGAATTTCTTCATGAAAATTTTAAACTTTTTTGAAGCCGAATTTCTTCATGAAAATTTTAAACTTTTTTGAAGCCCAAATACTTCATGAAAATTTTCAACTTTTTTGAAGCCCAAATACTTCATGAAAATTTTCAACTTTTTTGAAGCCGAATTTCTTCATGAATATTTTCAATTGACCCACCCCCCCTCACGAAAAAGTTGAAAAAAGACGAAACACCCCCCTCTTACGAAAAAGTTGAAAAAAGACGAAACACCCCCCCCTTGCGAAAACTTTTTTGAAGCCGAATTTCTTCATGAATACTTTCAATTGACCCACCCCCCCTCACGAAAAAGTTGAAAAAAGACGAAACACCCCCCCTCACGAAAAAGTTGAAAAAAGACGAAACACCTCCCCCTTACGAAAGCTTTTTTGAAGCCGAATTTCTTCATGAAAATTTTCAACTTTTTTGAAGCCTAAATACTTCATGAAAATTTTAATCTTTTTTGAAGCCGAATTTCTTCATGAATATTTTCAACCTTTTTGAAGCCGAATTTCTTCATGAAAATTTTAATCTTTTTTGAAGCCCAAATACTTCATGAAAATTTTCAACTTTTTTGAAGCCGAATTTCTTCATGAAAATTTTAAACTTTTTTGAAGCCGAATTTCTTCATGAATATTTTCAACCTTTTTGAAGCCGAATTTCTTCATGAAAATTTTAATCTTTTTTGAAGCCCAAATACTTCATGAAAATTTTCAACTTTTTTGAAGCCTAAATACTTCATGAAAATTTTCAACTTTTTTGAAGCCGAATTTCTTCATGAATACTTTCAATTGACCCACCCCCCTCACGAAAAAGTTGAAAAAAGACGAAACACCCCCCCTTACGAAAAAGTTGAAAAAAGACGAAACACCCCCCCTCACGAAAAAGTTGAAAAAAGATGAAACACCTCCCCCTTACGAAAACTTTTTTGAAGCCGAATTTCTTCATGAAAATTTTCAACTTTTTTGATGCCGAAATACTTCATCAAAATTTTAAACTTTTTTGAAGCCGAATTTCTTCATGAATATTTTCAACCTTTTTGAAGCCGAATTTCTTCATGAAAATTTTCAACTTTTTTGAAGCCCAAATACTTCATGAAAATTTTCAACTTTTTTGAAGCCGAATTTCTTCATGAATACTTTCAATTGACCCACCCCCCTAACGAAAAAGTTGAAAAAAGACGAAACACCCCCCTCTTACGAAAAAGTTGAAAAAAGACGAAACACCCCCCCCTTACGAAAAAGTTGAAAAAAGACGAAACACCCCCCCCTTACGAAAAAGTTGAAAAAAGACGAAACACCCCCCCCTGCGAAAACTTTTTTGAATCCGAATTTCTTCATGAAAATTTTAAACTTTTTTGAAGCCCAAATACTTCATGAAAATTTTAAACTTTTTTGAATCCGAATTTCTTCATGAATACTTTCAATTGACCCACCCCCCTCACGAAAAAGTTGAAAAAAGACGAAACACCCCCCCCTTACGAAAAAGTTGAAAAAAGACGAAACACCCCCCCTCACGAAAAAGTTGAAAAAAGACGAAACACCTCACCCTTAGGAAAACTTTTTTGAAGCCGAATTTCTTCATGAAAATTTTCAACTTTTTTGAAGCCTAAATACTTCATGAAAATTTTCAACTTTTTTAAAGCCGAATTTCTTCATGAATATTTTCAATTGACCCACCCCCCTCACGAAAAAGTTGAAAAAAGACGAAACACCCCCCTCTTACGAAAAAGTTGAAAAAAGACGAAACACCCCCCCTTACGAAAAAGTTGAAAAAAGACGAAACACCCCCCCTCACAAAAAAGTTGAAAAAAGACGAAACACCTCCCCCTTACGAAAACTTTTTTGAAGCCGAATTTCGTCATGAAAATTTTCAACTTTTTTGAAGCCTAAATACTTCATGAAAATTTTCAACTTTTTTGAAGCCGAATTTCTTCATGAATACTTTCAATTGACCCACCCCCCTCACGAAAAAGTTGAAAAAAGACGAAACACCCCCCCTTACGAAAAAGTTGAAAAAAGACGAAACACCCCCCCTCACGAAAAAGTTGAAAAAAGATGAAACACCTCCCCCTTACGAAAACTTTTTTGAAGCCGAATTTCTTCATGAAAATTTTCAACTTTTTTGATGCCGAAATACTTCATCAAAATTTTAAACTTTTTTGAAGCCGAATTTCTTCATGAATATTTTCAACCTTTTTGAAGCCGAATTTCTTCATGAAAATTTTCAACTTTTTTGAAGCCCAAATACTTCATGAAAATTTTCAACTTTTTTGAAGCCGAATTTCTTCATGAATACTTTCAATTGACCCACCCCCCTAACGAAAAAGTTGAAAAAAGACGAAACACCCCCCCCTTACGAAAAAGTTGAAAAAAGACGAAACACCCCCTCCTTGCGAAAACTTTTTTGAAGCCGAATTTCTTCATGAAAATTTTCAACTTTTTTGAAGCCCAAATACTTCATGAAAATTTTCAACTTTTTTGAAGCCGAATTTCTTCATGAATATTTTCAATTGACCCACCCCCCTCACGAAAAAGTTGAAAAAAGACGAAACACCCCCCTCTTACGAAAAAGTTGAAAAAAGACGAAACACCCCCCCCTTACGAAAAAGTTGAAAAAAGACGAAACACCCCCCCTTACGAAAAAGTTGAAAAAAGACGAAACACCCCCCCCTTGCGAAAACTTTTTTGAATCCGAATTTCTTCATGAAAATTTTCAACTTTTTTGAAGCCCAAATACTTCATGAAAATTTTAAACTTTTTTGAATCCGAATTTCTTCATGAATACTTTCAATTGACCCACCCCCCTCACGAAAAAGTTGAAAAAAGACGAAACACCCCCCCCCTTACGAAAAAGTTGAAAAAAGACGAAACACCCCCCCTTACGAAAAAGTTGAAAAAAGACGAAACACCCCCCCTCACAAAAAAGTTGAAAAAAGACGAAACACCTCCCCCTTACGAAAACTTTTTTGAAGCCGAATTTCGTCATGAAAATTTTCAACTTTTTTGAAGCCTAAATACTTCATGAAAATTTTCAACTTTTTGAAGCCGAATTTCTTCATGAATATTTTCAATTGACCCACCCCCCTCACGAAAAAGTTGAAAAAAGACGAAACACCCCCCTCTTACGAAAAAGTTGAAAAAAGACGAAACACCCCCCTCTTACGAAAAAGTTGAAAAAAGACGAAACACCCCCCCCTTACGAAAAAGTTGAAAAAAGACGAAACACCCCCCCCTTACGAAAAAGTTGAAAAAAGACGAAACACCCCCCCCTTAAGAAAAAGTTGAAAAAAGACGAAACACCCCCCCCTTGCGAAAACTTTTTTGAATCCGAATTTCTTCATGAAAATTTTCAACTTTTTTGAAGCCCAAATACTTCATGAAAATTTTAAACTTTTTTGATTCCGAATTTCTTCATGAATACTTTCAATTGACCCACCCCCCTCACGAAAAAGTTGAAAAAAGACGAAACACCCCCCCCTTACGAAAAAGTTGAAAAAAGACGAAACACCCCCCCTTACGAAAAAGTTGAAAAAAGACGAAACACCCCCCCTCACAAAAAAGTTGAAAAAAGACGAAACACCTCCCCCTTACGAAAACTTTTTTGAAGCCGAATTTCGTCATGAAAATTTTCAACTTTTTTGAAGCCTAAATACTTCATGAAAATTTTCAACTTTTTGAAGCCGAATTTCTTCATGAATATTTTCAATTGACCCACCCCCCTCACGAAAAAGTTGAAAAAAGACGAAACACCCCCCTCTTACGAAAAAGTTGAAAAAAGACGAAACACCCCCCTCTTACGAAAAAGTTGAAAAAAGACGAAACACCCCCCCCTTACGAAAAAGTTGAAAAAAGACGAAACACCCCCCCCTTACGAAAAAGTTGAAAAAAGACGAAACACCCCCCCCCTCGCGAAAACTTTTTTGAATCCGAATTTCTTCATGAAAATTTTCAACTTTTTTGAAGCCCAAATACTTCATGAAAATTTTCAACTTTTTTGAAGCCGAATTTCTTCATGAAAATTTTCAACTTTTTTGGAGCCCAAATACTTCATGAAAATTTTCAACTTTTTTGAAGCCAAATTTCTTCATGAATATTTTCAACTTTTTTGAAGCCCATATACTTCCTGAAAATTTTCAACTTTTTTGAAGCCCAAATACTTCATGAAAATTTTCAACTTTTTTGAAGCCCAAATACTTCATGAAAACGTTCAACTTTTTTGAAGCCCAATTTCTTCATTAAAATTTTCATCTTTTTTGAAGCCGAATTTCTTCATGAAAATTTTAAACTTTTTTGAAGCCGAATTTCTTCATCAAAATTTAAAACATTTTTGAAGCCCAAATACTTCATGAAAATTTTCAACTTTTTTGAAGCCGAATTTCGTCATGAATATTTTCAATTGACCCACCCCCCCTCACGAAAAAGTTGAAAAAAGACGAAACACCCCCCTCTTACGAAAAAGTGAAAAAAAAGACGAAACACCTCCCCCTTACGAAAAAGTTGAAAAAAGACGAAACACCCCCCCCTTACGAAAAAGTTGAAAAAAGACGAAACACCCCCCCCCTCGCGAAAAATTTTTTGAAGCCGAATTTCTTCATGAAAATTTTAAACTTTTTTGAAGCCCAAATACTTCATGAAAATTTTCAACTTTTTTGAAGCCGAATTTCTTCATGAATACTTTCAATTGACCCACCCCCCTCATGAAAAAGTTGAAAAAAGAAGAAACACCCCCCTCTTACGAAAAAGTTGAAAAAAGACGAAACATCCCCCCCTTGCGAAAACTTTTTTGAAGCCGAATTTCTTCATGAAAATTTTCAACTTTTTTGAAGCCGAATTTCTTCATGAATATTTTCAACTTTTTTGAAGCCCAAATACTTCATGAAAATTTTCATCTTTTTTGAAGCCGAATTTCTTCATGAAAATTTTAAACTTTTTTGAAGCCGAATTTCTTCATGAAAATTTAAAACATTTTTGAAGCCCAAATACTTCATGAAAATTTTCAACCTTTTTGAAGCCGAATTTCTTCATGAAATTTTTAAACTTTTTTGAAGCCCAAATACTTCATGAAAATTTTCAACTTTTTTGAAGCCGAATTTCTCCATGAATATTTTCAATTGACCCACCCCCCCTCAAGAAAAAGTTGAAAAAAGACGAAACACCCCCATCTTACGAAAAAGTTGAAAAAAGACGAAACACCCCCCCCCTTGCGAAAACTTTTTTGAAGCCGAATTTCTTCATGAAAATTTTCAACTTTTTTGAAGCCCAAATACTTCATGAAAATTTTCATCTTTTTTGAAGCCAAATTTCTTCATGAATATTTTCAATTGACCCACCCCCGCTAACGAAAAAGTTGAAAAAAGACGAAACACCCCCCCTTACGAAAAAGTTGAAAAAAGACGAAACACCCCCCCTCTTGCGAAAACTTTTTTGAAGCCGAATTTCTTCATGAAAATTTTCAACTTTTTTGAAGCCTAAATACTTCATGAAAATTTTAAACTTTTTTGAAGCCGAATTTCTTCATGAATATTTTCAACCTTTTTGAAGCCGAATTTCTTCATGAATACTTTCAATTGACCCACCCCCCTCACGAAAAAGTTGAAAAAAGACGAAACACCCCCCTCTTACGAAAAAGTTGAAAAAAGACGAAACACCCCCCCCTTTCGAAAAAGTTGAAAAAAGACGAAACACCCCGCCCTTGCGAAAACTTTTTTGAAGCCGAATTTCTTCATGAAAATTTTCAACTTTTTTGAAGCCCAAATACTTCATGAAAATTTTCAACTTTTTTGAAGCCGAATTTCTTCATGAATATTTTCAACTTTTTTGAAGCCCATATACTTCCTGAAAATTTTCAACTTTTTTGAAGCCCAAATACTTCATGAAAATTTTCAACTTTTTTGAAGCCGAATTTCTTCATGAAAATTTTCAACTTTTTTGAAGCCCAAATACTTCATGAAAATTTTCAACTTTTTTGAAGCCGAATTTCTTCATGAATACTTTCAATTGACCCACCCCCCTCATGAAAAAGTTGAAAAAAGACGAAACACCCCCTCTTACGAAAAAGTTGAAAAAAGACGAAACATCCCCCCCTTGCGAAAACTTTTTTGAAGCCGAATTTCTTCATGAAAATTTTCAACTTTTTTGAAGCCGAATTTCTTCATGAAAATTTTCAACTTTTTTGAAGCAGAATTTCTTCATGAATATTTTCAACTTTTTTGAAGCCCAAATACTTCATGAAAATTTTCAACTTTTTTGAAGCCGAATTTCTTCATGAATACTTTCAATTGACCCACCCCCCTCATGAAAAAGTTGAAAAAAGACGAAACACCCCCTCTTACGAAAAAGTTGAAAAAAGACGAAACATCCCCCCCTTGCGAAAACTTTTTTGAAGCCGAATTTCTTCATGAAAATTTTCAACTTTTTTGAAGCCGAATTTCTTCATGAAAATTTTCAACTTTTTTGAAGCAGAATTTCTTCATGAATATTTTCAACTTTTCTGAAGCCCAAATACTTCATGAAAATTTTCAACTTTTTTGAAGCCCAAATACTTCATGAAAATTTTCAACTTTTTTGAAGCCGAATTTCTTCATGAAAATTTTCAACTTTTTTGAAGCCGAATTTCTTCATGAATATTTTCAACTTTTTTGAAGCCCAAATACTTCATGAAAATTTTCAACTTTTTTGAAGCCGAATTTCTTCATGAAAATTTTAAACTTTTTTGAAGCCGAATTTCTTCATGAAAATTTTCAACTTTTTTGAAGCCCAAATACTTCATGAAAATTTTCAACTTTTTTGAAGCCGAATTTCTTCATGAAAATTTTCAACTTTTTTGAAGCCCAAATACTTCATGAAAATTTTCAACTTTTTTGAAGCCGAATTTCTTCATGAATATTTTCAACTTTTTTGAAGCCCATATACTTCCTGAAAATGTTCAACTTTTTTGAAGCCCAAATACTTCATGAAAATTTTCAACTTTTTTGAAGCCCAAATACTTCATGAAAACGTTCAACTTTTTTGAAGCCCAATTTCTTCATGAAAATTTTCAACTTTTTTGAAGCCCAAATACTTCATGAAAAATTTCAATTGACCAACCCCCCCTTATGAAAAAGTTGAAAAAAGAGGAAACACCCCCCCTTACGAAAAAGTTAAAAAAAGACGAAACACCCCCCCCTCGCGAAAACTTTTTTGAAGCCGAATTTCTTCATGAAAATTTTCAACTTTTTTGAAGCCCAAATACTTCATGAAAATTTTCAACTTTTTTGAAGCCGAATTTCTTCATGAATACTTTCAATTGACCCACCCCCCTCATGAAAAAGTTGAAAAAAGACGAAACACCCCCTCTTACGAAAAAGTTGAAAAAAGACGAAACATCCCCCCCTTGCGAAAACTTTTTTGAAGCCGAATTTCTTCATGAAAATTTTCAACTTTTTTGAAGCCGAATTTCTTCATGAAAATTTTCAACTTTTTTGAAGCAGAATTTCTTCATGAATATTTTCAACTTTTTTGAAGCCCAAATACTTCATGAAAATTTTCAACTTTTTTGAAGCCGAATTTCTTCATGAATACTTTCAATTGACCCACCCCCCTCATGAAAAAGTTGAAAAAAGACGAAACACCCCCTCTTACGAAAAAGTTGAAAAAAGACGAAACATCCCCCCCTTGCGAAAACTTTTTTGAAGCCGAATTTCTTCATGAAAATTTTCAACTTTTTTGAAGCCGAATTTCTTCATGAAAATTTTCAACTTTTTTGAAGCAGAATTTCTTCATGAATATTTTCAACTTTTCTGAAGCCCAAATACTTCATGAAAATTTTCAACTTTTTTGAAGCCCAAATACTTCATGAAAATTTTCAACTTTTTTGAAGCCGAATTTCTTCATGAAAATTTTCAACTTTTTTGAAGCCGAATTTCTTCATGAATATTTTCAACTTTTTTGAAGCCCAAATACTTCATGAAAATTTTCAACTTTTTTGAAGCCGAATTTCTTCATGAAAATTTTAAACTTTTTTGAAGCCGAATTTCTTCATGAAAATTTAAAAAAATTTTCAAGCCCAAATACTTCATGAAAATTTTCAACTTTTTTGAAGCCGAATTTCTTCATGAATATTTTCAACTTTTTTGAAGCCCAAATACTTCATGAAAATTTTCAACCTTTTTGAAGCCGAATTTCTTCATGAAAATTTTCAACTATTTTGAAGCCGAATTTCTTCATGAATATTTTCAACTTTTTTGAAGCCCAAATACTTCATGAAAATTTTCAACTTTTTTGAAGCCCAAATACTTCATGAAAATTTTCATCTTTTTTGAAGCCGAATTTCTTCATGAAAATTTTAAAGTTTTTTGAAGCCGAATTTCTTCATGAAAATTTAAAACATTTTTGAAGCCCAAATACTTCATGAAAATTTTTAACCTTTTTGAAGCCGAATTTCTTCATGAATATTTTCAATTGACCCACCCCCCCTCACGAAAAAGTTGAAAAAAGACGAAACACCCCCCTCACGAAAAAGTTGAAAAAAGACGAAACTCCCCCCTCTTACGAAAAAGTTGAAAAAAGACGAAACACCCCCCCCCCTTACCAAAAAGTTGAAAAAAGACGAAACACCCCCCCCTTGCGAAAACTTTTTTGAAGCCGAATTTCTTCATGAAAATTTTCAACTATTTTGAAGCCGAATTTCTTCATGAATATTTTCAACTTTTTTGAAATCCAAATACTTCATGAAAATTTTGAAATTTTTTGAAGCCCAAATACTTCATGAAAATTTTCAACTTTTTTGAAGCCCAAATACTTCATGAAAACGTTCATCTTTTTTGAAGCCGAATTTCTTCATGAAAATTTTCAACTTTTTTGAAGCCCAAATACTTCATGAAAAATTTCAATTGACCAACCCCCCCATATGAAAAAGTTGAAAAAAGAGGAAACACCCCCCCTTACGAAAAAGTTGAAAAAAGACGAAACACCCCCCCCTAATGAAAAAGTTGAAAAAAGACGAAACACCCCCCCTTGCGAAAACTTTTTTGAAGCCGAATTTCTTCATGAAAATTTTCAACTGTTTTGAAGCCGAATTTCTTCATGAATATTTTCAACTTTTTTGAAGCCCAAATACTTCATGAAAATTTTGAAATTTTTTGAAGCCCAAATACTTCATGAAAATTTTCAACTTTTTTGAAGCCCAAATACTTCATGAAAACGTTCATCTTTTTTGAAGCCGAATTTCTTCATGAATACTTTCAATTGACCCACCCCCCTCACGAAAAAGTTGAAAAAAGACGAAACACCCCCCCTTACGAAAAAGTTGAAAAAAGACGAAACACCCCCCCTTACGAAAAAGTTGAAAAAAGACGAAACACCCCCCCCTTACGAAAAAGTTGAAAAAAGACGAAACACCCCCCCCTCGCGAAAACTTTTTTGAAGCCGAATTTCTTCATGAATACTTTCAATTGACCCACCCCCCTCACGAAAAAGTTGAAAAAAGACGAAACTCCCCCCTCTTACGAAAAAGTTGAAAAAAGACGAAACACCCCCCCCTTACGAAAAAGTTGAAAAAAGACGAAACACCCCCCCCTTGCGAAAACTTTTTTGAAGCCGAATTTCTTCATGAAAATTTTCAACTGTTTTGAAGCCGAATTTCTTCATGAATATTTTCAACTTTTTTGAAGCCCAAATACTTCATGAATATTTTCAATTGACCCACCCCCCCTCACGAAAAAGTTGAAAAAAGACGAAACACCCCCCCCTTACGAAAAAGTTGAAAAAAGACGAAACACACCCCCTTGCGAAAACTTTTTTGAAGCCGAATTTCTTCATGAAAATTTTCAACTTTTTTGAAGCCCAAATACTTCATGAAAATTTTCAAATTTTTTGAAGCCGAATTTCTTCATGAATACTTTCAATTGACCCACCCCCCCTCACGAAAAAGTTGAAAAAAGACGAAACACCCCCCCCTTACGAAAAAGTTGAAAAAAGACGAAACACCCCCCCCTTGCGAAAACTTTTTTGAAGCCGAATTTCTTCATGAAAATTTTCAACTGTTTTGAAGCCGAATTTCTTCATGAATATTTTCAACTTTTTTGAAGCCCAAATACTTCATGAAAATTTTCATCTTTTTTGAAGCCGAATTTCTTCATGAAAATTTTCAACTGTTTTGAAGCCGAATTTCTTCATGAATATTTTCAACTTTTTTGAAGCCCAAATACTTCATGAAAATTTTCATCTTTTTTGAAGCCGAATTTCTTCATGAAAATTTTAAACTTTTTTGAAGCCGAATTTCTTCATGAAAATTTAAAACATTTTTGAAGCCCAAATACTTCATGAAAATTTTCAACCTTTTTGAAGCCGAATTTCTTCATGAAATTTTTAAACTTTTTTGAAGCCCAAATACTTCATGAAAATTTTCAACTTTTTTGAAGCCGAATTTCTTCATGAATATTTTCAATTGACCCACCCCCCCTCACGAAAAAGTTGAAAAAAGACGAAACACCCCCCTCTTACGAAAAAGTTGAAAAAAGACGAAACACCCCCCCCTTACGAAAAAGTTGAAAAAAGACGAAACACCCCCCCCTTGCGAAAACTTTTTTGAAGCCGAATTTCTTCATGAAAATTTTCAACTTTTTTGAAGCCCAAATACTTCATGAAAATTTTCAACTTTTTTGAAGCCGAATTTCTTCATGAATACTTTCAATTGACCCACCCCCCTCACGAAAAAGTTGAAAAAAGACGAAACACCCCCCCTTACGAAAAAGTTGAAAAAAGACGAAACACCCCCCCCTTACGAAAAAGTTGAAAAAAGACGAAACACCCCCCCCTTACGAAAAAGTTGAAAAAAGACGAAACACCCCCCCTTGCGAAAACTTTTTTGAAGCCGAATTTCTTCATGAATACTTTCAATTGACCCACCCCCCTCACGAAAAAGTTGAAAAAAGACGAAATATCCCCTCTTACGAAAAAGTTGAAAAAAGACGATACAACCCTTACGAAAAAGTTGAAAAAAGACGAAACACCCCCCCCTTGCGAAAACTTTTTTGAAGCCGAATTTCTTCATGAAAATTTTCAACTTTTTTGAAGCCCAAATACTTCATGAAAATTTTCATCTTTTTTGAAGCCGAATTTCTTCATGAAAATTTAAAAAATTTTTGAAGCCCAAATACTTCATGAAAATTTTCAACTTTTTTGAAGCCGAATTTCTTCATGAAAATTTTCAACTTTTTTGAAGCCCAAATACTTCATGAAAATTTTCAACTTTTTTGAAGCCCAAATACTTCATGAAAATTTTCAACTTTTTTGAAGCCGAATTTCTTCATGAAAATTTTAAACTTTTTTGAAGCCGAATTTCTTTATGAAAATTTTAAACTTTTTTGAAGCCCAAATACTTCATGAAAATTTTCATCTTTTTTGAAGCCAAATTTCTTCATGAATATTTTCAATTGACCCACCCCCACTAACGAAAAAGTTGAAAAAAGACGAAACACCCCCCCCCTTGCGAAAACTTTTTTGAAGCCGAATTTCTTCATGAATACTTTCAATTGACCCACCCCCCTCACGAAAAAGTTGAAAAAAGACGAAATACCCCCCTCTTACGAAAAAGTTGAAAAAAGACGATACAACCCTTACGAAAAAGTTGAAAAAAGACGAAACACCCCCCCCTTGCGAAAACTTTTTTGAAGCCGAATTTCTTCATGAAAATTTTCAACTTTTTTGAAGCCCAAATACTTCATGAAAATTTTCATCGTTTTTGAAGCCAAATTTCTTCATGAATATTTTCAATTGACCCACCCCCGCTAACGAAAAAGTTGAAAAAAGACGAAACACCCCCCCCTTACGAAAAAGTTGAAAAAAGACGAAACACCCTTGCGAAAACTTTTTTGAAGCCGAATTTCTTCATGAATACTTTCAATTTACCCACCCCCCTCACGAAAAAGTTGAAAAAAGACGAAATACCCCCCTCTTACGAAAAAGTTGAAAAAAGACGATACAACCCTTACGAAAAAGTTGAAAAAAGACGAAACACCCCCCCCTTGCGAAAACTTTTTTGAAGCCGAATTTCTTCATGAAAATTTTCAACTTTTTTGAAGCCCAAATACTTCATGAATATTTTCAACTTTTTTGAAATCCAAATACTTCATGAAAATTTTGAAATTTTTTGAAGCCCAAATACTTCATGAAAATTTTCAACTTTTTTGAAGCCCAAATACTTCATGAAAACGTTCATCTTTTTTGAAGCCGAATTTCTTCATGAAAATTTTCAACTTTTTTGAAGCCCAAATACTTCATGAAAAATTTCAATTGACCAACCCCCCCATATGAAAAAGTTGAAAAAAGAGGAAACACCCCCCCTTACGAAAAAGTTGAAAAAAGACGAAACACCCCCCCCTAATGAAAAAGTTGAAAAAAGACGAAACACCCCCCCTTGCGAAAACTTTTTTGAAGCCGAATTTCTTCATGAAAATTTTCAACTGTTTTGAAGCCGAATTTCTTCATGAATATTTTCAACTTTTTTGAAGCCCAAATACTTCATGAAAATTTTGAAATTTTTTGAAGCCCAAATACTTCATGAAAATTTTCAACTTTTTTGAAGCCCAAATACTTCATGAAAACGTTCATCTTTTTTGAAGCCGAATTTCTTCATGAATACTTTCAATTGACCCACCCCCCTCACGAAAAAGTTGAAAAAAGACGAAACACCCCCCCTTACGAAAAAGTTGAAAAAAGACGAAACACCCCCCCTTACGAAAAAGTTGAAAAAAGACGAAACACCCCCCCCTTACGAAAAAGTTGAAAAAAGACGAAACACCCCCCCCTCGCGAAAACTTTTTTGAAGCCGAATTTCTTCATGAATACTTTCAATTGACCCACCCCCCTCACGAAAAAGTTGAAAAAAGACGAAACACCCCCCCCTTACGAAAAAGTTGAAAAAAGACGAAACACACCCCCTTGCGAAAACTTTTTTGAAGCCGAATTTCTTCATGAAAATTTTCAACTTTTTTGAAGCCCAAATACTTCATGAAAATTTTCAAATTTTTTGAAGCCGAATTTCTTCATGAATACTTTCAATTGACCCACCCCCCCTCACGAAAAAGTTGAAAAAAGACGAAACACCCCCCCCTTACGAAAAAGTTGAAAAAAGACGAAACACCCCCCCCTTGCGAAAACTTTTTTGAAGCCGAATTTCTTCATGAAAATTTTCAACTGTTTTGAAGCCGAATTTCTTCATGAATATTTTCAACTTTTTTGAAGCCCAAATACTTCATGAAAATTTTCATCTTTTTTGAAGCCGAATTTCTTCATGAAAATTTTCAACTGTTTTGAAGCCGAATTTCTTCATGAATATTTTCAACTTTTTTGAAGCCCAAATACTTCATGAAAATTTTCATCTTTTTTGAAGCCGAATTTCTTCATGAAAATTTTAAACTTTTTTGAAGCCGAATTTCTTCATGAAAATTTAAAACATTTTTGAAGCCCAAATACTTCATGAAAATTTTCAACCTTTTTGAAGCCGAATTTCTTCATGAAATTTTTAAACTTTTTTGAAGCCCAAATACTTCATGAAAATTTTCAACTTTTTTGAAGCCGAATTTCTTCATGAATATTTTCAATTGACCCACCCCCCCTCACGAAAAAGTTGAAAAAAGACGAAACACCCCCCTCTTACGAAAAAGTTGAAAAAAGACGAAACACCCCCCCCTTACGAAAAAGTTGAAAAAAGACGAAACACCCCCCCCTTACGAAAAAGTTGAAAAAAGACGAAACACCCCCCCCTTACGAAAAAGTTGAAAAAAGACGAAACACCCCCCCTTGCGAAAACTTTTTTGAAGCCGAATTTCTTCATGAATACTTTCAATTGACCCACCCCCCTCACGAAAAAGTTGAAAAAAGACGAAATATCCCCTCTTACGAAAAAGTTGAAAAAAGACGATACAACCCTTACGAAAAAGTTGAAAAAAGACGAAACACCCCCCCCTTGCGAAAACTTTTTTGAAGCCGAATTTCTTCATGAAAATTTTCAACTTTTTTGAAGCCCAAATACTTCATGAAAATTTTCATCTTTTTTGAAGCCGAATTTCTTCATGAAAATTTAAAAAATTTTTGAAGCCCAAATACTTCATGAAAATTTTCAACTTTTTTGAAGCCGAATTTCTTCATGAAAATTTTCAACTTTTTTGAAGCCCAAATACTTCATGAAAATTTTCAACTTTTTTGAAGCCCAAATACTTCATGAAAATTTTCAACTTTTTTGAAGCCGAATTTCTTCATGAAAATTTTAAACTTTTTTGAAGCCGAATTTCTTTATGAAAATTTTAAACTTTTTTGAAGCCCAAATACTTCATGAAAATTTTCATCTTTTTTGAAGCCAAATTTCTTCATGAATATTTTCAATTGACCCACCCCCACTAACGAAAAAGTTGAAAAAAGACGAAACACCCCCCCCCTTGCGAAAACTTTTTTGAAGCCGAATTTCTTCATGAATACTTTCAATTGACCCACCCCCCTCACGAAAAAGTTGAAAAAAGACGAAATACCCCCCTCTTACGAAAAAGTTGAAAAAAGACGATACAACCCTTACGAAAAAGTTGAAAAAAGACGAAACACCCCCCCCTTGCGAAAACTTTTTTGAAGCCGAATTTCTTCATGAAAATTTTCAACTTTTTTGAAGCCCAAATACTTCATGAAAATTTTCATCGTTTTTGAAGCCAAATTTCTTCATGAATATTTTCAATTGACCCACCCCCGCTAACGAAAAAGTTGAAAAAAGACGAAACACCCCCCCCTTACGAAAAAGTTGAAAAAAGACGAAACACCCTTGCGAAAACTTTTTTGAAGCCGAATTTCTTCATGAATACTTTCAATTTACCCACCCCCCTCACGAAAAAGTTGAAAAAAGACGAAATACCCCCCTCTTACGAAAAAGTTGAAAAAAGACGATACAACCCTTACGAAAAAGTTGAAAAAAGACGAAACACCCCCCCCTTGCGAAAACTTTTTTGAAGCCGAATTTCTTCATGAAAATTTTCAACTTTTTTGAAGCCCAAATACTTCATGAAAATTTTCATCTTTTTTGAAGCCGAATTTCTTCATGAAAATTTTCAACTTTTTTGAAGCCCAAATAGTTCATGAAAATTTTCAACTTTTTTGAAGCCGAATTTCTTCATGAATACTTTCAATTGACCCACCCCCTCACGAAAAAGTTGAAAAAAGACGAAACACCCCCCTCTTACAAAAAAGTTGAAAAAAGACGAAACACCCCCCCTTACGAAAAATTTGAAAAAGAAGAAAAACCCCCCCCTTGCGAAAACTTTTTTGAAGCCGAATTTCTTCATGAAAATTTTCAACTTTTTTGAAGCCCAAATACTTCATGAAAATTTTCAACTTTTTTGAAGCCGAATTTCTTCATGAAAATTTAAAAAATTTTTGAAGCCCAAATACTTCATGAAAATTTTCAACTTTTTTGAAGCCGAATTTCTTCATGAATATTTTCAACTTTTTTGAAGCCCAAATACTTCATGAAAATTTTCAACTTTTTTGAAGCCCAAATACTTCATGAAAAATTTCAATTGACCAACCCCCCATATGAAAAAGTTGAAAAAAGAGGAAACACCCCCCCTTATGAAAAAGTTGAAAAAAGACGAAACACCCCCCCTTGCGAAAACCTTTTTGAAGACGAATTTCTTCATTAAAATTTTCAACTTTTTCGAAGCCCAAATACTTCATGAAAATTTTCATCTTTTTTGAAGCCGAATTTCTTCATGAAAATTTTCAACTTTTTTGAAGCCGAATATCTTCATGAATATTTTCAATTGACCCACCCCCCCTCACGAAAAAGTTGAAAAAAGACGAAACACCCCCCTCTTACGAAAAAGTTGAAAAAAGACGAAACACCCCCCCTTACGAAAAAGTTGAAAAAAGACGAAACACCCCCCCCTTACGAAAAAGTTGAAAAAAGACGAAACACCCCCCCTTGCGAAAACCTTTTTGAAGACGAATTTCTTCATTAAAATTTTCAATTTTTTCGAAGCCCAAATACTTCATGAAAATTTTCATCTTTTTTGAAGCCGAATTTCTTCATGAAAATTTTAAACATTTTTGAAGCCCAAATACTTCATGAAAATTTTTCAACTTTTTTGAAGCCGAATATCTTCATGAATATTTTCAATTGACCCACCCCCCCTCACGAAAAAGTTGAAAAAAGACGAAACACCCCCCCCTTGCGAAAACTTTTTTGAAGCCGAATTTCTTCATGAAAATTTTCAACTTTTTTGAAGCCCAAATACTTCATGAAAATTTTCAACTTTTTTGAAGCCATATTTATTCATGAATACTTTCAATTGACCCACCCCCCTCACGAAAAAGTTGAAAAAAGACGAAACACCCCGCCTCACGAAAAAGTTGAAAAAAGACGAAACACCCCCCCCTTACGAAAAAGTTGAAAAAAGACGAAACACCCCCCCCTTACGAAAAAGTTGAAAAAACACGAAACACCCCCCCTTGCGAAAACTTTTTTGAAGCCGAATTTCTTCATGAAAATTTTCAACTTTTTTGAAGCCCAAATACTTCATGAAAATTTTCAACTTTTTTGAATCCGAATTTCTTCATGAATACTTTCAATTGACCCACCCCCTCACTTAAAAGTTGAAAAAATACGAAACACCCCCCTCTTACGAAAAAGTTGAAAAAAGACGAAACACCCCCCCTTACGAAAAAGTTGAAAAAAGACGAAACACCCCCTCCCCTTGCGAAAACTTTTTTGAAGCCGAATTTCTACATGAAAATTTTCAACTTTTTTGAAGCCCAAATACTTCATGAAAATTTTCAACTTTTTTGAAGCCGAATTTCTTCATGAAAATTTAAAAAAATTTTGAAGCCCAAATACTTCATGAAAATTTTCAACTTTTTTGAAGCCGAATTTCTTCATGAATATTTTCAACTTTTTTGAAGCCCAAATACTTCATGAAAATTTTCAACTTTTTTGAAGCCCAAATACTTCATGAAAACGTTCAACTTTTTTGAAGCCGAATTTCTTCATGAAAATTTTCAACTTTTTTGAAGCCCAAATACTTCATGAAAATTTTCAACTTTTTTGAAGCCCAAATACTTCATGAAAAATTTCAATTGACCAACCCCCCCATATGAAAAAGTTGAAAAAAGAGGAAACACCCCCCCTTACGAAAAAGTTGAAAAAAGACGAAACACCCCCCCTTACGAAAAAGTTGAAAAAAGACGAAACACCCCCCCCTTACGAAAAAGTTGAAAAAAGACGAAACACCCCCCCTTGCGAAAACCTTTTTGAAGCCGAATTTCTTCATGAAAATTTTAAACATTTTTGAAGCCCAAATACTTCATGAAAATTTTCAACTTTTTTGAAGCCGAATTTCTTCATGAATACTTTCAATTGACCCACCCCCCTCACGAAAAAGTTGAAAAAAGACGATACACCCCCCTCTTACGAAAAAGTTGAAAAAAGACGAAACACCCCCCCCTTACGAAAAAGTTGAAAAAAGACGAAACACCCCCCCCTTGCGAAAACTTTTTTGAAGCCGAATTTCTTCATGAAAATTTTCAACTTTTTTGAAGCCCAAATACTTCATGAAAATTTTCAACTTTTTTGAAGCCCAAATACTTCATGAAAATTTTCAACTTTTTTGAAGCCGAATTTCGTCATGAAAATTTAAAAAAATTTTGAAGCCCAAATACTTCATGAAAATTTTCAACTTTTTTGAAGCCGAATTTCTTCATGAATATTTTTAACTTTTTTGAAGCCCAAATCCTTCATGAAAATTTTCATCTTTTTTGAAGCCGAATTTCTTCATGAAAATTTTAAACTTTTTTGAAGCCGAATTTCTTCATGAAAATTTAAAACATTTTTGAAGCCCAAATACTTCATGAAAATTTTCAACCTTTTTGAAGCCGAATTTCTTCATGAAATTTTTAAACTTTTTTGAAGCCCAAATACTTCATGAAAATTTTCAACTTCTTTGAAGCCGAATTTCTTCATGAATATTTTCAATTGACCCACCCCCCCTCACGAAAAAGTTGAAAAAAGAAGAAACACCCCCCGCTTACGAAAAAGTTGAAAAAAGACGAAACACCCCCCCCTTACGAAAAAGTTGAAAAAAGACGAAACACCCCCCCCTTGCGAAAACTTTTTTGAAGCCGAATTTCTTCATGAAAATTTTCAACTTTTTTGAAGCCCAAATACTTCATGAAAATTTTCAACTTTTTTGAAGCCGAATTTCTTCATGAATACTTTCAATTGACCCACCCCCCTCACGAAAAAGTTGAAAAAAGACGAAACACCCCCCCTTACGAAAAAGTTGAAAAAAGACGAAACACCCCCCCCTTACGAAAAAGTTGAAAAAAGACGAAACACCCCCCCCTTACGAAAAAGTTGAAAAAAGACGAAACACCCCCCCTTGCGAAAACTTTTTTGAAGCCGAATTTCTTCATGAAAATTTTCAACTTTTTTGAAGCCCAAATACTTCATGAAAATTTTCAACTTTTTTGAAGCCGAATTTCTTCATGAATACTTTCAATTGACCCACCCCCTCACGAAAAAGTTGAAAAAAGACGAAACACCCCCCTCTCACAAAAAAGTTGAAAAAAGACGAAACACCACCCCTTACGAAAAATATGAAAAAAAAGAAACACCCCCCCCTTGCGAAAACTTTTTTGAAGCCGAATTTCTTCATGAAAATTTTCAACTTTTTTGAAGCCCAAATACTTCATGAAAATTTTCAACTTTTTTGAAGCCGAATTTCTTCATGAAAATTTAAAAAAATTTTGAAGCCCAAATACTTCATGAAAATTTTCAACTTTTTTGAAGCCGAATTTCTTCATGAATATTTTCAACTTTTTTGAAGCCCAAATACTTCATGAAAATTTTCAACTTTTTTGAAGCCCAAATACTTCATGAAAATTTTCAACTTTTTTGAAGCCGAATTTCTTCATGAAAATTTTAAACTTTTTTGAAGCCGAATTTCTTCATGAAAATTTTCAACTTTTTTGAAGCCCAAATACTTCATGAAAATTTTCATCTTTTTTGAAGCCAAATTTCTTCATGAATATTTTCAATTGACCCACCCCCACTAACGAAAAAGTTGAAAAAAGACGAAACACCCCCCCCCTTGCGAAAACTTTTTTGAAGCTGAATTTCTTCATGAATACTTTCAATTGACCCACCCCCCTCACGAAAAAGTTGAAAAAAGACGAAATACCCCCCTCTTACGAAAAAGTTGAAAAAAGACGATACAACCCTTACGAAAAAGTTGAAAAAAGACGAAACACCCCCCCCTTGCGAAAACTTTTTTGAAGCCGAATTTCTTCATGAAAATTTTCAACTTTTTTGAAGCCCAAATACTTCATGAAAATTTTCATCTTTTTTGAAGCCAAATTTCTTCATGAATATTTTCAATTGACCCACCCCCGCTAACGAAAAAGTTGAAAAAAGACGAAACACCCCCCCCTTACGAAAAAGTTGAAAAAAGACGAAACACCCTTGCGAAAACTTTTTTGAAGCCGAATTTCTTCATGAATACTTTCAATTGACCCACCCCCCTCACGAAAAAGTTGAAAAAAGACGAAATACCCCCCTCTTACGAAAAAGTTGAAAAAAGACGATACAACCCTTACGAAAAAGTTGAAAAAAGACGAAACACCCCCCCCTTGCGAAAACTTTTTTGAAGCCGAATTTCTTCATGAAAATTTTCAACTTTTTTGAAGCCCAAATACTTCATGAAAATTTTCATCTTTTTTGAAGCCAAATTTCTTCATGAATATTTTCAATTGACCCACCCCCGCTAACGAAAAAGTTGAAAAAAGATGAAACACCCCCCCCTTACGAAAAAGTTGAAAAAAGATGAAACACCCCCCCCCTTGCGAAAACTTTTTTGAAGCCGAATTTCTTCATGAATATTTTCAATTGACCCACCCCCCTCACGAAAAAGTTGAAAAAAGACGAAACACACCCCTCTTACGAAAAAGTTGAAAAAAGACGAAACACCCCCCCCTTACGAAAAAGTTGAAAAAAGACGAAACACCCCCCCCTTGCGAAAACTTTTTTGAAGCCGAATTTCTTCATGAAAATTTTCAACTTTTTTGAAGCCCAAATACTTCATGAAAAATTTCAATTGACCAACCCCCCCATATGAAAAAGTTGAAAAAAGAGGAAACACCCCCCCTTACGAAAAAGTTGAAAAAAGACGAAACACCCCCCCTTACGAAAAAGTTGAAAAAAGACGAAACACCCCCCCCTTACGAAAAAGTTGAAAAAAGACGAAACACCCCCCCTTGCGAAAACCTTTTTGAAGCCGAATTTCTTCATGAAAATTTTAAACATTTTTGAAGCCCAAATACTTCATGAAAATTTTCAACTTTTTTGAAGCCGAATTTCTTCATGAATACTTTCAATTGACCCACCCCCCTCACGAAAAAGTTGAAAAAAGACGATACACCCCCCTCTTACGAAAAAGTTGAAAAAAGACGAAACACCCCCCCCTTACGAAAAAGTTGAAAAAAGACGAAACACCCCCCCTTGCGAAAACTTTTTTGAAGCCGAATTTCTTCATGAAAATTTTCAACTTTTTTGAAGCCCAAATACTTCATGAAAATTTTCAACTTTTTTGAAGCCCAAATACTTCATGAAAATTTTCAACTTTTTTGAAGCCGAATTTCTTCATGAAAATTTAAAAAAATTTTGAAGCCCAAATACTTCATGAAAATTTTCAACTTTTTTGAAGCCGAATTTCTTCATGAATATTTTTAACTTTTTTGAAGCCCAAATACTTCATGAAAATTTTCATCTTTTTTGAAGCCGAATTTCTTCATGAAAATTTTAAACTTTTTTGAAGCCGAATTTCTTCATGAAAATTTAAAACATTTTTGAAGCCCAAATACTTCATGAAAATTTTCAACCTTTTTGAAGCCGAATTTCTTCATGAAATTTTTAAACTTTTTTGAAGCCCAAATACTTCATGAAAATTTTCAACTTCTTTGAAGCCGAATTTCTTCATGAATATTTTCAATTGACCCACCCCCCCTCACGAAAAAGTTGAAAAAAGAAGAAACACCCCCCGCTTACGAAAAAGTTGAAAAAAGACGAAACACCCCCCCCTTACGAAAAAGTTGAAAAAAGACGAAACACCCCCCCCTTGCGAAAACTTTTTTGAAGCCGAATTTCTTCATGAAAATTTTCAACT
The DNA here is from genome assembly GCF_963584025.1 of Labrus mixtus. Taxonomy (NCBI): domain Eukaryota; kingdom Metazoa; phylum Chordata; class Actinopteri; order Labriformes; family Labridae; genus Labrus; species Labrus mixtus. The sequence goes on from NC_083628.1 coordinate 26,674,464, forward strand.
TTTTTGAAGCCCAAATACTTCATGAAAATTTTCAACTTTTTTGAAGCCGAATTTCTTCATGAATACTTTCAATTGACCCACCCCCCTCACGAAAAAGTTGAAAAAAGACGAAACACCCCCCCTTACGAAAAAGTTGAAAAAAGACGAAACACCCCCCCCTTACGAAAAAGTTGAAAAAAGACGAAACACCCCCCACTTACGAAAAAGTTGAAAAAAGACGAAACACCCCCCCTTGCGAAAACTTTTTTGAAGCCGAATTTCTTCATGAAAATTTTCAACTTTTTTGAAGCCCAAATACTTCATGAAAATTTTCAACTTTTTTGAAGCCGAATTTCTTCATGAATACTTTCAATTGACCCACCCCCACTAACGAAAAAGTTGAAAAAAGACGAAACACCCCCCCCCTTGCGAAAACTTTTTTGAAGCTGAATTTCTTCATGAATACTTTCAATTGACCCACCCCCCTCACGAAAAAGTTGAAAAAAGACGAAATACCCCCCTCTTACGAAAAAGTTGAAAAAAGACGATACAACCCTTACGAAAAAGTTGAAAAAAGACGAAACACCCCCCCCTTGCGAAAACTTTTTTGAAGCCGAATTTCTTCATGAAAATTTTCAACTTTTTTGAAGCCCAAATACTTCATGAAAATTTTCATCTTTTTTGAAGCCAAATTTCTTCATGAATATTTTCAATTGACCCACCCCCGCTAACGAAAAAGTTGAAAAAAGACGAAACACCCCCCCCTTACGAAAAAGTTGAAAAAAGACGAAACACCCTTGCGAAAACTTTTTTGAAGCCGAATTTCTTCATGAATACTTTCAATTGACCCACCCCCCTCACGAAAAAGTTGAAAAAAGACGAAATACCCCCCTCTTACGAAAAAGTTGAAAAAAGACGATACAACCCTTACGAAAAAGTTGAAAAAAGACGAAACACCCCCCCCTTGCGAAAACTTTTTTGAAGCCGAATTTCTTCATGAAAATTTTCAACTTTTTTGAAGCCCAAATACTTCATGAAAAATTTCAATTGACCAACCCCCCCATATGAAAAAGTTGAAAAAAGAGGAAACACCCCCCCTTACGAAAAAGTTGAAAAAAGACGAAACACCCCCCCTTACGAAAAAGTTGAAAAAAGACGAAACACCCCCCCCTTACGAAAAAGTTGAAAAAAGACGAAACACCCCCCCTTGCGAAAACCTTTTTGAAGCCGAATTTCTTCATGAAAATTTTAAACATTTTTGAAGCCCAAATACTTCATGAAAATTTTCAACTTTTTTGAAGCCGAATTTCTTCATGAATACTTTCAATTGACCCACCCCCCTCACGAAAAAGTTGAAAAAAGACGATACACCCCCCTCTTACGAAAAAGTTGAAAAAAGACGAAACACCCCCCCCTTACGAAAAAGTTGAAAAAAGACGAAACACCCCCCCCTTGCGAAAACTTTTTTGAAGCCGAATTTCTTCATGAAAATTTTCAACTTTTTTGAAGCCCAAATACTTCATGAAAATTTTCAACTTTTTTGAAGCCCAAATACTTCATGAAAATTTTCAACTTTTTTGAAGCCGAATTTCTTCATGAAAATTTAAAAAAATTTTGAAGCCCAAATACTTCATGAAAATTTTCAACTTTTTTGAAGCCGAATTTCTTCATGAATATTTTTAACTTTTTTGAAGCCCAAATACTTCATGAAAATTTTCATCTTTTTTGAAGCCGAATTTCTTCATGAAAATTTTAAACTTTTTTGAAGCCGAATTTCTTCATGAAAATTTAAAACATTTTTGAAGCCCAAATACTTCATGAAAATTTTCAACCTTTTTGAAGCCGAATTTCTTCATGAAATTTTTAAACTTTTTTGAAGCCCAAATACTTCATGAAAATTTTCAACTTCTTTGAAGCCGAATTTCTTCATGAATATTTTCAATTGACCCACCCCCCCTCACGAAAAAGTTGAAAAAAGAAGAAACACCCCCCGCTTACGAAAAAGTTGAAAAAAGACGAAACACCCCCCCCTTACGAAAAAGTTGAAAAAAGACGAAACACCCCCCCCTTGAAAAAACTTTTTTGAAGCCGAATTTCTTCATGAAAATTTTCAACTTTTTTGAAGCCCAAATACTTCATGAAAATTTTCAACTTTTTTGAAGCCGAATTTCTTCATGAATACTTTCAATTGACCCACCCCCCTCACGAAAAAGTTGAAAAAAGACGAAACACCCCCCCTTACGAAAAAGTTGAAAAAAGACGAAACACCCCCCCCTTACGAAAAAGTTGAAAAAAGACGAAACACCCCCCCCTTACGAAAAAGTTGAAAAAAGACGAAACACCCCCCCTTGCGAAAACTTTTTTGAAGCCGAATTTCTTCATGAAAATTTTCAACTTTTTTGAAGCCCAAATACTTCATGAAAATTTTCAACTTTTTTGAAGCCGAATTTCTTCATGAATACTTTCAATTGACCCACCCCCTCACGAAAAAGTTGAAAAAAGACGAAACACCCCCCTCTCACAAAAAAGTTGAAAAAAGACGAAACACCACCCCTTACGAAAAATATGAAAAAAAAGAAACACCCCCCCCTTGCGAAAACTTTTTTGAAGCCGAATTTCTTCATGAAAATTTTCAACTTTTTTGAAGCCCAAATACTTCATGAACATTTTCAACTTTTTTGAAGCCGAATTTCTTCATGAAAATTTAAAAAAATTTTGAAGCCCAAATACTTCATGAAAATTTTCAACTTTTTTGAAGCCGAATTTCTTCATGAATATTTTCAACTTTTTTGAAGCCCAAATACTTCATGAAAATTTTCAACTTTTTTGAAGCCCAAATACTTCATGAAAATTTTCAACTTTTTTGAAGCCGAATTTCTTCATGAAAATTTTAAACTTTTTTGAAGCCGAATTTCTTCATGAAAATTTTCAACTTTTTTGAAGCCCAAATACTTCATGAAAATTTTCATCTTTTTTGAAGCCAAATTTCTTCATGAATATTTTCAATTGACCCACCCCCACTAACGAAAAAGTTGAAAAAAGACGAAACACCCCCCCCCTTGCGAAAACTTTTTTGAAGCTGAATTTCTTCATGAATACTTTCAATTGACCCACCCCCCTCACGAAAAAGTTGAAAAAAGACGAAATACCCCCCTCTTACGAAAAAGTTGAAAAAAGACGATACAACCCTTACGAAAAAGTTGAAAAAAGACGAAACACCCCCCCCTTGCGAAAACTTTTTTGAAGCCGAATTTCTTCATGAAAATTTTCAACTTTTTTGAAGCCCAAATACTTCATGAAAATTTTCATCTTTTTTGAAGCCAAATTTCTTCATGAATATTTTCAATTGACCCACCCCCGCTAACGAAAAAGTTGAAAAAAGACGAAACACCCCCCCCTTACGAAAAAGTTGAAAAAAGACGAAACACCCTTGCGAAAACTTTTTTGAAGCCGAATTTCTTCATGAATACTTTCAATTGACCCACCCCCCTCACGAAAAAGTTGAAAAAAGACGAAATACCCCCCTCTTACGAAAAAGTTGAAAAAAGACGATACAACCCTTACGAAAAAGTTGAAAAAAGACGAAACACCCCCCCCTTGCGAAAACTTTTTTGAAGCCGAATTTCTTCATGAAAATTTTCAACTTTTTTGAAGCCCAAATACTTCATGAAAATTTTCATCTTTTTTGAAGCCAAATTTCTTCATGAATATTTTCAATTGACCCACCCCCGCTAACGAAAAAGTTGAAAAAAGATGAAACACCCCCCCCTTACGAAAAAGTTGAAAAAAGACGAAACACCCCCCCCTTGCGAAAACTTTTTTGAAGCCGAATTTCTTCATGAATATTTTCAATTGACCCACCCCCCTCACGAAAAAGTTGAAAAAAGACGAAACACACCCCTCTTACGAAAAAGTTGAAAAAAGACGAAACACCCCCCCCTTACGAAAAAGTTGAAAAAAGACGAAACACCCCCCCCTTGCGAAAACTTTTTTGAAGCCGAATTTCTTCATGAAAATTTTCAACTTTTTTGAAGCCCAAATACTTCATGAAAATTTTCAACTTTTTTGAAGCCGAATTTCTTCATGAATACTTTCAATTGACCCAACCCCCTCACGAAAAAGTTGAAAAAAGACGAAACACCCCCCCTAACGAAAAAATTGAAAAAAGACGAAACACCCCCCCCTTACGAAAAAGTTGAAAAAAGACGAAACACCCCCCCCTTACGAAAAAGTTGAAAAAAGACGAAACACCCCCCCTTGCGAAAACTTTTTTGAAGCCGAATTTCTTCATGAAAATTTTCAACTTTTTTGAAGCCCAAATAGTTCATGAAAATTTTCAACTTTTTTGATGCCGAATTTCTTCATGAATACTTTCAATTGACCCACCCCCTCACGAAAAAGTTGAAAAAAGACGAAACACCCCCCTCTTACAAAAAAGTTGAAAAAAGACGAAACACCCCCCCTTACGAAAAATTTGAAAAAAAAGAAAAACCCCCCTCTTGCGAAAACTTTTTTGAAGCCGAATTTCTTCATGAAAATTTTCAACTTTTTTGAAGCCCAAATACTTCATGAAAATTTTCAACTTTTTTGAAGCCGAATTTCTTCATGAAAATTTTAAAAAATTTTGAAGCCCAAATACTTCATGAAAATTTTCAACTTTTTTGAATCCGAATTTCTTCATGAATATTTTCAACTTTTTTGAAGCCCAAATTCTTCATGAAAATTTTCAACTTTTTTGAAGCCCAAATACTTCATGAAAATTTTCAACTTTTTTGAAGCCGAATTTCTTCATGAAAATTTTAAACTTTTTTGAAGCCGAATTTCTTCATGAAAATTTTCAACTTTTTTGAAGCCCAAATACTTCATGAAAATTTTCATCTTTTTTGAAGCCAAATTTCTTCATGAATATTTTCAATTGACCCACCCCCGCTAACGAAAAAGTTGAAAAAAGACGAAACACCCCCCCCCTTACGAAAACTTTTTTGAAGCCGAATTTCTTCATGAAAATTTTCAACTTTTTTGAAGCCCAAATACTTCATGAAAATTTTCAACTTTTTTGAAGCCCAAATACTTCATGAAAATTTTCAACTTTTTTGAAGCCGAATTTCTTCATGAAAATTTTAAACTTTTTTGAAGCCGAATTTCTTCATGAAAATTTTCAACTTTTTTGAAGCCCAAATACTTCATGAAAATTTTCAACTTTTTTGAAGCCGAATTTCTTCATGAATACTTTCAATTGACCCACCCCCTCACGAAAAAGTTGAAAAAAGACGAAACACCCCCCTCTTACAAAAAAGTTGAAAAAAGACGAAACACCCCCCCTTACGAAAAATTTGAAAAAGAAGAAAACCCCCCCCCTTGCGAAAACTTTTTTGAAGCCGAATTTCTTCATGAAAATTTTCAACTTTTTTGAAGCCCAAATACTTCATGAAAATTTAAAAAATTTTTGAAGCCCAAATACTTCATGAAAATTTTCAACTTTTTTGAAGCCGAATTTCTTCATGAATATTTTCAACTTTTTTGAAGCCCAAATACTTCATGAAAATTTTCAACTTTTTTGAAGCCCAAATACTTCATGAAAATTTTCAACTTTTTTGAAGCCGAATTTCTTCATGAAAATTTTCAACTTTTTTGAAGCCCAAATACTTCATGAAAATTTTCATCTTTTTTGAAGCCAAATTTCTTCATGAATATTTTCAATTGACCCACCCCCGCTAACGAAAAAGTTGAAAAAAGACGAAACACCCCCCCCCTTGCGAAAACTTTTTTGAAGCCGAATTTCTTCATGAATACTTTCAATTGACCCACCCCCTCACGAAAAAGTTGAAAAAAGACGAAACACCCCCCTCTAACGAAAAAGTTGAAAAAAGACGAAACACCCCCCCTTACGAAAAAGTTGAAAAAAGACGAAACACCCCCCCCTTGCGAAAACTTTTTTGAAGCCGAATTTCTTCATGAAAATTTTCAACTTTTTTGAAGCCCAAATACTTCATGAAAATTTTCAACTTTTTTGAAGCCGAATTTCTTCATGAAAATTTTAAAAAATTTTGAAGCCCAAATACTTCATGAAAATTTTCAACTTTTTTGAAGCCGAATTTCTTCATGAATATTTTCAACTTTTTTGAAGCCCAAATACTTCATGAAAATTTTCAACTTTTTTGAAGCCCAAATACTTCATGAAAACGTTCAACTTTTTTGAAGCCGAATTTCTTCATGAAAATTTTCAACTTTTTTGAAGCCGAATTTCTTCATGAAAATGTTCAACTTTTTTGAAGCCCAAATACTTCATGAAAATTTTCAATTGACCCACCCCCCCTCACGAAAAAGTTGAAAAAAGACGAAACACCCCCCTCTTACGAAAAAGTTGAAAAAAGACGAAACACCCCCCCCTTGCGAAAACTTTTTTGAAGCCGAATTTCTTCATGAAAATTTTCAACTTTTTTGAAGCCCAAATACTTCATGAAAATTTTCAACTTTTTTGAAGCCGAATTTCTTCATGAAAATTTTAAACTTTTTTGAAGCCGAATTTCTTCATGAAAATTTAAAAAAATTTTCAAGCCCAAATACTTCATGAAAATTTTCAACTTTTTTGAAGCCGAATTTCTTCATGAAAATTTTAAACTTTTTTGAAGCCGAATTTCTTAATGAAAATTTTCAACTTTTTTGAAGCTCAAATACTTCATGAAAATTTTCAACTTTTTTGAAGCCGAATTTCTTCATGAAAATTTTCATCTTTTTTGAAGCCAAATTTCTTCATGAATATTTTCAATTGACCCACCCCCGCTAACGAAAAAGTTGAAAAAAGACGACACACCCCCCCCTTACGAAAAAGTTGAAAAAAGACGAAACACCCCCCCCCCTTGCGAAAACTTTTTTGAAGCCGAATTTCTTCAAGAATATTTTCAATTGACCCACCCCCTCACGAAAAAGTTGAAAAAAGACGAAACACACCCCTCTTACGAAAAAGTTGAAAAAAGACGAAACACCCCCCCCCTCACGAAAAAGTGGAAAAAAGACGAAACACCCCCCCCTCAGGAAAAAGTTGAAAAAATACGAAACACCCCCCCCTTGCGAAAACTTTTTTGAAGCCGAATTTCTTCATGAAAATTTTCAACTTTTTTGAAGCCCAAATACTTCATGAAAATTTTCAACTTTTTTGAAGCCGAATTTCTTCATGAATATTTTCAATTGACCCACCCCCCTCACGAAAAAGTTGAAAAAAGACGAAACACCCCCCTCTTACGAAAAAGTTGAAAAAAGACGAAACACCCCCCCTTACGAAAAAGTTGAAAAAAGACGAAACACCACCCCCTTGCGAAAACATTTTTGAAGCCGAATTTCTTCATGAAAATTTTCAACTTTTTTGAAGCCAAAATACTTCATGAAAATTTTCAACTTTTTTGAAGCCGAATTTCTTCATGAATACTTTCAATTGACCCACCCCCTCACGAAAAAGTTGAAAAAAGACGAAACACCCCCCCCTTGCGAAAACTTTTTTGAAGCCGAATTTCTCCATGAATATTTTCAATTGACCCACCCCCCCTCACGAAAAAGTTGAAAAAAGACGAAACACCCCCATCTTACGAAAAAGTTGAAAAAAGACGAAACACCCCCCCCCCCTTGCGAAAACTTTTTTGAAGTCGAATTTCTTCATGAATATTTTCAATTGACCCACCCCCGCTAACGAAAAAGTTGAAAAAAGACGAAACACCCCCCCTTACGAAAAAGTTGAAAAAAGACGAAACACCCCCCCCCTTGCGAAAACTTTTTTGAAGCCGAATTTCTTCATGAAAATTTTCAACTTTTTTGAAGCCCAAATACTTCATGAAAATTTTCAACTTTTTTGAAGCCGAATTTCTTCATGAAAATTTTCAACTTTTTTGAAGCCGAATTTCTTCATGAATATTTTCAACTTTTTTGAAGCCCAAATACTTCATGAAAATTTTCAACTTTTTTGAAGCCGAATTTCTTCATGAAAATTTTAAACTTTTTTGAAGCCGAATTTCTTCATGAAAATTTAAAAAAAATTTCAAGCCCAAATACTTCATGAAAATTTTCAACTTTTTTGAAGCCGAATTTCTTCATGAAAATTTTAAACTTTTTTGAAGCCGAATTTCTTCATGAAAATTTTCAACTTTTTTGAAGCCCAAATACTTCATGAAAATTTTCAACTTTTTTGAAGCCGAATTTCTTCATGAAAATTTAAAAAATTTTTGAAGCCCAAATACTTCATGAAAATTTTCAACTTTTTTGAAGCCGAATTTCTTCATGAATATTTTCAACTTTTTTGAAGCCCAAATACTTCATGAAAATTTTCAACTTTTTTGAAGCCCAAATACTTCATGAAAACGTTCAACTTTTTTGAAGCCGAATTTCTTCATGAAAATTTTCAACTTTTTTGAAGTCCAAATACTTCATGAAAAATTTCAATTGACCAACCCCCCCATATGAAAAAGTTGAAAAAAGAGGAAACACCCCCCCTTACGAAAAAGTTGAAAAAAGACGAAACACCCCCCCTTGCGAAAACTTTTTTGAAGACGAATTTCTTCATTAAAATTTTCAACTTTTTCGAAGCCCAAATGCTTCATGAAAATTTTCATCTTTTTTGAAGCCGAATTTCTTCATGAAAATTTTCAACTTTTTTGAAGCCCAAATACTTCATGAAAATGTTCAACTTTTTTGAAGCCGAATTTCTTCATGAATATTTTCAATTGACCCACCCCCCCTCACGAAAAAGTTGAAAAAAGACGAAACAACCCTTACGAAAAAGTTGAAAAAAGACGAAACACCCCCCCCTTGCGAAAACTTTTTTGAAGCCGAATTTCTTCATGAAAATTTTCAACTTTTTTGAAGCCCAAATACTTCATGAAAATTTTCATCTTTTTTGAAGCCAAATTTCTTCATGAATATTTTCAATTGACCCACCCCCGCTAACGAAAAAGTTGAAAAAAGACGAAACACCCCCCCCTTACGAAAAAGTTGAAAAAAGACGAAACACCCCCCCCTTGCGAAAACTTTTTTGATGCCGAATTTCTTCATGAATATTTTCAATTGACCCACCCCCTCACGAAAAAGTTGAAAAAAGACGAAACACACCCCTCTTACGAAAAAGTTGAAAAAAGAAGAAACACCCCCCCCTTACGAAAAAGTTGAAAAAAGACGAAACACCCCCCCCTTGCGAAAACTTTTTTGAAGCCGAATTTCTTCATGAAAATTTTCAACTGTTTTGAAGCCGAATTTCTTAATGAAAATTTTCAACTTTTTTGAAGCCCAAATACTTCATGAAAATTTTCAACTTTTTTGAAGCCGAATTTCTTCATGAAAATTTTCAACTTTTTTGAAGCTGAATTTCTTCATGAAAATTTAAAAAAAATTTCAAGCCCAAATACTTCATGAAAACTTTCAACTTTTTTGAAGCCGAATTTCTTCATGAAAATTTTAAACTTTTTTGGAGCCGAATTTCTTAATGAAAATTTTCAACTTTTTTGAAGCCCAAATACTTCATGAAAATTTTCAACTTTTTTGAAGCCGAATTTCTTCATGAAAATTTTCAACTTTTTTGAAGCCCAAATACTTCATGAAAATTTTCATCTTTTTTGAAGCCAAATTTCTTCATGAATATTTTCAATTGACCCACCCCCGCTAACGAAAAAGTTGAAAAAAGACGACACACCCCCCCTTACGAAAAAGTTGAAAAAAGACGAAACACCCCCCCCTTGCGAAAACTTTTTTGAAGCCGAATTTCTTCATGAATATTTTCAATTGACCCACCCCCTCACGAAAAAGTTGAAAAAAGACGAAACACACCCCTCTTACGAAAAAGTTGAAAAAAGACGAAACACCCCCCCTTACGAAAAAGTTGAAAAAAGACGAAACACCCCCCCCTTGCGAAAACTTTTTTGAAGCCGAATTTCTTCATGAAAATTTTCAACTTTTTTGAAGCCCAAATACTTCATGAAAATGTTCAACTTTTTTGAAGCCGAATTTCTTCATGAATATTTTCAATTGACCCACCCCCCCTCACGAAAAAGTTGAAAAAAGACGAAACACCCCCCTCTTACGAAAAGTTGAAAAAAGACGAAACACCCCCCCTTACGAAAAAGTTGAAAAAAGACGAAACACCCCCCCCTTACGAAAAAGTTGAAAAAAGACGAAACACCCCCCCCTCGCGAAAACTTTTTTGAAGCCGAATTTCTTCATGAAAATGTTCAACTTTTTTGAAGCCCAAATACTTCATGAAAATTTTCAACTTTTTTGAAGCCGAATTTCTTCATGAATACTTTCAATTGACCCACCCCCCTCACGAAAAAGTTGAAAAAAGACGAAACTCCCCCCTCTTACGAAAAAGTTGAAAAAAGACGAAACACCCCCCCCTTACGAAAAAGTTGAAAAAAGACGAAACACCCCCCCCCTTGCGAAAACTTTTTTGAAGCCGAATTTCTTCATGAAAATTTTCAACTGTTTTGAAGCCGAATTTCTTCATGAATATTTTCAACTTTTTTGAAGCCCAAATACTTCATGAAAATTTTCAACTTTTTTGAAGCCGAATTTCTTCATGAATACTTTCAATTGACCCACCCCCCTCACGAAAAAGTTGAAAAAAGACGAAACTCCCCCCTCTTACGAAAAAGTTGAAAAAAGACGAAACACCCCCCCTTACGAAAAATTTGAAAAAAGACGAAACACCCCCCCCTTACGAAAAAGTTGAAAAAAGACGAAACACCCCCCCCTCGCGAAAACTTTTTTGAAGCCGAATTTCTTCATGAAAATGTTCAACTTTTTTGAAGCCCAAATACTTCATGAAAATTTTCAACTTTTTTGAAGCCGAATTTCTTCATGAATACTTTCAATTGACCCACCCCCCTCACGAAAAAGTTGAAAAAAGACGAAACTCCCCCCTCTTACGAAAAAGTTGAAAAAAGACGAAACACCCCCCCCTTACGAAAAAGTTGAAAAAAGACGAAACACCCCCCCCCTTGCGAAAACTTTTTTGAAGCCGAATTTCTTCATGAAAATTTTCAACTGTTTTGAAGCCGAATTTCTTCATGAATATTTTCAACTTTTTTGAAGCCCAAATACTTCATGAAAATTTTCAACTTTTTTGAAGCCGAATTTCTTCATGAATACTTTCAATTGACCCACCCCCTCACGAAAAAGTTGAAAAAAGACGAAACACACCCCTCTTACGAAAAAGTTGAAAAAAGACGAAACACCCCCCCTTACGAAAAAGTTGAAAAAAGACGAAACACCCCGCCCTTGCGAAAAAATTTTTGAAGCCGAATTTCTTCATGAAAATTTTCAACTTTTTTGAAGCCCAAATACTTCATGAAAATGTTCAACTTTTTTGAAGCCGAATTTCTTCATGAATATTTTCAATTGACCCACCCCCCCTCACGAAAAAGTTGAAAAAAGACGAAACACCCCCCTCTTACGAAAAGTTGAAAAAAGACGAAACACCCCCCCTTACGAAAAAGTTGAAAAAAGACGAAACACCCCCCCCCTTGCGAAAACTTTTTTGAAGCCGAATTTCTTCATGAAAATTTTCAACTGTTTTGAAGCCGAATTTCTTCATGAATATTTTCAACTTTTTTGAAGCCCAAATACTTCATGAAAATTTTCAACTTTTTTGAAGCCGAATTTCTTCATGAATACTTTCAATTGACCCACCCCCTCACGAAAAAGTTGAAAAAAGACGAAACTCCCCCCTCTTACGAAAAAGTTGAAAAAAGACGAAACACCCCCCCCTCGCGAAAACTTTTTTGAAGCCGAATTTCTTCATGAAAATGTTCAACTTTTTTGAAGCCCAAATACTTCATGAAAATTTTCAACTTTTTTGAAGCCGAATTTCTTCATGAATACTTTCAATTGACCCACCCCCCTCACGAAAAAGTTGAAAAAAGACGAAACTCCCCCCTCTTACGAAAAAGTTGAAAAAAGACGAAACACCCCCCCCTCACGAAAAAGTTGAAAAAAGACGAAATACCCCCCCCTTGCGAAAACTTTTTTGAAGCCGAATTTCTTCATGAAAATTTTCAACTGTTTTGAAGCTGAATTTCTTAATGAAAATTTTCAACTTTTTTGAAGCTGAATTTCTTCATGAAAATTTAAAAAAAATTTCAAGCCCAAATACTTCATGAAAATTTTCAACTTTTTTGAGTCCGAATTTCTTCATGAAAATTTTAAACTTTTTTGAAGCCGAATTTCTTAATGAAAATTTTCAACTTTTTTGAAGCCCAAATACTTCATGAAAATTTTCAACTTTTTTGAAGCCGAATTTCTTCATGAAAATTTTCAACTTTTTTGAAGCCGAATTTCTTCATGAAAATTTTCAATTTTTTTTAAGCCCAAATACTTCATGAAAATTTTCATCTTTTTTGAAGCCAAATTTCTTCATGAATATTTTCAATTGACCCACCCCCGCTAACGAAAAAGTTGAAAAAAGACGACACACCCCCCCCTTACGAAAAAGTTGAAAAAAGACGAAACACCCCCCCCCTTGCGAAAACTTTTTTGAAGCCGAATTTCTTCATGAATATTTTCAATTGACCCACCCCCTCACGAAAAAGTTGAAAAAAGACGAAACACACCCCTCTTACGAAAAAGTTGAAAAAAGACGAAACACCCCCCCTTACGAAAAAGTTGAAAAAAGACGAAACACCCCCCCCTTGCGAAAACTTTTTTGAAGCCGAATTTCTTCATGAAAATTTTCAACTTTTTTGAAGCCCAAATACTTCATGAAAATGTTCAACTTTTTTGAAGCCGAATTTCTTCATGAATATTTTCAATTGACCCACCCCCCCTCACGAAAAAGTTGAAAAAAGACGAAACACCCCCCTCTTACGAAAAGTTGAAAAAAGACGAAACACCCCCCCTTACGAAAAAGTTGAAAAAAGACGAAACACCCCCCCCCTTGCGAAAACTTTTTTGAAGCCGAATTTCTTCATGAAAATTTTCAACTGTTTTGAAGCCGAATTTCTTCATGAATATTTTCAACTTTTTTGAAGCCCAAATACTTCATGAAAATTTTCAACTTTTTTGAAGCCGAATTTCTTCATGAATACTTTCAATTGACCCACCCCCCTCACGAAAAAGTTGAAAAAAGACGAAACTCCCCCCTCTTACGAAAAAGTTGAAAAAAGACGAAACACCCCCCCTTACGAAAAAGTTGAAAAAAGACGAAACACCCCCCCCTTACGAAAAAGTTGAAAAAAGACGAAACACCCCCCCCTCGCGAAAACTTTTTTGAAGCCGAATTTCTTCATGAAAATGTTCAACTTTTTTGAAGCCCAAATACTTCATGAAAATTTTCAACTTTTTTGAAGCCGAATTTCTTCATGAATACTTTCAATTGACCCACCCCCCTCACGAAAAAGTTGAAAAAAGACGAAACTCCCCCCTCTTACGAAAAAGTTGAAAAAAGACGAAACACCCCCCCCTCACGAAAAAGTTGAAAAAAGACGAAACACCCCCCCCTTGCGAAAACTTTTTTGAAGCCGAATTTCTTCATGAAAATTTTCAACTGTTTTGAAGCCGAATTTCTTAATGAAAATTTTCAACTTTTTTGAAGCTGAATTTCTTCATGAAAATTTAAAAAAAATTTCAAGCCCAAATACTTCATGAAAATTTTCAACTTTTTTGAAGCCGAATTTCTTCATGAAAATTTTAAACTTTTTTGAAGCCGAATTTCTTAATGAAAATTTTCAACTTTTTTGAAGCCCAAATACTTCATGAAAATTTTCAACTTTTTTGAAGCCGAATTTCTTCATGAAAATTTTCAACTTTTTTGAAGCCGAATTTCTTAATGAAAATTTTCAACTTTTTTGAAGCCCAAATACTTCATGAAAATTTTCAACTTTTTTGAAGCCGAATTTCTTCATGAAAATTTTCAATTTTTTTTAAGCCCAAATACTTCATGAAAATTTTCATCTTTTTTGAAGCCAAATTTCTTCATGAATATTTTCAATTGACCCACCCCCGCTAACGAAAAAGTTGAAAAAAGACGAAACTCCCCCCTCTTACGAAAAAGTTGAAAAAAGACGAAACACCCCCCCCTCACGAAAAAGTTGAAAAAAGACGAAACACCCCCCCCTTGCGAAAACTTTTTTGAAGCCGAATTTCTTCATGAAAATTTTCAACTGTTTTGAAGCCGAATTTCTTAATGAAAATTTTCAACTTTTTTGAAGCTGAATTTCTTCATGAAAATTTAAAAAAAATTTCAAGCCCAAATACTTCATGAAAATTTTCAACTTTTTTGAAGCCGAATTTCTTCATGAAAATTTTAAACTTTTTTGAAGCCGAATTTCTTAATGAAAATTTTCAACTTTTTTGAAGCCCAAATACTTCATGAAAATTTTCAACTTTTTTGAAGCCGAATTTCTTCATGAAAATTTTCAATTTTTTTTAAGCCCAAATACTTCATGAAAATTTTCATCTTTTTTGAAGCCAAATTTCTTCATGAATATTTTCAATTGACCCACCCCCGCTAACGAAAAAGTTGAAAAAAGACGACACACCCCCCCCTTACGAAAAAGTTGAAAAAAGACGAAACACCCCCCCCTTGCGAAAACTTTTTTGAAGCCGAATTTCTTCATGAATATTTTCAATTGACCCACCCCCTCACGAAAAAGTTGAAAAAAGACGAAACACACCCCTCTTACGAAAAAGTTGAAAAAAGACGAAACACCCCCCCTTACGAAAAAGTTGAAAAAAGACGAAACACCCCCCCCTTGCGAAAACTTTTTTGAAGCCGAATTTCTTCATGAAAATTTTCAACTTTTTTGAAGCCCAAATACTTCATGAAAATGTTCAACTTTTTTGAAGCCGAATTTCTTCATGAATATTTTCAATTGACCCACCCCCCCTCACGAAAAAGTTGAAAAAAGACGAAACACCCCCCTCTTACGAAAAGTTGAAAAAAGACGAAACACCCCCCCTTACGAAAAAGTTGAAAAAAGACGAAACACCCCCCCCTTACGAAAAAGTTGAAAAAAGACGAAACACCCCCCCCTCGCGAAAACTTTTTTGAAGCCGAATTTCTTCATGAAAATGTTCAACTTTTTTGAAGCCCAAATACTTCATGAAAATTTTCAACTTTTTTGAAGCCGAATTTCTTCATGAATACTTTCAATTGACCCACCCCCCTCACGAAAAAGTTGAAAAAAGACGAAACTCCCCCCTCTTACGAAAAAGTTGAAAAAAGACGAAACACCCCCCCCTTACGAAAAAGTTGAAAAAAGACGAAACACCCCCCCCCTTGCGAAAACTTTTTTGAAGCCGAATTTCTTCATGAAAATTTTCAACTGTTTTGAAGCCGAATTTCTTCATGAATATTTTCAACTTTTTTGAAGCCCAAATACTTCATGAAAATTTTCAACTTTTTTGAAGCCGAATTTCTTCATGAATACTTTCAATTGACCCACCCCCCTCACGAAAAAGTTGAAAAAAGACGAAACTCCCCCCTCTTACGAAAAAGTTGAAAAAAGACGAAACACCCCCCCTTACGAAAAATTTGAAAAAAGACGAAACACCCCCCCCTTACGAAAAAGTTGAAAAAAGACGAAACACCCCCCCCTCGCGAAAACTTTTTTGAAGCCGAATTTCTTCATGAAAATGTTCAACTTTTTTGAAGCCCAAATACTTCATGAAAATTTTCAACTTTTTTGAAGCCGAATTTCTTCATGAATACTTTCAATTGACCCACCCCCCTCACGAAAAAGTTGAAAAAAGACGAAACTCCCCCCTCTTACGAAAAAGTTGAAAAAAGACGAAACACCCCCCCCTTACGAAAAAGTTGAAAAAAGACGAAACACCCCCCCCCTTGCGAAAACTTTTTTGAAGCCGAATTTCTTCATGAAAATTTTCAACTGTTTTGAAGCCGAATTTCTTCATGAATATTTTCAACTTTTTTGAAGCCCAAATACTTCATGAAAATTTTCAACTTTTTTGAAGCCGAATTTCTTCATGAATACTTTCAATTGACCCACCCCCTCACGAAAAAGTTGAAAAAAGACGAAACACACCCCTCTTACGAAAAAGTTGAAAAAAGACGAAACACCCCCCCTTACGAAAAAGTTGAAAAAAGACGAAACACCCGCCCCTTGCGAAAAATTTTTTGAAGCCGAATTTCTTCATGAAAATTTTCAACTTTTTTGAAGCCCAAATACTTCATGAAAATGTTCAACTTTTTTGAAGCCGAATTTCTTCATGAATATTTTCAATTGACCCACCCCCCCTCACGAAAAAGTTGAAAAAAGACGAAACACCCCCCTCTTACGAAAAGTTGAAAAAAGACGAAACACCCCCCCTTACGAAAAAGTTGAAAAAAGACGAAACACCCCCCCCCTTGCGAAAACTTTTTTGAAGCCGAATTTCTTCATGAAAATTTTCAACTGTTTTGAAGCCGAATTTCTTCATGAATATTTTCAACTTTTTTGAAGCCCAAATACTTCATGAAAATTTTCAACTTTTTTGAAGCCGAATTTCTTCATGAATACTTTCAATTGACCCACCCCCTCACGAAAAAGTTGAAAAAAGACGAAACTCCCCCCTCTTACGAAAAAGTTGAAAAAAGACGAAACACCCCCCCTTACGAAAAAGTTGAAAAAAGACGAAACACCCCCCCCTCGCGAAAACTTTTTTGAAGCCGAATTTCTTCATGAAAATGTTCAACTTTTTTGAAGCCCAAATACTTCATGAAAATTTTCAACTTTTTTGAAGCCGAATTTCTTCATGAATACTTTCAATTGACCCACCCCCCTCACGAAAAAGTTGAAAAAAGACGAAACTCCCCCCTCTTACGAAAAAGTTGAAAAAAGACGAAACACCCCCCCCTCACGAAAAAGTTGAAAAAAGACGAAATACCCCCCCCTTGCGAAAACTTTTTTGAAGCCGAATTTCTTCATGAAAATTTTCAACTGTTTTGAAGCTGAATTTCTTAATGAAAATTTTCAACTTTTTTGAAGCTGAATTTCTTCATGAAAATTTAAAAAAAATTTCAAGCCCAAATACTTCATGAAAATTTTCAACTTTTTTGAGTCCGAATTTCTTCATGAAAATTTTAAACTTTTTTGAAGCCGAATTTCTTAATGAAAATTTTCAACTTTTTTGAAGCCCAAATACTTCATGAAAATTTTCAACTTTTTTGAAGCCGAATTTCTTCATGAAAATTTTCAACTTTTTTGAAGCCGAATTTCTTAATGAAAATTTTCAACTTTTTTGAAGCCCAAATACTTCATGAAAATTTTCAACTTTTTTGAAGCCGAATTTCTTCATGAAAATTTTCAATTTTTTTTAAGCCCAAATACTTCATGAAAATTTTCATCTTTTTTGAAGCCAAATTTCTTCATGAATATTTTCAATTGACCCACCCCCGCTAACGAAAAAGTTGAAAAAAGACGAAACACCCCCCCCCTTGCGAAAACTTTTTTGAAGCCGAATTTCTTCATGAATATTTTCAATTGACCCACCCCCTCACGAAAAAGTTGAAAAAAGACGAAACACACCCCTCTCACGAAAAAGTTGAAAAAAGACGAAACACCCCCCCTTACGAAAAAGTTGAAAAAAGACGAAACACCCCCCCCTTGCGAAAACTTTTTTGAAGCCGAATTTCTTCATGAAAATTTTCAACTTTTTTGAAGCCCAAATACTTCATGAAAATGTTCAACTTTTTTGAAGCCGAATTTCTTCATGAATATTTTCAATTGACCCACCCCCCCTCACGAAAAAGTTGAAAAAAGACGAAACACCCCCCTCTTACGAAAAGTTGAAAAAAGACGAAACACCCCCCCTTACGAAAAAGTTGAAAAAAGACGAAACACCCCCCCCCTTGCGAAAACTTTTTTGAAGCCGAATTTCTTCATGAAAATTTTCAACTGTTTTGAAGCCGAATTTCTTCATGAATATTTTCAACTTTTTTGAAGCCCAAATACTTCATGAAAATTTTCAACTTTTTTGAAGCCGAATTTCTTCATGAATACTTTCAATTGACCCACCCCCCTCACGAAAAAGTTGAAAAAAGACGAAACTCCCCCCTCTTACGAAAAAGTTGAAAAAAGACGAAACACCCCCCCCTCACGAAAAAGTTGAAAAAAGACGAAACACCCCCCCCTTGCGAAAACTTTTTTGAAGCCGAATTTCTTCATGAAAATTTTCAACTTTTTTGAAGCCCAAATACTTCATGAAAATGTTCAACTTTTTTGAAGCCGAATTTCTTCATGAATATTTTCAATTGACCCACCCCCCCTCACGAAAAAGTTGAAAAAAGACGAAACACCCCCCTCTTACGAAAAGTTGAAAAAAGACGAAACACCCCCCCTTACGAAAAAGTTGAAAAAAGACGAAACACCCCCCCCCTTGCGAAAACTTTTTTGAAGCCGAATTTCTTCATGAAAATTTTCAACTGTTTTGAAGCCGAATTTCTTCATGAATATTTTCAACTTTTTTGAAGCCCAAATACTTCATGAAAATTTTCAACTTTTTTGAAGCCGAATTTCTTCATGAATACTTTCAATTGACCCACCCCCTCACGAAAAAGTTGAAAAAAGACGAAACTCCCCCCTCTTACGAAAAAGTTGAAAAAAGACGAAACACCCCCCCTTACGAAAAAGTTGAAAAAAGACGAAACACCCCCCCCTTACGAAAAAGTTGAAAAAAGACGAAACACCCCCCCCTCGCGAAAACTTTTTTGAAGCCGAATTTCTTCATGAAAATGTTCAACTTTTTTGAAGCCCAAATACTTCATGAAAATTTTCAACTTTTTTGAAGCCGAATTTCTTCATGAATACTTTCAATTGACCCACCCCCCTCACGAAAAAGTTGAAAAAAGACGAAACTCCCCCCTCTTACGAAAAAGTTGAAAAAAGACGAAACACCCCCCCCTCACGAAAAAGTTGAAAAAAGACGAAACACCCCCCCCTTGCGAAAACTTTTTTGAAGCCGAATTTCTTCATGAAAATTTTCAACTGTTTTGAAGCCGAATTTCTTAATGAAAATTTTCAACTTTTTTGAAGCTGAATTTCTTCATGAAAATTTAAAAAAAATTTCAAGCCCAAATACTTCATGAAAATTTTCAACTTTTTTGAAGCCGAATTTCTTCATGAAAATTTTAAACTTTTTTGAAGCCGAATTTCTTAATGAAAATTTTCAACTTTTTTGAAGCCCAAATACTTCATGAAAATTTTCAACTTTTTTGAAGCCGAATTTCTTCATGAAAATTTTCAACTTTTTTGAAGCCGAATTTCTTAATGAAAATTTTCAACTTTTTTGAAGCCCAAATACTTCATGAAAATTTTCAACTTTTTTGAAGCCGAATTTCTTCATGAAAATTTTCAATTTTTTTTAAGCCCAAATACTTCATGAAAATTTTCATCTTTTTTGAAGCCAAATTTCTTCATGAATATTTTCAATTGACCCACCCCCGCTAACGAAAAAGTTGAAAAAAGACGAAACTCCCCCCTCTTACGAAAAAGTTGAAAAAAGACGAAACACCCCCCCCTCACGAAAAAGTTGAAAAAAGACGAAACACCCCCCCCTTGCGAAAACTTTTTTGAAGCCGAATTTCTTCATGAAAATTTTCAACTGTTTTGAAGCCGAATTTCTTAATGAAAATTTTCAACTTTTTTGAAGCTGAATTTCTTCATGAAAATTTAAAAAAAATTTCAAGCCCAAATACTTCATGAAAATTTTCAACTTTTTTGAAGCCGAATTTCTTCATGAAAATTTTAAACTTTTTTGAAGCCGAATTTCTTAATGAAAATTTTCAACTTTTTTGAAGCCCAAATACTTCATGAAAATTTTCAACTTTTTTGAAGCCGAATTTCTTCATGAAAATTTTCAACTTTTTTGAAGCCGAATTTCTTAATGAAAATTTTCAACTTTTTTGAAGCCCAAATACTTCATGAAAATTTTCAACTTTTTTGAAGCCGAATTTCTTCATGAAAATTTTCAATTTTTTTTAAGCCCAAATACTTCATGAAAATTTTCATCTTTTTTGAAGCCAAATTTCTTCATGAATATTTTCAATTGACCCACCCCCGCTAACGAAAAAGTTGAAAAAAGACGACACACCCCCCCCTTACGAAAAAGTTGAAAAAAGACGAAACACCCCCCCCCTTGCGAAAACTTTTTTGAAGCCGAATTTCTTCATGAATATTTTCAATTGACCCACCCCCTCACGAAAAAGTTGAAAAAAGACGAAACACACCCCTCTTACGAAAAAGTTGAAAAAAGACGAAACACCCCCCCTTACGAAAAAGTTGAAAAAAGACGAAACACCCCCCCCTTGCGAAAACTTTTTTGAAGCCG
The DNA here is from genome assembly GCF_963584025.1 of Labrus mixtus. NCBI lineage: Eukaryota > Metazoa > Chordata > Actinopteri > Labriformes > Labridae > Labrus > Labrus mixtus. The sequence continues at coordinate 26,694,744 of NC_083628.1, forward strand.
AATTTCTTCATGAAAATTTTCAACTTTTTTGAAGCCCAAATACTTCATGAAAATGTTCAACTTTTTTGAAGCCGAATTTCTTCATGAATATTTTCAATTGACCCACCCCCCCTCACGAAAAAGTTGAAAAAAGACGAAACACCCCCCTCTTACGAAAAGTTGAAAAAAGACGAAACACCCCCCCTTACGAAAAAGTTGAAAAAAGACGAAACACCCCCCCCTTACGAAAAAGTTGAAAAAAGACGAAACACCCCCCCCTCGCGAAAACTTTTTTGAAGCCGAATTTCTTCATGAAAATGTTCAACTTTTTTGAAGCCCAAATACTTCATGAAAATTTTCAACTTTTTTGAAGCCGAATTTCTTCATGAATACTTTCAATTGACCCACCCCCCTCACGAAAAAGTTGAAAAAAGACGAAACTCCCCCCTCTTACGAAAAAGTTGAAAAAAGACGAAACACCCCCCCCTTACGAAAAAGTTGAAAAAAGACGAAACACCCCCCCCTTGCGAAAACTTTTTTGAAGCCGAATTTCTTCATGAAAATTTTCAACTGTTTTGAAGCCGAATTTCTTCATGAATATTTTCAACTTTTTTGAAGCCCAAATACTTCATGAAAATTTTCAACGTTTTTGAAGCCCAAATACTTCATGAAAATTTTCAACTTTTTTGAAGCCCAAATACTTCATGAAAATTTTCAACTTTTTTGAAGCCCAAATACTTCATGAAAACGTTCATCTTTTTTGAAGCCGAATTTCTTCATGAAAATTTTCAACTTTTTTGAAGCCCAAATACTTCATGAAAATTTTCAACTTTTTTGAAGCCGAATTTCTTCATGAATACTTTCAATTGACCCACCCCCTCACGAAAAAGTTGAAAAAAGACGAAACTCCCCCCTTACGAAAAAGTTGAAAAAAGACGAAACACCCCCCCCTTACGAAAAAGTTGAAAAAAGACGAAACACCCCCCCCTTACGAAAAAGTTGAAAAAAGACGAAACACCCCCCCCTTGCGAAAACTTTTTTGAAGCCGAATTTCTTCATGAAAATTTTCAACTTTTTTGAAGCCCAAATACTTCATGAAAATTTTCAACTGTTTTGAAGCCGAATTTCTTCATGAAAATTTTAAACTTTTTTGAAGCCGAATTTCTTCATGAAAATTTAAAAAAAATTTCAAGCCCAAATACTTCATGAAAATTTTCAACTTTTTTGAAGCCGAATTTCTTCATGAAAATTTTAAACTTTTTTGAAGCCGAATTTCTTAATGAAAATTTTAAACTTTTTTGAAGCCGAATTTCTTAATGAAAATTTTCAACTTTTTTGAAGCCCAAATACTTCATGAAAATTTTCAACTTTTTTGAAGCCGAATTTCTTCATGAAAATTTTCAACTTTTTTGAAGCCGAATTTCTTAATGAAAATTTTCAACTTTTTTGAAGCCCAAATACTTCATGAAAATTTTCAACTTTTTTGAAGCCGAATTTCTTCATGAAAATTTTCAACTTTTTTGAAGCCCAAATACTTCATGAAAATTTTCATCTTTTTTGAAGCCAAATTTCTTCATGAATATTTTCAATTGACCCACCCCCGCTAACGAAAAAGTTGAAAAAAGACGACACACCCCCCCCTTACGAAAAAGTTGAAAAAAGACGAAACACCCCCCCCCTTGCGAAAACTTTTTTGAAGCCGAATTTCTTCATGAATATTTTCAATTGACCCACCCCCTCACGAAAAAGTTGAAAAAAGACGAAACACACCCCTCTTACGAAAAAGTTGAAAAAAGACGAAACACCCCCCCTTACGAAAAAGTTGAAAAAAGACGAAACACCCCCCCCTTGCGAAAACTTTTTTGAAGCCGAATTTCTTCATGAAAATTTTCAACTTTTTTGAAGCCCAAATACTTCATGAAAATGTTCAACTTTTTTGAAGCCGAATTTCTTCATGAATATTTTCAATTGACCCACCCCCCCTCACGAAAAAGTTGAAAAAAGACGAAACACCCCCCTCTTACGAAAAGTTGAAAAAAGACGAAACACCCCCCCTTACGAAAAAGTTGAAAAAAGACGAAACACCCCCCCCTTACGAAAAAGTTGAAAAAAGACGAAACACCCCCCCCTCGCGAAAACTTTTTTGAAGCCGAATTTCTTCATGAAAATGTTCAACTTTTTTGAAGCCCAAATACTTCATGAAAATTTTCAACTTTTTTGAAGCCGAATTTCTTCATGAATACTTTCAATTGACCCACCCCCCTCACGAAAAAGTTGAAAAAAGACGAAACTCCCCCCTCTTACGAAAAAGTTGAAAAAAGACGAAACACCCCCCCCTTACGAAAAAGTTGAAAAAAGACGAAACACCCCCCCCCTTGCGAAAACTTTTTTGAAGCCGAATTTCTTCATGAAAATTTTCAACTGTTTTGAAGCCGAATTTCTTCATGAATATTTTCAACTTTTTTGAAGCCCAAATACTTCATGAAAATTTTCAACTTTTTTGAAGCCCAAATACTTCATTAAAATTTTCAACTTTTTTGAAGCCCAAATACTTCATGAAAACGTTCATCTTTTTTGAAGCCGAATTTCTTCATGAAAATTTTCAACTTTTTTGAAGCCCAAATACTTCATGAAAATTTTCAACTTTTTTGAAGCCGAATTTCTTCATGAATACTTTCAATTGACCCACCCCCTCACGAAAAAGTTGAAAAAAGACGAAACTCCCCCCTTACGAAAAAGTTGAAAAAAGACGAAACACCCCCCCCTTACGAAAAAGTTGAAAAAAGACGAAACACCCCCCCCTTACGAAAAAGTTGAAAAAAGACGAAACACCCCCCCCTTGCGAAAACTTTTTTGAAGCCGAATTTCTTCATGAAAATTTTCAACTGTTTTGAAGCCAAATTTCTTCATGAATATTTTCAACTTTTTTGAAGCCCAAATACTTCATGAAAATTTTCAACTGTTTTGAAGCCGAATTTCTTCACGAAAATTTTAAACTTTTTTGAAGCCGAATTTCTTCATGAAAATTTAAAAAAAATTTCAAGCCCAAATACTTCATGAAAATTTTCAACTTTTTTGAAGCCGAATTTCTTCATGAAAATTTTAAACTTTTTTGAAGCCGAATTTCTTAATGAAAATTTTCAACTTTTTTGAAGCCCAAATACTTCATGAAAATTTTCAACTTTTTTGAAGCCGAATTTCTTCATGAAAATTTTCAACTTTTTTGAAGCCGAATTTCTTCATGAAAATTTAAAAAAAATTTCAAGCCCAAATACTTCATGAAAATTTTAAACTTTTTTGAAGCCGAATTTCTTCATGAATACTTTCAATTGACCCACCCCCCTCACGAAAAAGTTGAAAAAAGACGAAACACCCCCCTCTTACGAAAAAGTTGAAAAAAGACGAAACACCCCCCCCTTACGAAAAAGTTGAAAAAAGACGAAACACCCCCCCCTTGCGAAAACTTTTTTGAAGCCGAATTTCTTCATGAAAATTTTCAACTGTTTTGAAGCCAAATTTCTTCATGAATATTTTCAACTTTTTTGAAGCCCAAATACTTCATGAAAATTTTCAACTTTTTTGAAGCCCAAATACTTCATGAAAATTTTCAACTTTTTTGAAGCCGAATTTCTTCATGAAAATTTAAAAAAATTTTGAAGCCCAAATACTTCATGAAAATTTTCAACTTTTTTAAAGCCGAATTTCTTCATGAATATTTTCAACTTTTTTGAAGCCCAAATACTTCATGAAAATTTTCAACTTTTTTGAAGCCCAAATACTTCATGAAAACGTTCAACTTTTTTGAAGCCGAATTTCTTCATGAAAATTTTCAACTTTTTTGAAGCCCAAATACTTCATGAAAAATTTCAATTGACCAACCCCCCCATATGAAAAAGTTGAAAAAAGAGGAAACACCCCCCCTCACGAAAAAGTTGAAAAAAGACGAAACACCCCCCCTTGCGAAAACTTTTTTGAAGACGAATTTCTTCATTAAAATTTTCAACTTTTTCGAAGCCCAAATACTTCATGAAAATGTTCATCTTTTTTGAAGCCGAATTTCTTCATGAAAATTTAAAACATTTTTGAAGCCCAAACACTTCATGAAAATTTTCAACTTTTTTGAAGCCGAATATCTTCATGAATATTTTCAATTGACCCACCCCCCCTCACGAAAAAGTTGAAAAAAGACGAAACACCCCCCTCTTACGAAAAAGTTGAAAAAAGACGAAACACCCCCCCTTACGAAAAAGTTGAAAAAAGACGAAACACCCCCCCCTTACGAAAAAGTTGAAAAAAGACTAAACACCCCCCCCTCGCGAAAACTTTTTTGAAGCCGAATTTCTTCATGAAAATTTTCAACTTTTTTGAAGCCCAAATACTTCATGAAAATTTTCAACTTTTTTGAAGCCGAATTTCTTCATGAATACTTTCAATTGACCCACCCCCCTCACGAAAAAGTTGAAAAAAGACGAAATACCCCCCTCTTACGAAAAAGTTGAAAAAAGACGATACAACCCTTACGAAAAAGTTGAAAAAAGACGAAACACCCCCCCCTTGCGAAAACTTTTTTGAAGCCGAATTTCTTTATGAAAATTTTCAACTTTTTTGAAGCCCAAATATTTCATGAAAATTTTCATCTTTTTTGAAGCCAAATTTCTTCATGAATATTTTCAATTGACCCACCCCCGCTAACGAAAAAGTTGAAAAAAGACGAAACACCCCCCCCTTACGAAAAAGTTGAAAAAAGACGAAACACCCCCCCCCTTGCGAAAACTTTTTTGAAGCCGAATTTCTTCATGAATATTTTCAATTGACCTACCCCCTCACGAAAAAGTTGAAAAAAGACGAAACACACCCCTCTTACGAAAAAGTTGAAAAAAGACGAAACACCCCCCCCTTGCGAAAACTTTTTTGAAGCCGAATTTCTTCATGAAAATTTTCAACTTTTTTGAAGCCCAAATACTTCATGAAAATTTTCAACTGTTTTGAAGCCGAATTTCTCCATGAAAATTTTAAACTTTTTTGAAGCCGAATTTCTTCATGAAAATTAAAAAAAAATTTCAAGCCCAAATACTTCATGAAAATTTTCAACTTTTTTGAAGCCGAATTTCTTCAATTGACCCACCCCCTCACGAAAAAGTTGAAAAAAGACGAAATACCCCCCTCTTACGAAAAAGTTGAAAAAAGACGATACAACCCTTACGAAAAAGTTGAAAAAAGACGAAACACCCCCCCCTTGCGAAAACTTTTTTGAAGCCGAATTTCTTCATGAATATTTTCAATTGACCCACCCCCTCACGAAAAAGTTGAAAAAAGACGAAACACACCCCTCTTACGAAAAAGTTGAAAAAAGACGAAACACCCCCCCCTTACGAAAAAGTTGAAAAAAGACGAAACACCCCCCCCTTGCGAAAACTTTTTTGAAGCCGAATTTCTTCATGAAAATTTTCAACTTTTTTGAAGCCCAAATACTTCATGAAAATTTTCAACTGTTTTGAAGCCGAATTTCTCCATGAAAATTTTAAACTTTTTTGAAGCCGAATTTCTTCATGAATATTTTCAATTGACCCACCCCCTCACGAAAAAGTTGAAAAAAGACGAAACACACCCCTCTTACGAAAAAGTTGAAAAAAGACGAAACACCCCCCCCTTACGAAAAAGTTGAAAAAAGACGAAACACCCCCCCCTTGCGAAAACTTTTTTGAAGCCGAATTTCTTCATGAAAATTTTCAACTTTTTTGAAGCCCAAATACTTCATGAAAATTTTCAACTGTTTTGAAGCCGAATTTCTCCATGAAAATTTTAAACTTTTTTGAAGCCGAATTTCTTCATGAAAATTTAAAAAAAATTTCAAGCCCAAATACTTCATGAATATTTTCAACTTTTTTGAAGCCCAAATACTTCATGAAAATTTTCAACTTTTTTGAAGCCGAATTTCTTCATGAAAATTTTAAACTTTTTTGAAGCCGAATTTCTTCATGAAAATTTTCAACTTTTTTGAAGCCCAAATACTTCATGAAAATTTTCAACTTTTTTGAAGCCAAATTTCTTCATGAATACTTTCAATTGACCCACCCCCTCACGAAAAAGTTGAAAAAAGACGAAACACCCCCCCTTACGAAAAATTTGAAAAAGAAGAAAAACCCCCCCCTTGCGAAAACTTTTTTGAAGCCGAATTTCTTCATGAAAATTTTCAACTTTTTTGAAGCCCAAATACTTCATGAAAATTTTCAACTTTTTTGAAGCCGAATTTCTTCATGAAAATTTAAACAATTTTTGAAGCCCAAATACTTCATGAAAATTTTCATCTTTTTTGAAGCCAAATTTCTTCATGAATATTTTCAATTGACCCACCCCCGCTAACGAAAAAGTTGAAAAAAGACGAAACACCCCCCCCCTTGCGAAAACTTTTTTGAAGCCGAATTTCTTCATGAATACTTTCAATTGACCCACCCCCTCACGAAAAAGTTGAAAAAAGACGAAACACCCCCCTCTTACGAAAAAGTTGAAAAAAGACGAAACACCCCCCCTTACGAAAAAGTTGAAAAAAGACGAAACACCCCCCCCTTGCGAAAACTTTTTTGAAGTCGAATTTCTTCATGAAAATTTTCAACTTTATTGAAGCCCAAATACTTCATGAAAATGTTCAACTTTTTTGAAGCCGAATTTCTTCATGAAAATTTAAAAAAATTTTGAAGCCCAAATACTTCATGAAAATTTTCAACTTTTTTGAAGCCGAATTTCTTCATGAATATTTTCAACTTTTTTGAAGCCCAAATACTTCATGAAAATTTTCAACTTTTTTGAAGCCCAAATACTTCATGAAAACGTTCAACTTTTTTGAAGCCGAATTTCTTCATGAAAATTTTCAACTTTTTTGAAGCCCAAATACTTCATGAAAATTTTCAACTTTTTTGAAGCCCAAATACTTCATGAAAAATTTCAATTGACCAACCCCCCCGTATGAAAAAGTTGAAAAAAGACGAAACACCCCCCCCCTTGCGAAAACTTTTTTGAAGCCGAATTTCTTCATGAAAATTTTCAACTTTTTTGAAGCCCAAATACTTCATGAAAATTTTCAACTTTTTTGAAGCCGAATTTCTTCATGAATACTTTCAATTGACCCACCCCCTCACGAAAAAGTTGAAAAAAGACGAAACACCCCCCTCTTACAAAAAAGTTGAAAAAAGACGAAACACCCCCCCTTACGAAAAATTTGAAAAAGAAGAAAAACCCCCCCCTTGCGAAAACTTTTTTGAAGCCGAATTTCTTCATGAAAATTTTCAACTTTTTTGAAGCCCAAATACTTCATGAAAATTTTCAACTTTTTTGAAGCCGAATTTCTTCATGAAAATTTAAACAATTTTTGAAGCCCAAATACTTCATGAAAATTTTCATCTTTTTTGAAGCCAAATTTCTTCATGAATATTTTCAATTGACCCACCCCCGCTAACGAAAAAGTTGAAAAAAGACGAAACACCCCCCCCCTTGCGAAAACTTTTTTGAAGCCGAATTTCTTCATGAATACTTTCAATTGACCCACCCCCTCACGAAAAAGTTGAAAAAAGACGAAACACCCCCCTCTTACGAAAAAGTTGAAAAAAGACGAAACACCCCCCCTTACGAAAAAGTTGAAAAAAGACGAAACACCCCCCCCTTGCGAAAACTTTTTTGAAGCCGAATTTCTTCATGAAAATTTTCAACTTTTTTGAAGCCCAAATACTTCATGAAAATTTTCAACTTTTTTGAAGCCGAATTTCTTCATGAAAATTTAAACAATTTTTGAAGCCCAAATACTTCATGAAAATTTTCATCTTTTTTGAAGCCAAATTTCTTCATGAATATTTTCAATTGACCCACCCCCGCTAACGAAAAAGTTGAAAAAAGACGAAACACCCCCCCCCTTGCGAAAACTTTTTTGAAGCCGAATTTCTTCATGAATACTTTCAATTGACCCACCCCCTCACGAAAAAGTTGAAAAAAGACGAAACACCCCCCTCTTACGAAAAAGTTGAAAAAAGACGAAACACCCCCCCTTACGAAAAAGTTGAAAAAAGACGAAACACCCCCCCCTTGCGAAAACTTTTTTGAAGCCGAATTTCTTCATGAAAATTTTCAACTTTTTTGAAGCCCAAATACTTCATGAAAATTTTCAACTTTTTTGAAGCCGAATTTCTTCATGAAAATTTAAAAAAATTTTGAAGCCCAAATACTTCATGAAAATTTTCAACTTTTTTGAAGCCGAATTTCTTCATGAATATTTTCAACTTTTTTGAAGCCCAAATACTTCATGAAAATTTTCAACTTTTTTGAAGCCCAAATACTTCATGAAAACGTTCAACTTTTTTGAAGCCGAATTTCTTCATGAAAATTTTCAACTTTTTTGAAGCCCAAATACTTCATGAAAATTTTCAACTTTTTTGAAGCCCAAATACTTCATGAAAAATTTCAATTGACCAACCCCCCCATATGAAAAAGTTGAAAAAAGAGGAAACACCCCCCCTTACGAAAAAGTTGAAAAAATACGAAACACCCCCCCTTGCGAAAACTTTTTTGAAGACGAATTTCTTCATTAAAATTTTCATCTTTTTTGAAGCCGAATTTCTTCATGAAAATTTTAAACTTTTTTGAAGCCGAATTTCTTCATGAAAATTTTCAATTGACCCACCCCCCCTCACGAAAAAGTTGAAAAAAGACGAAACACCCCCCTCTTACGAAAAAGTTGAAAAAAGACGAAACACCCCCCCCTTGCGAAAACTTTTTTGAAGCCGAATTTCTTCATGAAAATTTTCAACTTTTTTGAAGCCCAAATACTTCATGAAAATTTTCATCTTTTTTGAAGCCAAATTTCTTCATGAATATTTTCAATTGACCCACCCCCGCTAACGAAAAAGTTGAAAAAAAACGAAACACCCCCCCTTACGAAAAAGTTGAAAAAAGACGAAACACCCCCCCCCTTGCGAAAACTTTTTTGAAGCGGAATTTCTTCATGAATATTTTCAATTGACCCACCCCCTCACGAAAAAGTTGAAAAAAGACGAAACACACCCCTCTTACGAAAAAGTTGAAAAAAGACGAAACACCCCCCCCTTACGAAAAAGTTGAAAAAAGACGAAACACCCCCCCCCCTTGCGAAAACTTTTTTGAAGCCGAATTTCTTCATGAAAATTTTCAACTGTTTTGAAGCCCAAATACTTCATGAAAATTTTCAACTTTTTTGAAGCCGAATTTCTTCATGAAAATTTTAAACTTTTTTGAAGCCGAATTTCTTCATGAAAATTTTCAACTTTTTTGAAGCCGAATTTCTTCATGAATATTTTCAACTTTTTTGAAGCCCAAATACTTCATGAAAATTTTCAACTTTTTTGAAGCCCAAATACTTCATGAAAACGTTCAACTTTTTTGAAGCCGAATTTCTTCATGAAAATTTTCAACTTTTTTGAAGCCCAAATACTTCATGAAAATTTTCAACTTTTTTGAAGCCCAAATACTTCATGAAAAATTTCAATTGACCAACCCCCCCATATGAAAAAGTTGAAAAAAGAGGAAACACCCCCCCTTACGAAAAAGTTGAAAAAATACGAAACACCCCCCCTTGCGAAAACTTTTTTGAAGACGAATTTCTTCATTAAAATTTTCATCTTTTTTGAAGCCGAATTTCTTCATGAAAATTTTAAACTTTTTTGAAGCCGAATTTCTTCATGAAAATTTTCAATTGACCCACCCCCCCTCACGAAAAAGTTGAAAAAAGACGAAACACCCCCCTCTTACGAAAAAGTTGAAAAAAGACGAAACACCCCCCCCTTGCGAAAACTTTTTTGAAGCCGAATTTCTTCATGAAAATTTTCAACTTTTTTGAAGCCCAAATACTTCATGAAAATTTTCATCTTTTTTGAAGCCAAATTTCTTCATGAATATTTTCAATTGACCCACCCCCGCTAACGAAAAAGTTGAAAAAAAACGAAACACCCCCCCTTACGAAAAAGTTGAAAAAAGACGAAACACCCCCCCCCTTGCGAAAACTTTTTTGAAGCGGAATTTCTTCATGAATATTTTCAATTGACCCACCCCCTCACGAAAAAGTTGAAAAAAGACGAAACACACCCCTCTTACGAAAAAGTTGAAAAAAGACGAAACACCCCCCCCTTACGAAAAAGTTGAAAAAAGACGAAACACCCCCCCCCCTTGCGAAAACTTTTTTGAAGCCGAATTTCTTCATGAAAATTTTCAACTGTTTTGAAGCCCAAATACTTCATGAAAATTTTCAACTTTTTTGAAGCCGAATTTCTTCATGAAAATTTTCAACTGTTTTGAAGCCCAAATACTTCATGAAAATTTTCAACTTTTTTGAAGCCGAATTTCTTCATGAAAATTTTAAACTTTTTTGAAGCCGAATTTCATCATGAAAATTTAAAAAAATTTTCAAGTCCAAATACTTCATGAAAATTTTCAACTATTTTGAAGCCGAATTTCTTCATGAAAATTTTAAACTTTTTTAAAGCCGAATTTCTTAATGAAAATTTTCAACTGTTTTGAAGCCCAAATACTTCATGAAAATTTTCAACTTTTTTGAAGCCGAATTTCTTCATGAAAATTTTAAACTTTTTTGAAGCCGAATTTCTTCATGAAAATTTTCAACTTTTTTGAAGCCCAAATACTTCATGAAAATTTTCAACTTTTTTGAAGCCCAAATACTTCATGAAAACGTTCAACTTTTTTGAAGCCGAATTTCTTCATGAAAATTTTCAACTGTTTTGAAGCCCAAATACTTCATGAAAATTTTCAACTTTTTTGAAGCCGAATTTCTTCATGAAAATTTTAAACTTTTTTGAAGCCGAATTTCATCATGAAAATGTAAAAAAATTTTCAAGTCCAAATACTTCATGAAAATTTTCAACTATTTTGAAGCCGAATTTCTTCATGAAAATTTTAAACTTTTTTAAAGCCGAATTTCTTAATGAAAATTTTCAACTGTTTTGAAGCCCAAATACTTCATGAAAATTTTCAACTTTTTTGAAGCCGAATTTCTTCATGAAAATTTTAAACTTTTTTGAAGCCGAATTTCTTCATGAAAATTTTCAACTTTTTTGAAGCCCAAATACTTCATGAAAATTTTCAACTTTTTTGAAGCCCAAATACTTCATGAAAACGTTCAACTTTTTTGAAGCCGAATTTCTTCATGAAAATTTTCAACTTTTTTGAAGCCCAAATACTTCATGAAAATTTTCAACTTTTTTGAAGCCCAAATACTTCATGAAAAATTTCAATTGACCAACCCCCCCATATGAAAAAGTTGAAAAAAGAGGAAACACCCCCCCTTACGAAAAAGTTGAAAAAATACGAAACACCCCCCCTTGCGAAAACTTTTTTGAAGACGAATTTCTTCATTAAAATTTTCATCTTTTTTGAAGCCGAATTTCTTCATGAAAATTTTAAACTTTTTTGAAGCCGAATTTCTTCATGAAAATTTTCAATTGACCCACCCCCCCTCACGAAAAAGTTGAAAAAAGACGAAACACCCCCCTCTTACGAAAAAGTTGAAAAAAGACGAAACACCCCCCCCTTGCGAAAACTTTTTTGAAGCCGAATTTCTTCATGAAAATTTTCAACTTTTTTGAAGCCCAAATACTTCATGAAAATTTTCATCTTTTTTGAAGCCAAATTTCTTCATGAATATTTTCAATTGACCCACCCCCTCACGAAAAAGTTGAAAAAAGACGAAACACACCCCTCTTACGAAAAAGTTGAAAAAAGACGAAACACCCCCCCCTTACGAAAAAGTTGAAAAAAGACGAAACACCCCCCCCCCTTGCGAAAACTTTTTTGAAGCCGAATTTCTTCATGAAAATTTAAAAAAAATTTCAAGTCCAAATACTTCATGAAAATTTTCAACTTTTTTGAAGCCGAATTTCTTCATGAAAATTTTAAACTTTTTTAAAGCCGAATTTCTTAATGAAAATTTTCAACTTTTTTGAAGCCCAAATACTTCATGAAAATTTTAAACTTTTTTGAAGCCGAATTTCTTCATGAAAATTTTCATCTTTTTTGAAGCCAAATTTCTTCATGAATATTTTCAATTGACCCACCCCCGCTAACGAAAAAGTTGAAAAAAGACCACACACCCCCCCCCTTGCGAAAACTTTTTTGAAGCCGAATTTCTTCATGAATATTTTCAATTGACCCACCCCCTCACGAAAAAGTTGAAAAAAGACGAAACACACCCCTCTTACGAAAAAGTTGAAAAAAGACGAAACACCCCCCCCTTGCGAAAACTTTTTTGAAGCGGAATTTCATCATGAAAATTTTCAACTTTTTTGAAGCCCAAATACTTCATGAAAATTTTCAACTTTTTTGAAGCCGAATTTCTTCATGAAAATTTTCAACTTTTTTGTAGCCGAATTTCTTCATGAATATTTTCAACATTTTTGAAGCCCAAATACTTCATGAAAATTTTCAACTTTTTTGAAGCCGAATTTCTTCATGAATATTTTCAATTGACCCACCCCCCCTCACGAAAAAGTTGAAAAAAGACTAAACACCCCCCTCTTTCGAAAAAGTTGAAAAAAGACGAAACACCCCCCCCTTGCTAAAACTTTTTTGAAGCCGAATTTCTTAATGAAAATTTTCAACTTTTTTGAAGCCCAAATACTTCATGAAAATTTTCATCTTTTTTGAAGCCGAATTTCTTCATGAAAATTTTAAACTTTTTTGAAGCCGAATTTCTTCATGAAAATTTTCAATTGACCCACCCCCCTCACGAAAAAGTTGAAAAAAGACGAAACACCCCCCTCTTGCGAAAACTTTTTTGAAGCCGAATTTCTTCATGAAAATTTTCAACTTTTTTGAAGCCCAAATACTTCATGAAAATTTTCATCTTTTTTGAAGCCAAATTTCTTCATGAATATTTTCAATTGACCCACCCCCGCAAACGGAAAAGTTGAAAAAAAACGAAACACCCCCCCCTCACGAAAAAGTTGAAAAAAGACGAAACACCCCCCCCCTTGCGAAAACTTTTTTGAAGCCGAATTTCTTCATGAATATTTTCAATTGACCCACCCCCTCACGAAAAAGTTGAAAAAAGACGAAACACCCCCCCCCTTACGAAAAAGTTGAAAAAAGACGAAACACCCCCCCCTTGCGAAAACTTTTTTGAAGCCGAATTTCTTCATGAAAATTTTAAACTTTTTTGAAGCCCAAATACTTCATAAAAATTTTAAACTTTTTTGAAGCCGAATTTCTTCATGAAAATTTTAAACTTTTTTGAAGCCGAATTTCTTCATGAAAATTTAAAAAAAATTTCAAGCCCAAATACTTCATGAAAATTTTCAAGTTTTTTGAAGCCGAATTTCTTCATGAAAATTTTTAACTTTTTTGAAGCCCAAATACTTCATGAAAATTTTCAACTTTTTTGAAGCCCAAATACTTCATGAAAATTTTCAACTTTTTTGAAGCCGAATTTCTTCATGAATATTTTCAATTGACCCACCCCCCCTCACGAAAAAGTTGAAAAAAGACGAAACACCCCCCTCTTACGAAAAAGTTGAAAAAAGACGAAACACCCCCCCCTTGCGAAAACTTTTTTGAAGCCGAATTTCTTCATGAAAATTTTCAACTTTTTTGAAGCCCAAATACTTCATGAAAATTTTCAACTTTTTTGAAGCCGAATTTCTTCATGAAAATTTTCAACTTTTTTGAAGCCCAAATACTTCATGAAAATTTTCAACTTTTTTGAAGCCGAATTCTTCATGAAAATTTTCAACTTTTTTGTAGCCGAATTTCTTCATGAATATTTTCAACTTTTTTGAAGCCCAAATACTTCATGAAAATTTTCAACTTTTTTGAAGCCGAATTTCTTCATGAATATTTTCATTTGACCCACCCCCCCTCACGAAAAAGTTGAAAAAAGACGAAACACCCCCCTCTTTCGAAAAAGTTGAAAAAAGACGAAACACCCCCCCCTTGCGAAAACTTTTTTGAAGCCGAATTTCTTAATGAAAATTTTCAACTTTTTTGAAGCCCAAATACTTCATGAAAATTTTCATCTTTTTTGAAGCCGAATTTCTTCATGAAAATTTTAAACTTTTTTGAAGCCGAATTTCTTCATGAAAATTTTCAATTGACCCACCCCCCTCACGAAAAAGTTGAAAAAAGACGAAACACCCCCCTCTTGCGAAAACTTTTTTGAAGCCGAATTTCTTCATGAAAATTTTCAACTTTTTTGAAGCCCAAATACTTCATGAAAATTTTCATCTTTTTTGAAGCCAAATTTCTTCATGAATATTTTCAATTGACCCACCCCAGCTAACGGAAAAGTTGAAAAAAAACGAAACACCCCCCCCTTACGAAAAAGTTGAAAAAAGACGAAACACCCCCCCCCTTGCGAAAACTTTTTTGAAGCCGAATTTCTTCATGAATATTTTCAATTGACCCACCCCCTCACGAAAAAGTTGAAAAAAGACGAAACACCCCCCCCTTATGAAAAAGTTGAAAAAAGACGAAACACCCCCCCTTGCGAAAACTTTTTTGAAGCCGAATTTCTTCATGAAAATTTTAAACTTTTTTGAAGCCCAAATACTTCATAAAAATTTTAAACTTTTTTGAAGCCGAATTTCTTCATGAAAATTTTAAACTTTTTTGAAGCCGAATTTCTTCATGAAAATTTAAAAAAAATTTCAAGCCCAAATACTTCATGAAAATTTTCAACTTTTTTGAAGCCGAATTTCTTCATGAAAATTTTAAACTTTTTTGAAGCCCAAATACTTCATGAAAATTTTCAACTTTTTTGAAGCCCAAATACTTCATGAAAATTTTCAACTTTTTTGAAGCCGAATTTCTTCATGAATATTTTCAATTGACCCACCCCCCCTCACGAAAAAGTTGAAAAAAGACGAAACACCCCCCTCTTACGAAAAAGTTGAAAAAAGACGAAACACCCCCCCCTTGCGAAAACTTTTTTGAAGCCGAATTTCTTCATGAAAATTTTCAACTTTTTTGAAGCCCAAATACTTCATGAAAATTTTCAACTTTTTTGAAGCCGAATTTCTTCATGAAAATTTTCAACTTTTTTGTAGCCGAATTTCTTCATGAATATTTTCAACTTTTTTGAAGCCCAAATACTTCATGAAAATTTTCAACTTTTTTGAAGCCGAATTTCTTCATGAATATTTTCAATTGACCCACCACCCCTCACGAAAAAGTTGAAAAAAGACGAAACACCCCCCTCTTTCGAAAAAGTTGAAAAAAGACGAAACACCCCCCCCTTGCGAAAACTTTTTTGAAGCCGAATTTCTTAATGAAAATTTTCAACTTTTTTGAAGCCCAAATACTTCATGAAAATTTTCATCTTTTTTGAAGCCGAATTTCTTCATGAAAATTTTAAACTTTTTTGAAGCCGAATTTCTTCATGAAAATTTTCAATTGACCCACCCCCCTCACGAAAAAGTTGAAAAAAGACGAAACACCCCCCTCTTGCGAAAACTTTTTTGAA